>NW_026596117.1:10276343-10310926 GCF_907164565.1 Psammomys obesus | reverse complement strand
GTGTGTGTGTGTGTGTGTGTGTGTGTGTGTGTGTGTGTGTGTGTGTGTGAACGTCCCTGAAGGCGGTAGTCCTCCCTGTGTAACTGTGTAACTGTGTAACTGGTGTGCCTTCTATGTTCAGGCCATGTCCTTTGCAATAATTTGCTGCGTATTTGAGTATGTGACAACTTACTTTCCCACCGTCTTTGTAATTTTATTCATTCTATCTCTTGAGTAAATTCATGTTCTATACAAAAAAAGGACCATTTGCAGTGTAATTTGGAAAATCTTTTAATAAATACACATAAATAAAATACTTGTTCCCACCTTTATTCCCAAAGCATCGCAAGACAATCTCTGTTAAATGTTCATTTTTAATGTTTTCTGTAATTACAAATGTGTCACTTTCATACTTTTTATTTTATAATCATCATACTGAAGTTTTAAAAAATTATTTTAATTTAAAAAACAATGTGTTTTTTAATGGATGTTTTTACTTTTGTTTTAAATAATTTTAAATCATGGAGCTTGACTATGGATTTGCCAATAAATGTACCAGCCAATTTACTTTCTCTTTCTTTCCAATATGTTTTATGATTTTATATTAGTAAAATTCTTAATTCTAAAATTAAGTAAAATTTACACAAATCAAATTTTATCATGATGCAACTTAGGAAAATCCTTCAGTTTAGGTGCCAGCCAAC
Source organism: Psammomys obesus (assembly GCF_907164565.1). Lineage (NCBI taxonomy): Eukaryota > Metazoa > Chordata > Mammalia > Rodentia > Muridae > Psammomys > Psammomys obesus. The sequence continues at coordinate 10,310,243 of NW_026596117.1, read as the reverse complement.
TTGTTAGATAACTCATTTATTTTCAGTTAGTTCAAAATAAAAGCATTTAAATCAGCTGGGCATGATGGCACACACCTGTAATCCCAGCACTCGAGGAGCAGAGGCAGATGTGGATCTCTGTGAGTTCAAAGCCAGGCTGGTCTACAAAGTGAGTCCAGGACAGCCAAGGCTACACAGAGAAACCCTGTCTCAAAGAAACAAAGAATTTAAATCAAAGTCCCTGTTGGGCACAGTGAATAAACTGGACTAACGTGTTTACCGTTGTGCAGTCTTGTCACTGGAAATCCTTTTAATTGACAGTTAGTACCCTGTGCTGGCCTGCCCTCCCACCTTGTGCAGTTTGTCACATACCTCATGATCAGAAGGTGCTTGATTATGCCCCCACAACAGTCATGTTGTGTCTGTGTGCACATCATACCTGGCTGAGCAAGACCTTGACCACAATTCTCCTTTGAGAGCCTGCATCGCACCTTTCTGTAGCCCGTAGATTCTGACGTGTTTTCTCATGTTTAGTCAGTTCTAGGATTTTTTTTCCTTCCTTGTTGACTTTGCCCATAATTTCTCCTGCAACTTATTTTAATTTCCTGTCTAAAGACTTGCTTTGTGACCTAATACATGATCTGTTTTAGAGAAAGCTCTGTAGCTTGATCAGCCTCCTCCTGAAGCCTCAGTTTTCTCTGCCAGTCAGTGATAGGGTGAGGCAGAACCTGGGTTTGGAAGCAACTTCAGCTTTCCTTCCTCTCACCCCCAGCTGAGTGTCTGTAACTTTGTTCTTCTCAGTAAAAATGTTCAATGTGCTGAAAGAAGATACAGAGCAGCAGGTTAATTCAGCCCGGGAGCTGGAGCGGAAAGTCATCATAAGGTCAAAAGATGGAGCAGTGGGGGAGAACTTCAGCAATATGGATGAAAAGGCAACGTAAAAGAGAAATCTAGCAAGTGAAAAATAAGCAAACATGAACACAATGTCTAGATCTCTGGGATACAGTCAAAAGACAGACCTAAGAACCCATGAGACTAGAAGGAGAGTATCTGTAAACATGGAAACAGGAAAAAGTAGAGGGGATAAGTAGTATCGTGTTCTGCCTGAAGCCTTAGCTGGAGCAATAACACAAAGAAATAGGATACAAATAGGAAGGAAGCCAAAATTATCCCTACTTGCAAACAACATAGTCCTGTCTTTAAAAACCCTGAAAACTCCCCCAGAGAACTTAGTCCTGATGAAGCCTTTCAGCAAAGCAGTCAGGTACAGAATAACACAAAATCAGTGGCTTTGGGCGCTGCTTTTATTATTTGATGATATTTTTACCCTACTTTGAAGAAAGATGAGGTCAGTGGGACCCATCAATGCCAGAGAGGCCAAGGTACCTGAAGGCAGACTATGGAAAATAAATCAACTGAAAGTCTTCAACACCCCAAACCAAAATCATCCACCAAAAAATAAGCTAGTGAATTGACTAGACAGTTCACAAAAGCTGAGGTGTAAATAAATACGTACTTGAAAAGTGAACATCCTTGGCCGTCAGAGACGTGAGAAGTTAAAAGTGCCTGGAGAGTCCTGCCTGTCCCAGTGAGCATGCTTGTCATCAAGAACACAGGACAGTGCTGGTGAGGAGGTGGGGAAAGACGACTCCTTACACACTGCTGGTGGGAACGCTAGCGTGCACCATGGACATCAGCATGGAACTTCTTAAGGAACTAACATGAGAGGACATTTGACCCCGCTGTGCTCCCGGGCATATACCTGAAGGACTCTTGACCAGTTTCACAAAATGTCCATCCATGCTTAAAATGGTGGCACTGTTTACAATGGGCAGGCAGTGGAACCAGCCTACATGTCCATCAATAGAAGAGTGGATGATGAAAATGTGGTGCACAAAAGCAGTGACCGTAAAGAAAAATGACAGCAGAGTTGCAAGAAAATGGGTCAACCTAAAAATTGTATTAACACAAAGTGAGCGAGACTCAATTACTACCATGCTTTTTTTCATGTGTAGAACTGCATTTTAAATTAAACACATGTATATTTCTATGTAAGTATTTGGAAGTGTATATGTGTGTAGGTCACAGAAGAATGGAGCTTCTAGGAGTTGAGAAAGGAGGCGGGAATAAACTACACGTGACACAAAGGCAGAAAGAGAAGCCATCAGGATTTAAGAAAGGAACCAGCCAGAATGGGGAAGAGAGAACAAAGCAGGGAGAGGGGAGGAATAAACCATAACAAAGTATTATATATATATGCTTTAATATACATATATATATAAATGCCATAATGAAACCATTTATATATTAACCTTAAATGTTTTTAAATGTTTATGCTGGAAAAAGTAACAGCAGAGCAAGAAAACATAGGCCTATACACATGTAAAACTCGACACCCAAACAAAAAGACATGTTTTTTTCAATGGCCCTCCTAACACTTAAAAGACAGCCATAGGGCTGGCTGTGCAGCCCAGTGGCAGGTCCTTACCTAGCATGTGTGAGGTCCTACACTTGATTCCCCATAACACATAACTCTTATTATTAGCCACAGAGGAAACCTAGGGGTTGAAAGGGTTAAGTCAAAACTATTCTTTTTCTGACCACAATACAATTTTAAAATAAAAGAAATTCTAGCATTTGGGAACTTAAAACTTTTATAAATTTCCCTTGGGTGAAAAAAATAAGGAAGACAAGAGTAGCGGGTGTATATATAAGACACGGAGGCAGAAAGACCAATAGTCCACACTCTCAAAAACCCAAAAGAAAAAAAGAGATCAGGAGAGGAATGAAATCATTTGGGATTTGGAATTAATGGAGCTGGATGTAGAACCATCTCGGGTGCCGATGGTTCATAGCAGAAGACACACAACTTCAAAGCTGCTGAAAGAAACCCACTAACAAACGAGTAAAATTTACCCCAAGCTTAGGAGGACATACAGCAAGCTCTACTGCCTTCGAAAAGACAAGACAAAAATAGGAAATCACAGAAAGTCAACCACAAAAAAAGTAAGTTTAACAAAACCAAGAATGGATCTTCAGAACAATAAATAAGCTTAAAAGCAAAACTTGTCACATAAAGATACGTGAGATATCAAACTTAAGTTTTAAGTTTACGTAACTACAGATACGTGAGATATCAAAAACTGAAAGTATGAAGAAGAGGAGGCAGTGATGGCAGTTAATATGATGGACGAAGTGGCTAAGTTCCAAGAAAATTTAAAAGGCTGAAATTTAGAATAAGAATATGGCATTCAGGCAGAACAATATGCAATAAGAACAGTGGGTCTAGGATTTGTGCTTACGGACAAGGTGATGAGTTAGTGTCTGAGTGTTTCCTGGATGCTGGGTCGGGGATAAAGGCCTCTCTTCTTCCCAGTACACTGAGCACCGTAAGCAGCATGCCTGCTTTGCTCTCTCTACTCCCAAGCCCTTGAGGCATGTGGAAAGGTCCAGATAGATATCAATCGTGCATCGGTCACATCACAGCTCAACAAGACTTAGCCTTGCAAATCCATCTCTTCTGTAGCAGGTGCAAGTAAGCTTGCTCTTCCTAGACAATGCCTCAGCCCTCAAGGAGGCTTACCCCCATCACAGTGCTGAGAATTTCCTGGGTAAGCGGCAGGAAGGCCCTTGCGTTCCTGGATTATCCACAAGGAAGTGCAGGGATTAAGTCCACAGAAACCTGTCTTCCTGGGGGACAAACTACCCTTTGACCCTACATTTGGAAGATAAACTTGTAATTTCATGTGTGGTGTGTGTGTGCGCACTTCATCAATCACCTTGCCTTCTGTGGCCCCCAGAGACGGGGAGCAAACCTGTTCAATGTTAAAGGCTTACCTCAACACGATTCTCAGAGTCAGGCGGGATTGACCTCCGCCATACCTCCCGAGAGCCCAGAAACAACCAGCTGTCACGGGGAGAGGTCTTCGGAACCATCCTTCACACAGCTGGGATGTAGCCTAAAGCCCCTTCGCTTTGGGCTGTGCTGTCTAATGGCTCTGGATCATCACTACTTTGTCTGGATACAAAACGTGGGCGGTGTCCGTCACTGGCCAAACTGAGCCTTGTCAGGCTAACACAGGATACAGCTCACCTGTGACGGTTAATCTTGAGTGTCAACCCGGTGGGATTTAGAATCAGCATGGAAACAAAGCCTTTGGGCGTGTCCGTGAAGGAATTTCTACATAGACTTCGATGACCATTCACCCTAAATGTGGGTAGCGTTGTTACGTGGGCTTGGGGCTCTGGACCCCCGCCAGCATTTCTCATTCTCTGCTTGCTGACTGTCACATGACCAGCTGCTGCAGCTACCTGCCACTGCTGTGCCTTCTCTGTCAAGCTCTGAGCCGAAGCCTTAAGTCCTTTTCTCAGGCCTCTCCTCACAGAAACAAGAACAGTAACTAATGCACCAGAGGCTGCTCTGCAGCTAGGAGGAGCCGATGAGTTTGCAGCCGGTTAGAAAAGGGTTATGCTTAGTCTGGGTTTGAATTCACATCTGGAGGTCTTCTGCTTGTAGCATTTACAGGGGGCAAAATGGTTGAAAAACAGTTGTGCCCACGTGAGTTTGTCTTCAGGGCCAGAACAGCAAGAGGTTGGAATGGAGGCCGCAGGTAGGGTGTCAAGCCATTGCAGCTTCCTGATTCGGGCCGGCCCTGGAATGAGCTATGGCACTGCAATGCCGGATCTGGAAATGAAAAGAGCATTCACTGCTATTGAGTTGGGCCCCCTCCAAGGCTGCTGATTTGGGATCAAACAGAATGCTCAAGTGTGTGGTCCATTCTGTCTCAGTACCAAAACACTCTGACAGAGAAAAAAGCCTCCATTTGGGTGGCCTGTTTCCTTAGGTATGGCTGCACATTCTAAGTTACCAGCCACTCCTGCTCGTGGGGCAGTGAACACACCTGAGCAGGGCCCTGAGGCTAACGCGTCTGACTTGCCAGCCCAGGGGACACTGTCTAAAGTCAGACAGAGGCCGTCCTGCCAGATCTTGGCTCCCCCACTGGTGACAAATGGAGTGAAGTTTGTCCCATTGACCTAGCCCTCGCTTTAGGCTGTGACTGGGGTAATCCTCAGTAGGACTTATGAAGTTGAGACAAGATAAGGCGACGGTGAACTCCTGCCAACACTCAGAGTGCTATTCTTTATGGTAATGTACACGAAGTTTAGATCATGAGGAGAACCTGCAGCCACTCCTCTACTAAACCAGGAATCCCTGACTGTGTCTAAACAATTGCCTTTGTACCCACAGAGAAGAGGGGTCCTCCCCCCTCATCAAGGAAGTTTCCCTTTACAAAAGGGGGAGACCACTACAGAAAGCCACGGCCAGTCACAATGCAGAGTTGTGGAGCCCAGTCCAGCCCATGAGTCTACAAAACATTCCTGCACCTAAGGCTCAGGGAACATTTTGGAAGAGAGGCCAGAAAGACTGTAAAAAACAAACAAACAAACAAACAAAAAACAGAGACACAGGGAGTTTTCTGTGAGACTGTGTATTTTAGAAATGGCAGAAGCCACACCCATGATGTCTCGCCAACATGACTGCCTAAACATGAGCCATACAAGGAATACACCGATAGCCGTCTTTTTAAAAGGTCAATGACATCAAGCACTTTCATAATGTTACACAACAACAGCCACTTCCTATTTCCTGAACTATTTGATTCTTCACCTGCCACTGGGTTTGTTTTTAGAGGATTTAGTTTATGTATTTATTTATTTATTATTATTTTTGAAGGTTTATGCTCACTGGTGGAACGGGCCCAAGGTTTTCCTTCATGTATGGGAAACATTGTCTTGCTTTTAACTGAGAGTTCTCCAGCCTCCTAGGATGAGCTGTGAAATTGCTCTTTCCCACATTCTGGAATGTTTTTGCGTGCAAGGAAATCGCTGGTTCCTTCGGAGTCGCTGGGAACTGGCGCACAAGTCCATGGGCAGTGTCTCTGTTAGAAGCAAAGCCTGGCAATCTTTTCAATACTTCAATCAAATTTCCTTCTCCTTCTTAGGTTTCATGATTATTTCTCCCTGGAAATCTTTCATTTAACCCACTTTTACAGATCTTAGCTACTTCTCATTTCCTTGTGAAAGGCCTAAGTTTTGTGTCTTTTGTGACTAACAGGCCGGAGACTAACTAGCCTGTGTAATCAATATTTAGATGCCTGTTTCCTGAGAACCACCTTTCATTCTGTTGTTTAAGTTTAGCAGGTTTTTTTGTTTTGTTTTTTTTATCTCACTAGCTTCTGCAAATCGTTCTTTCTCTCTCACTGTCTCTCACACACACACTGCGCATTCACAAATGCCATGCACACGCTTGCGTTCACATGAGCACACACAAAACAAATGAGTCAAGACTAATGTGTGTGATCTTTCTGTAAAGTGTATTCTCCCCACCTTTGATACAAAGTTATTTAAAAGGAAGTTTCAAGCATGCAGGGATCTTAGGGGCTCACAGAGACTAAAGCAGCAATCCCGGAGCCTGTGTGGGTCTGTCTCCGGCCCTCCACATACACACTGTGATTCTTTGGCTTGTTTTTGTTTGTTTGTTGGACTCCTAACAATGGGAGTGGAGGTGTCTCTGACTCTTCTGCCTGCTCATGGGACCATTTTCCTCCTACTGGGTCGCCTTGTCCCAGCCTTGATATAAGGGTATATTGCATACCTCGTCTTGTAGCATCTTTCTATGTCAAGTTCTTGTTGTCACTGGCAGCCCTGCTCTTTCCTGAAGGGAAACAGAGGAAGAATGGGTCTGGGGAAGAGGGCATGTGTGTGTGTGTGGCAGGGACTGAGAGGGGTGGAGGGAGAGGAGACTCTGGTCAGGATGTCTTGTATGGGGGGGGGGAGTTTCAGAGGCTGGGGACGGAGTTAAGTCATGAACCATGTGCCTAATGTGTGAGGTCCTGCTTTAATTCTCAGCACTGAAAAAGCAAATAAACAAAACAAACCAGAAACCATGTAGGTAGGGTTTTGATATAAATTTCTAACCCATTGACTTTTGGCCAAAGAGTGTAGCATGTATGATTTGACCTTTGAAACTTGTTGAGATTTGTTGAATTTTTTGGTGAACACTGTTTTATTACAGAATGTGTGTTTTCTGTTTGTTGGATACACGCTTGGTCAAGCTTTTAGATCAAGTTTGCTAACTTCTATGTAGTTCTCTGTCACTGCCAAAGAAAAGGTAAAACACATCTTGCTATAGAATCAGACTTGCTTACTTTCCTTTTCTCTTGGGTTTCCCCTTAATTCATATTTTCTGTCGTCAGGTACCCAGACTTTCAATATTTTGCTTGCAATTTTTATCACTTGGCACATTTTACCCTGAACTCTCTATCATGAACGCATACAAAGGCAAACAAAAAGATTTAAAATAGCTTGGACAGCTTTACTGCTATTCACCACTGTACTATATGAGTCAATGATATCTAAGGAAACCCACAGTTGCAAAGCCAGTTCCACAATTTTAGAACATGCTCATCTTTCCAAATACCCACTTTCTATTTTCCTCCAACTCACCTTCCTCACATGAGCCGTGGTTGTTTCAGGAAAGTTGCCTGTCTACATACTCAGTCTAAGAGTCCATGCCATATTTGGTCTTTTGTGTCTGGCTTCTTTCACTTGCAATGTTCTCAAGGGTCAGCCCTGATATGCACAAGGCTCATATGTGTTAATTAGTACTTCGTTCCTTTTGTTGCAAAATAATGTCATTAGATGCCTCTATTATTAGTTGGATTTTGGCTTGCCCTCTCCAAACCATCACTGTGAGGTTTTTTGTTTTTTTTTTTCCTAAGAGTTTGATAGGTTTAGCTCTTACGTTCATGCTTAGCATGTATTTTAAGTTGATTCTTATATAATTTTTTTTGCATATAGATATTCAGTTGTCCTTATGTTTTCTTTTGTTGGTATGAACTATGAACCAGTATGCCTGAGCAGTCAGAAGAAAGACACTCTGTCAACTATGGCACCTGCCAAGCAGGAGGGTTTAATATGGAGCCACTTTGAAGGTTTCCATTAGTCTGCAGCCATCCTACCCTGAATGTGCCGAGTTTGGTCTGAAATTTTCTGTTATCGTAGCATGAACTTAACAGCTCCTTGCTAACTATTCCATGGACTGTTGTTATTGATATGGTGTCACAGTCAAAAGCCAATACAAATAGCTCAAAAGATAGTCAAGGTATCCTCTTAGCTTCTGATTTGAGGTCTGATACATAAAGTCACTGGAACATTCTTATGTGAGCCTCAACTCCCTAGAATATTTAACAGCATGTAAGCTGTCATATTTGTCTTAAGCAGACCTACACTTGTATAAATTTGAATTTTTTATAGAGTGGTTCTTGTGCAGTTGGCATCAAGAGTATAATGTATCCAGAAAAAGCCCCCCGTTGTATGTTCTGCCCAGATTTTATTTTGAACTTTCTAGTGCTACCAAACCAAAAGGAACCTGCTCAACACTTTCTAAAACTCATTATTCTTATCTGAAGTAAGGCAGACATGGCTTAGGACATGTGTGAGCAATGATCAGTGGAACAGCATGTATGCTCTTAAAAATTCACAACCAAATCTTATGCTGACGTTTGATTAAAATAGTTATCCAGGCCAGGTGAGGTGGCACCTGCCTGTAATTCCAGCACTTGGGAGGCAGAGGCAGGCAGATCTCTGTGAGTTCAAGGCCAGCCTAGCCTACAGAGCAAGTTTCAGGGCAGCCAAGGCTGTTACAGAGACCCTGTCTCGAAAAACAAAACAAAACAAACAAACAAAAAAACAACAGCAAGAATCATCCAGCAAAACAATTGGCTAACCCACCACCGAATAGAATTTCCAGTATCAGTCTCTTCTGAGTCACTCGTGAGGCCAGCATTGAGACTATTAGCCCTGTCTTGGTCACTGGGACCTTTCATTCGTTATGGAGTAAATGTTAGGGTTGGCTTTGTGCATCTTTTGTAACTGAAAATCTTTGCTTTGTTTGGTTTGCTTTGTTCACTGAGAAAACTAAATTAATTTTGGTATCCCTGTATTCGTAGCAACAAAGTATGGAGTCAGGTCTCATTGCTTCTAGTTAATCCACAAAAGGAAGAGATAATTTTTCTCCCTAAGATATCAAAGTCAATATTGAATTTCCTTATGAGTGGGGCCAATAATGACCAACGTCAGTGTGTTCAAATGCACTGAGTAGTTTTTCAGTCTCGGGAGGGACGTCCTTCCACTTGTGAGACTCAGGAGTTCCAGATCCATTCTGCTGCGGTGCAGGGCGAAAGGTCTCTATTGTCCAGGTCGCTTGAGTGAGTGACCGCTTCATGCAAATACCCGGGACTTGACTTGTCATCTGGAAAGGACGGTGACTGATGGTCCTAGCCTCTTGCCCCTTGCAAGGTGCGCCTCGACCACTGCATTCGGCCCTGGCTGGGTTCATTCCCGCAGCGGGTGGAGAGGGCACTGTAAGTCCCACCCGGGGCCCCGGGCTACCTGCTGGTTTCGGGTCAGCCGGGGTGCGGAGCCGTCGGGATGGGGGGGGGGGGGGGGGCGCCGTCGGATCTATGGACTGGCCAAGCGCTGCGGTCCCCGGGAGGGGCGAGCGCGGGTCCGAGCGGCCGAGACGCGGGCGGGCGGGCGAGCGGGCGAGCGGGCGGAGCATGTGACCGCGGCGCGCGGGGCCGGGCGCGCAGTGCCGCGCGGTGGCGGCGGCGGGGAGAGCAATGGAGGCCGCGGGCTCCTGAGAGCCGGGCGCGCTGGCTGGGGCTGCCGCCGCCGCCGCTGCTGGAGCTGCTGTCGCCGCCGCTGCTGCTGCGGAGCCTCCGCGGGCCGCGACGCTCCCGGGACGCGCGTCGCTCCGTCCGAACGGCAGGTGAGCGCCCCCGGCCCGCGGGGACAGACAATGGGCGGCTTCTCCCTCCGGGCGGGCCCGACCGAGTCCCGGGGCGCGGGAGGTCTTTGGGGGCGGCGACCCTCCCTCCCCAGCGCGCGCCACGGCCCCTCTCTTCCGGACCTCGGCGGGGCGTGCGCGCCCCCGGGTCCCCGGGACGAACCTGCCGGCTGGCTGCAGCCCGGGGAACTTGCCGGGAGCGAGGGACCCGCGCCGCCCGGCGCCCCTGCCCGCGCCCTGCCCGCGTCCCCGGGTCCCCCCACCGCGCACAGCCGGACCTCGCCAGCCCGGAGCCGGGACGCGGAGCGGCTCAGCCTTGTCCTCCGGACCGCACGGCTTTGTTTAACCCCCGCCGCCGGGCCGGTGCGCGCCAACTCTCGCTGCCCCGGTTCCGATGAGCCACCGGTCTGCTGGCAGAGGCGACGAACAAAGGTTTCCCTCCCGGGGCCGGAGCCGCCGGGCGCCGCGCGCCGCCGGGGCGTGAACCGGGCTCGCCGAGGTCTTCTCCCACCGCGATGGTCTCCCCGCAGCTCTAACCGCCCTTTCTCCGGGAGAGCTCTGTGGGGGGCGAGGTGGGACCTCTAACCCCTTGAATGCGGTGGGTGGGGTATGGCTTTTTAAAAGCACCGAGTGTCAGCCAAGAACAGACGTTTGGATTTTCACGTTAGATGCTTTCACACCCGAGACATCGCAATGCTTTTCTGAATTGTGGGTTTTAAGGGAAGAGTGTCGATTTTTTTTTTTTTTTTTTTTAGATGTTGATTCGGTGTAGGGGGAGGGTGGAGAGGACCTAGTAACTGTGACCATGTGCTGTGAAATTTTAATATGGTTTTACGGATAAAGGCCAGGAAGCTGATCTGGCATTGGGTGTAGGTTGAGGGCGTGTGTGTGTGTGTGTGTGTGTGTGTGTGTGTGTGTGTGTGTGTTAGGGAGGTGGCAGTCAGGAAGGGGAGTGGTTAGAATACAAAGGATAAGGCAATTTTAGTAAAAGGCTTGAGCAGATATCCCATGGCAAATGAGCAATTCATTAAGCTGTCCGTTAAATCGATCCCCCTTAAAAAAAAATGCTCTACAGTAGTTGTTGAATTATATAATAAAATGGCTAATGGTCATTTGGCATTGTTTGTGACTCGGGCATCTGGACAATTTTGAATAATTTTTAGAGTCAACAAAGGGAGGGCACCTTCACGGCCACCGCCTTTATTACTTGGGAGACGCCTGGCCTTCCCACCCAAACCCCCAAGAGAAAATTGCCTATGAGAAAAAAGAAATTCAGAGGACAGTTTTTAAAAGAAATATTTGAAAATGTGTCTTGTATAGGTTATGTGGTTGCATTATGGATTATGTTAGCTCAAAATGTGTGTGTGGAGTGTCTGCAATTGTATATTTGTATATATATATATATTATATACATAATACTATTGATTAGTTAAATTTTACTCCAGAGTTTTTGTTTAGAGTCACCTGTAACAACTGAGAAAACTTTCAGGACTTGGCAGTATAAGCCGAGCACTGAATCTGGAGCCAGGAAGGTAATGATGCTGGCGTGATAGACTTAGGTAATTGGAATAAGAATCAAAACTATACAGCTCTTCACAGATTACAAAGCGCTGTGATAGCACAAGCATTATTGCTGGGTGAATAAGCTGCATTTTGTGTTTTTCCTTATACAGCTTTGTAACAATTATCTTTCGTCCGTTTTTATGTATGTTTGTGTGTGTGTGTACTACTCACAAGTGCGTGCGTGTGCACTCGTGAGCGTGTGCACTCGTGAGCACGTGCGTGGTGTGTGTGTATGTGTGCAGCCTGTGGAGGCTAGTGGTTTGATGTTCTCCATCTTGTATTTTGAGACAGGGTCTCTCATTGCATTGGACCTGAAGCTCTGATATCCGTTTGGCTGGACTGGCCGGTCCCCTCAGCAGCTTCTCCACATACTGTCTTTTGTATGTGGGCTGAGGGTCCAAAGTCAGGTCCTCCACGATCTGCATTCCTTTTTTCTTTCTTTCTTTCTTTCTTTCCTTCCTTCCTTCCTTCCTTCCTTCCTTCCTTCCTTCCTTCCTTCCTTCCTTCCTTCCTTTTCTTTCTTTTCGACAGTCTCATTTAGTCCTGCCTGGCTTCGACCTCACTGTGTAGCCTAGAATGGCAGGGAAGTCCTGATCCTTCTGCCTCCACCTCCAGAAAGCCGGGATTGTGGGTGTGCGCCTCCATGCTGAGCCGCAGTCGTATTTCCGATGTGGCACAGAGTGGCTGGTCTTCAGCAGTTAGTGGTGGAAAGAATAGGCTAGGGATAAAAATGAAAATGAATAAAATAAGCGTGCAGGCGTGGCAGGCTGGCTTTCATGAACATTTGCTGAAGACCTGCTATGTACCTACAACTGAAGAGCATTTCCACCCTGGGTTCATGAAAGCCTGGTGCCTGCCTTTTATGGTCATAGTTGGTTTGCATATTCATGAAGCGTGGGGCCTTCTAGGTGGTCCCAGTGAAGCTCTCCTTTAGCTGGAGAGGACAGTAGGACATTTCACTTGCTAAGTGTGCTTATTTTTCACAGTCTCCTTGTGCAACACAGGGGCAGATGATATCATTCCGATTTGTAGGTAAGGAAATCTAGATGCAGTGGGATTAAATGACTTGCCAACTCTTGCCACCAAAGCAACAGTGCCAGGGGCAGAGGCTGGAATGCAAGCCTGCTTGCTGCTTCGGCCCCTGAATTTCAACCTCCCCTGAGCCATTCCGCACCCCTGAAAAATGACACTCTAGCTAAAGCCATGGGAAAAGTCTACAGCCAGGATAAATTTTATACAAGGAATAGCGAGTAAGTAAGCCAAAGTCTTGAGTTGAGGGACTGCGTTTGCAAATGGCTGCCCTATGTAAGGAGCCTTTTGTCTTGGCAAGTAGTTGAAAATTTCGGTCTCCTCCTCTGTGAGGTTCCTTCTTCCTGAAGGAATTTTGTGAGGGTCAAATGAAACGACACGCACATATCTTTTGCACAATATCAAACACCAGCTAAACAGTTAAGGATAGCTTATTTTTATCCTCACTATTCAAAGGTAAAGGGGTGGCTTTGAATTCTGGGATATATTGTTCCTTGGTATACAGACTCGCCGTGCGTGCGTGCGTGCGTGCGTGCGTGCGTGCATGCATGTGTGTGTGATTTTTTTTTTTTTTTTTTTAGGACTGGGGCTAGGAGCCTGCAGATGCTAGGCAATCTGCCCATGTCCCCATCCTGTGGCTTTTGGGGACAGAGTTGATATGTAGTCTAGCCTTCCGCCTCAGCCTCCCAGCTGCTGGAATTGTTGACACACACACCACCGTGTCCATCACCAGTGACACATGTTTAAGCCCTTGAAGTATGTTTAGATTTTTCTACGGGTGTTTTCTACATCATTCTTAAGATGCTGCTTTAGCTCCACTGAAGAGACGGGAAGGATTGCCAGGGGAAGCACACCCGGGAAAAATCCGTTGTTGCGTCTCTACGCTTTTCCTTCAAAATCTTTACCTCAGGTGAAATTTGAATATTAAATAACATATGAAAATGCGTTCTTAGAGGATCAAATGGTGAAGCGCTTGCCTAGGACGTTCGAGGGAGTGCAGCCTCCCCCCATCCCAAAGCGTACGTGTTTCTTAAACATTTCTATCCTTGGTAATTGACGTTTATTGAGTATTTCTCGTGGTCAAGGTCCCAAGCTAAGCAGTCTATTTAGGCGTTATCTAATTTAGGGGGCCGGCAGGGGGCCTTATGTTTCCATTTGATAATTGAAGTTAGGACTCAATGAGCTTCTTATGAACTTGTAAAAGGTCCCAAAGTTAGTGAGGGACAATGAGGGGGTTCAAATTGAGTCCTGCTGGACCCCAAAGCGTGTCTCTACTCTTGACCCCCCTTCTCTTCTGGAGTCCCTTCCCAGTGACTGCGGCAAAGAGTTCATGCCTTAAGTAAAACCATAAATTTGGGTGGCAACATTTATATTTTCCCTAATATAGCACATGTTTTATAGCTTCCTTTGAAAGCACTCATTTGAAGTCCATTTCTAACTTAGTTTATATGTATGAGAGCTTACACAGGAAACCAGTAATTCATTTTGACTTGGCTGGTCTTTAAAGTAAATATTTTGGAATAGCTTCCCAGGTTTTTGTGATAGAGTCAATTAATTGGTCATTTTTATTGCACGCCCAAAGGTTTAATATATCTTCAGAAGAGACACAGTATAGCTGTGTAACTATAAAAAGACTTCATTACAAATGCGTGTCGGCTGTTGTTAAGGCACAAATGAAGACTTAAAAGCCACAGAAGGTACTTTATAGGGTATCGATCGGTCTCAAAATCACAAAATACATGTAAGAATCCACCATCAACTATTATACATGTATATTGAATATATATTTCAATTTTTTAATATATATTTCAGTTTTTAAATCAGCATTTCTTATGTTTTAGTAATTACTTGATTGTAATATATATTGTTTCTGGGACTCCCTCACTCTTTTTTTTTTAAATTAAATTTTTTTTTTTTTACTAATTATAGTTTATTCAGTTTGTATCCCAGCTGTTTCGCTTTGTACCCCAGCTGGACTCTCCCACTCTTAAAAAATGTTGTCAGGAAGCTGCAAAAGTGGCTCAGGGGATAAAGTTTTTGCTGTGCAGACATGGGGACCTGAGTTTGGATCCCTGTCACCCACATAAAATGTAGGACATGGTGGCATGTATCTTTAACCCCAATAACAGGGGTGGAAATGGGGGCTCCCAAGGGCTTGCTGGCCAGCCAGGCTAGCATAAATGGCGAACTCCAGATGCAGTGAAGGACGCTAGCTCAAAGACTGTAAGATGAACAACAGGCAATTGAGTACAAGCACTTTCTTAAAGCGCTGCCTTTTTATTTTTTTGAGATAGAGTCTCATGTAGCCCAGGTTAGCCCCCAGAACTTTATGTAACTGAGACTGGCCTTGAAATCCTGATCGTCCTGCTTCTACCTCTCAGATGGTAGCACTCCGAGTGTGCCGTCCTGCCCTTCTCCTAACCTTCCCTTAACCACTTTGTTAAATTAAATTGGACAAAACTTACCGTTTTTCGAGGCTTCTTTTTAATATTTCAGATGAGTATGTGTGTGTGTGTGAGAGAGAGAGAGACAGAGAGAGAGAGAGAGAGAGAGAGCAGATGCCTCCAGAGGCCAGAAGAAGGGTTGTATCCTCAGGAGCTGGAGTTACAGATGGTTGTGAGCCACCCTATGTGGTTGTTGGGAACTGAACTTGGCTCTTCGGGAGGAGCACCAAGCATTCTTAATCGCTGAGTTGTCTCTCCAGCGCTCTGATTTAATTTTTAAATTACATGTGTGTTTATGTGCATACCTGTGGGGTATGTGCGCGCGGTGCAGGTGTGTGCAGAGGCTAATGGCGCTGGTTCCTCTGGACCTGGGGTCACGGGTGGTTGTGAGCCATCCAGCCTGGACACTGGCAACTACATTTGGGTCCTCTGCAGGAGGAGCACACGATGCTAACTGGAGCCATCTCTCCGGCCCAGAAGCTGGCAACTTTAAAAATCAGGGTTTGCATAGATAATGGTACTTTGAAGAAGCAGCTTGATGACGTACGTGTTTTTGGGAATTTGTGTATTTTTGCTTGTCAGTCTTCATGCTCTTCTGAGATTAGTTACAACTGAATGTAGGTATAGTTGTACTTATTGCTAAACACTCAGTTTTGTCCTTAGGTTGCCTATGGAAAAAAATCATTTTGCAAGCTGGACCGGTCTGTAATCCCGGTGTTCAGGACACCAAGGCAGAAGGAGTTCAAGGGCAGCCTTGTTACATAGGAAGGTGTGTCCCAAACCAAACAAAACAGAAGCAAGCCCTCCCAAGCCTTATAAAAAATGGCTTTTTTTTTTTTTTTGCATCTAATGAAACTGTCTATTATTGTAGTGGTCCAGGCCCATTGGCACAGCAATGAAGGTTTTATCTTTATTAATGTATTCCTTTTATTTTCTAATACTTAACCCCTAATGAACTGTCATAATTTTCGTGAGAATCAAGAAACTTAGCTTCCCGACATGATGGTGCACACCTTTAGTCCAGCACTTGGAAGGGAGAGGCAGGCGGATGTCTGGGTTGGAGACCAGCCTGGTCTACAGAGGAAGTTCAAGAATAGACAGGGCTACACAGAAAAAGCCTGTCTCTAAAATCAAGACACAAAAAGAAACTTAGCTGTTGGATGGTCATAGTTGCTGTAATTTATGTTTAGGGAGTTAATAAGTTTGGTCCTCATTATATTTTTATCCGTTTTAGTCTTGGTGTGGCATTCTTAAAGACAGACACTAAGTCATTTTGAATATTTTCCTGTACCGATGGCTTTGAAGCATAGGAGTGTGGCTATTTGTAGTTTAGAGGCGTGATTTCCACATGCGTGAGAAGTCAAAGGTTGCAGACCCCTTAGTCATAAGAGGAACCTGATTATAAAGACTGTAAGTACAAAGACAGAAGGCGCCTCACTTTACCACTAGCCAGGCAGTGGTAAAGTGACATTGCTACATATATTGAAGAAGCCAAATAGAATAGCACACGGATACGCTTTTATATTCTAGAAAGTTCCTTTGTGTGTGTTCCTTAAAGCATTAGCAATGCAAAGGGTAGTACTTGAACCCTCAGCAGCCTTTCTGCATGTCTGGACGATTTGTGGGCTGTGTACTGTGCTTAGAGGAGGCGTCAGGATGCTTGCCTCTCAGATTGGTGCTGTGTTCAAGTGACTGAGGAAGGGACACAGAAAATGCTTCTCCCAAACACTGGAGGAAGTCAGAAGTCAGTGGCTTTCAGAGGCAGGTGGTGAGAACAGGAAGGGAAAGGGGATAGTAGCTGCTCAGAGGAGTTATTCCAAGAGAGCAGAAAAGAGGACCAGCTTGTTCAAAAGGTCCTGCTTGGTCTGGGGGGGAAAAAAGCAGGCCTGTTGGCGAGGCCCACTCACCGACAAGGGTTTGACTGGCACCAAGGAACATCGGGCCCAGGCTCGGGGTAAGGCTGGGCTGCTTGAACTCGTGGTAGTTGTTTAAGTCTAAGAACAGCTGGAGTTGGTAAATTATCAGTGAGCGTTCACATGTGTAATTGTTAGCCTGTGTTCTCCTTGTCTGGGAGAAGGGAAAAGGAAAGAAACACCACAATCCCGAGATCGCCATTAACAGACGACAAAACCAACTGTCACAGCCACAGCCGTGAGTGGTCACCAGCGAGGATGGTTCTCAGTGCGTGTTCTTGGGGGTGCTGTGACAGAGCCAGCAAAGCTGTTTAGACCCCCGTGTGACCCAGGCTCCCCTGAACCACTGCTTCAATTCTTCCTTCTTCTTCTTTTTTTTTTTTTGAGAAGTTCTTGAAAAAATAAAATTTCAATTTTTCATTTAAAATTTAAATATACATAAAACATACAAGTTACACATAATAATGGGGCATCGTGTGTGATGTGTCCACCTACGTACACGTCGAGTGATTATATGAATACAGGGAAACGTCTTGTTTTGCTCTGAAGAACTCTTAACAGTACACCTTGAGTGACTTTTTCTTCTTTGGGTGTCCCAGTGACAAGACGCTGTGATGTTTCCTGGCTTTCGTTATGACGCTCCTGCCGGTGATGGGTTAAGTGTTTTCTTAGAGTGAATGAGGCTGGGTCCTAGGTCCAGTGTCTGGGAAGGCTAGCTTGCTTCGCTTTGTTCTGCAGTTGCTTATTGCGCTGCTCTTATCCCAGACCAGCCATCTGGCAGAGGCAGATCTCTGATCACAAAGGGACTCGTAAACAATACAGCGCGTATGCCGGTGGGGGAGCCTCGGGGATCTCTCTGTAGATGCTGAGTAACGGGGGAAGTGACTGCAAATCGTGCAGATTTTTATTTCACAGCATCCTCTTAATAGGTGGATGATAACATGGTCATCAGAACATTTTCTTGGTCATTCTTACTGAACTCTCATTTTACCTTCTCCTTTCTTTCTTTTTTTTTTTTTAAGATGCCTCAATGATTCTGCAATCACTTGTACATTGTCTGGAATGTTCTTAACAAACCTGGAGGTTTTTAGGAGGTGGAGAGAGTGGGGGCAGGGTTACAGTAGTAGAAGGGACAATTCACTGGTTTACACAGCCACTAAGTCCAAAAGAACAATGTTACAATGAAAAGAAAACAACATCATGTTTTGTTTGTTTGTTTGAGGTTGCTTAGAGTTTCTGGAGGGCTATTTTGTAGCCTTTCTAAGGGCACCCTGATCTGCAAATCTGTTGTCTTCTTTATTAGAATATCTTGTGGTGCTGAGAGAAGGGCCAGCGGCTAATTAGACCCGTGCAGCGGCATATGGCCTCACTGTTCCCAGGAGATGTGCTGACAGCCTAAAATATGTGCTGGGTTATTAGGAGGAGAAAGCTTGTAAAAATATGTCATTTGTAACTTTTAAATGTTTATTAAACATTGAAATAGTATCATTTTGGCTATGATAGATTAGATAAAATATTGACCGGTCTTGATTTTGGCTGTCTTTATGGTTTTCATCAGTGTGTCCATTAGAAAATTTATAATGGTGTACATAGCTTGCACTGTATTTCTGTTAGGCATCACTGATCTAGACCGGCCCCTCCAATTAGAGGCTGGGTCACTGAGCTGAGCTCTCCATATCCCAGAGCGCTCCCTGTTAGTAGGCTGGGCACTCAGAAAAGCAGGAACTCCGGACCACCAGCGGGCTGTTCAGTGCGCTCAGCTGTCCTGTGTCAGGAGGCCTATGCTGGCGTCATTGCGTGTTGGACATGATGCTAGTTACAGAGTCATCCAAGGGCGGGGTGACTTCATTATGTCTATAATGTTATCTAGGCTGTTACACCTTCTGAAATGGGGTAGGGGTGCCGTAGGTTTATCTAATTCTGAGAAAAGCGTATTAAAATGTTGGACATTAGGGGCGGGGGGTGGCTCAGGTGGTCAAGTGTTTAGTGTATTCTCCAACGTCCATGTCAAAAGGCCAGGCATGGGGGTGCATGCCTTTAATCCCAGGGCTGGGGATGTGGAGCCGGGAGGACTCCTGGGACTTCACTGCCAGACTGGTGAGCTGGAAGTTCAGTGAGAGATCCCGTGTCGGACAATAAGCTGAAGTGATGAAGGTACCCAGTATTGACTCCTCGCCTTCTCACACACACACATGCCCTTGCACACACATGAACACAGATACACAACAACAACAAACAGATGTTACTGGCTGTAACTGTGGGGAAAAACAGGGTGTCAGTCAAACACTCTGACATGTATTTCTTATGGGGAGTCACCGGTGAACTACGGACAGAGGGGCTGGGTTGTAAGCGGCTCCAGAGTGGCATGCTTAATATCTTACAGGGGTCTATGTTACGTAGCGTCGAGTCTGGTATTTCTTTCTGGTACATGCTCAGTTCCTAGTGATTATCAGCTTCTTCTCAACAACCAGTGAGCAACAATTATTTTAGGGAACTCCGAGGCTTCACTTAAAGTCGTAAGCCAGACGCTGTTGGTATTTACCAATCTCTCCTTTTAAAGGGACAATGGGAAGAAGATAAGTGATCAGTACGCAAATGTGGCATGGGGACACGATTTTAGCTTACGATTTTCTGTGCTTTCCGCTGGTTACAGATAGCTCTGGTTGGTTCTAGGTACAGAGAAGCAAAACAGGATGTCACTTTCTACAGTTACCCTGGGGTACAGAAAGTGAGTGCCTATGTCCTATGTTATGACCCTTAGTGAAAAGTACCATTTCCATCCTCTAGCCCAAATCTATCTACTGTAAATGTGCGGGGCATCCCAGCATAGCATGAATAGGATGACAGTTTGGGGGTAGATTACATGGATATGACATGGCAAGCCTCTACCTATAATGTTTGTCATCGTTTTTTTAAATCATTTATTCTTATTTTATGTGCGCTGGTGTCTGGCCAGCATGTATGTCTGTGTGAGGGTGTCAGGTCCCCTGGAACTGGAGTTGCAGACAGTTGTGAGCTGCCGTGTGGGTGCTGGGAATTGAACCTGCATCCTCTGGAAGAGCAGCCAGTGCTCTTAACTGCTGAGCCATCTCTCCAGCCCCTTGTCATAATTTCTAAATTAAAAACAAAACAGAAAAAAAAAATCCTCTGTTGTTGTTGAACAGTGCATTCTGGTAGATGTTTGGTGATTTGCTAGCTGATTTCACGTGCAGTCAGGATTAATGACATCTTCTTTCTAGCGATGAGAGATGGTCCCCTTTGGGCTATTTCGATGGGCAGCCGAGATGGTGGCATCTGGCTGGGCAACAGGAATCATGCTGAACGTGGAAAGGCAGGACGTCCCCTGTGGATCCTCTCCTCCCTTGCCACTTGCAGCTGGTTCGTGCTGGACGCTGTGGAGCTGTTAGCTGATAGAAAAGTAAAGAGTTCACACTTGGCTGGAGAAGAGCCGACAGGGCAGAGCTTAGAGGGTCACAGTGGTGTGAGACCTTGGAGGAAGGAGCGATGTTTCTGGAAAGGAGGGAAGAATGAGGGGAGAGCAGGAGGAAGAGAAGGCACCACTATGCACCAGGAAGCCATCCCTTACCAGTCACCGAGCCTACGGGCAATTTGACCCCAGACTTTCCAGCCTCTGGAGCTGCTGTGAAAATATTCCTGTTACTGTAAATCACTCAGTCTATGAACTTCTGAGCAGCGGCCACATGGGGCGGGGGAGGGGGGACACGCCAGGGCACGGAGTGAAATGAGCACATCTGCTTTCTAGGGATGGGGTGGGAAAGGACAGGTCTGCTCCTGAGGCCCAGCGTTGCCTTCGATCGGCCCCATGACCTTCGATGTGTCACTTTATTCCCATGGGCCTCAAATATCTTACATGGAAGGGGAAAGGGCGGTCGAGAGTTAGCCATTTGGCAGATTCACATGTATGGTTTGTGACTGGGGCTGCCATCTCTGTGCCCAGCCCTGTTGCACACGCTTGGACCCAGGACCTGCACCATGGAAGATGCTATGCTGCTACCATAGAGGGACCATAAATCAACAGTAACAGGTGACGCATTTATCCTCCAAGTCCACAGTGTGCTGCCGCCAGGGAGCGAGCAGCACCTGCCATGAAGGAAGTGAGGCCGGGTGAGGGCCTGAAACTGCCCCGCTCTTTCTGGCTGGGACAGCCCAGAGAGGTGTGAATGCAACAGAAGAAGCCACGAGATCATTTGGAGTCTCTTCCAAATCGAGAGTCCTAAGTGAGAAGCCACGGGAGTTTGGTCTCCTCCACGATGATTGCAATTGATTTGCTAAGTAAAAGCGCTTACGGTTTTGACAAACGGTCACCGACGGGCAGTCCTTTGAGCGAGGCATCCCTACATACAGATCGCCTGCTTTAGTGCCGTGGAAAAACAGCGCAGTAGGGTTGGTCGGTAGGATCCCTGGGATGTCTTTCATCTCCAGCCCTGTGGCTCGCCACTGGACTTGAGGTGGTTTCTCCACGTGCCAGCGAGCTCGCCTGAGTTATCTTGATATAAATTAAAACGAAATGGGAGCCCGGGGATAGCCCTGTTTTAATTACAGCTGGAACACATCTTTGGAGGCTGACTATTAAAACCATTACACTGCTGCTATCTATTTATTTATTTGTTTGTTTATTCATTTATTTATTTATTTAAAAAAAAAGAATCATTTATAAGCCGGGTCTAGCCTGAGGTCTTTTGCTTTAGTTTACAGATGATTCTTCTCAAATCAAGTGATACAAAAGTTGGCCTTTGGCATCGTTGCTGTTGGCGATGTGAAAGAGCTGAACAGAGGTAGAGGGGTGCACTCATGGGCAGCTTGCTTAGGTGCTGGGACCGTAGCCCTGGGGTAGAGTGTGCGCTTAGCACCTGTGGGATCCTGGGTTCGAGCCTCTGCACCCGAATTAGCCAACAAAACAGAACCACAGAAGCCATGTCCAGTTTGTAGTGGGAGACATTAGGGTGGGTGAACGTTTTCCTTTAACAGACGAGTCTGGTTTTAAGTTGATTTCCCACGCCTGCGGTCTTGGGAGGCTAGTGTGGGAGATTCTCAGCAGAGACAGTCCCGGGCATGATCCCTGACCTTGGCTGGCATGGAACCCAGGCTGTGCCGCTTTGTGGCTTTGGCTAGTCCTTCACGGCCAGTGAAACCAGCCCTGCATGAATTATTTAACATTACTCATCCTTAAAGACTGTCGAAAGGCAACTGAGTGGCTTACACATTCCGGCTTCCGAATGCGCTGCTGCTGCTTCCGGTGAAGAGGGGGACCTTCTGGGCCTTTGGCTCAGCCTGCTGTTTCTAGTTCTCCCTTTACTTCACCTCATTTTTCCAGTCCCTGTTAGAGGGTGGCTTATATTATTTAAAGTAAAATTCTCATCAGAATTTTCTTTTTTGTATGCCTCCGTCTTCCTCAGAATGCTTAGTTGTTTTATGTAAGAGTGAAAAATGAAGAGGAAAAGGAAGGAAGAAGAGAAACAGGAGAAAAGCAGTTCTGCTTGGGACAGTGCACTGACAGCTAATGCTGGGAGCTGGTTTGCTTATCGAATTTTCAAAGTCCAGTATTCTGGCTTTTGTTTTTTTTTTTTTTTTTTTTTTATTCAAATGCTCAAAAACTAAAATTCACATTGAGGTGAAATGTTTTATCAGAACACCATTCAAGCCTCTTTGAATGTGGCCCACTGGCATTTAGTAGCTTCGGAATGTTAAAAATAGGAAACCTCTATTACCATGCTCTGTGTCTGCTACTGTGGGGCATGCGTGGCATGTGTTGGAGGTCAGAAGGCCATTCTCAGGAGTCAGCTCTCTTCCGCTTTGTTTGAAGCAGGCCTCTCCTGGTTTTACTGAAATCCTGTGGCAGCCTCTGGGCTAGCTGGCCCATCCCTAGGAATTTGCCTGTGCAGTGGGCAACTGGCCCTGTTTCACTTTGACTGTTTCTTCTGGAGTCAGGATTAAGGACCACAGTTCCATCTACCTCGTGGCTTTCAACCAAAGGCTTCTGTTTAGAACTGTCATATCCAAGTTTTCCTAAAAGCGTGCCTTTTGACTTGAAAAAGTTTAGTTTTCACTGTTTAAATGTGGAAAAAAAAAAAAAAAGGTCATTACTACCATCTGAAACAACAGGGAGAAGGTGCCATGTTTGCTTTGCTGACACTGGCAAAGACTATTTTTTCTGTAATCTGTGTGACTTTGAATTAAGCCAAGCTCTCCCTATGGATTTTCAGGACCTTCAAGAGCAGGAGAAAAGTCATGGGGGAGATGTGGGCTCAGGAACAGCTACCCACTGACTGCTTGGGCACCAGACTCAGACTGATGGAAGTTTATTGAACACTGAACAAAAACCGACCGGTCAGGGCCATAATCTGGACTCAGGAGCCAGACAGTGTTACTGGTCTGTTTCTAAGACAGGTTTTTGTTTTGTTTTGTTTTATATGAAAAACCGCAACCAGGTAACGACCAGGTAACCAGATGCAGGAAGTGAGGGGCGAGCAGCATTACATCATTTTGACTAGCTAAACATAATTGATTTTGTTCCAAGTGTATTGCATGGTGTCTAGGTATCTGGACAAAGCACTTTAAGCTGATTGGCTGGGATTTAGGGTAAGGGAGCTCTGGGGGCTTTCCAGCTTTCTGGGAGTAAGGAACTTAGCAGGATGCAGTGATCTTTAACTCTAGCAGAACATGCATTTATCATCTATTGTTTCATTCTAAGCAGCAAGTATTGAACTATTGAAGTGTATCCTGGTCTCAGGCATGTAGGCCTGAGAACTTGAACTTAATTTTACCTTGCAATCAAAATGGAGACCTGGAGGCAAAATGGCTTCTGATATGCTAAAGGCTACAGCAGGTGTTAACAGAGGAGACTCCGCGTAGTTACACTAAGAATTAAAGTAGGTCTCAACAGAGGGGCCACTGAGTTTGAGCAGGTTGTAACACTTTTAATTTTAATTTTTTTTAAGTGAATGAGGTTCATTGGCAATTTTCGGGATAGCACTGCTTCCTGACATGCCCTTGCAGGCACATGAAGATGGAAGACAGAAGGCTGTCTAGTCTTCATGCGATTGGACGGCTGCATAGAAATAGCTGTTCTTTTAGCCCGTGGTCACTCTTAGTGGGTTGTAGAGTTAGCATTGTTAAATAGGTGGAGATTACAAATTAGCTATTATCCACAGCTCTGCAGGCACAGCATAGTATTGGTGGCATCTCGGCTCTCAGAAAGCATGACCCAGATGTTGCCCAGACAGAGTCAAGCAAAGTAGATGTTCATTTGAATACCTTTTTTTGTTTGCTTGCTTCTTTCTCTCTCTCTCTCTCTCTCTCTCTCTCTCTGTCTCTCTTTCTTTCTTTTGTTCATGTGTGTGGTTGTTTTGCCCGCGTGTATGTGTACACTACATGTGTGCCTGATGCCCAGAGAGACCGGAAGAGGGCATCCAGGTTCTTTGGAACTAGAGTCACAGACAGTTGTGAGCCACCATGTGGGTGCTGGAAATCGAACCCAGGTCCTCTGGAAGAGCAACCAGTGTTCTTATTTGCTGAGTCACCTCTCCAGCCCCTGCTTTTGTTTTCTTCTAAGTGAACAAAACACGGTTAAACTTTCACTTGAGTGAAATGAAATAATAAAACCACTTTGTTGGAACAACTTTCAGGTTACTGGAATTTTGAAATGTGTGTGTGTGCGCGCATGTGCAACTTGTTTTTGAGTGCTGGAGGATGAATCCAGAGCCTTGGCAGGGCAGCGCTGAAGCCCAGAGCTCCATTTCTGGAGCCTGCCTGGCTGTGTTTTTATGCAGCCTAATTTACTGGTAGTTTTGCAGAGAAGTACAGTATTTGTATTTGGTTGGTTAGAAAGCACGGGGACCTGTAAAAGGCAACATGGAGGCATGTGCTTCCTCGGCAGGCACCTCAGTTTTCCTGCACCTAATACTATTTCAGCATGAAAGAAGTGTTTTTTTTTGTGCTCGCCTCAGGTCAGAAACATGCAGTGTTTTCTGACCTTCGCAGACCTAAGGACACTTCAGTGTAAATCTCATAGCTCTCTCCAGCACCAAAATAAGAAAAGAAAGAAAGAAAAACTTTATGAATTTGTTTGGGTTTTGTTTTGTTTTATTTTGTTCTGTTTTGCTAAATTGAACCTTCCCAACCCTGATCGTAGGAGGTCTTACTTCCTGCAATACCTATGAATATTTTTGCATTGTTTAAGGAGGAGAAACGGCATTTGTACAACCAGGATTCGGGACTGAAGTATGAACTCAACAGGATTCATGTTGAATCCTTAAAGTTTCTTCCGTTGCTGCGATAGACACCATGATCCAAAGCCACTGGGGGAAGGGAGGGTTTACTTGGCTTCTGTGTCCCAGTCCAGTCCACCAGAGACCACGAAGGAAGTGCACTCATTCCCTAGGGTTTGTTCAGTCTGCTTTCCTGCAGGACCCAGGACAACCTTTCCAGGGGTGGCAACCACCCACAGTGGGCTGGGCCCTTCTCCATCAGTCATTAGCAGGAAATAACCCAGAAGCCGGGCAGTGATGGCGCACACTTCTAATCCCAGCACTCGGAACGCCAAGGCAGACAGATCTCTGTGACTTTTGAGGCCAGCTGGCTCTACAGAGCGAGTTCCAGGACAGACAGGGCCCCACAGAGAAAACCTGTCTTGAAAAAACAAAACAAAAAAACAACAACAAAATGCTCCAGAGACGTGCCCACAGGCCAGTCCGATGGAGGCAATTCCTCAAAAGATGATCCTTTTCTCCAAGTGACTCTAGCTTTGTTGACAAAACAAACAACAAGCAGAGCCTCAGTTGTCCACAGTCTGTCTACAGTCTACCATGAACTTCTTGCATCCAGCTCTGCAAAACCGCAGCTTCCCTCTCAAGCAGTTTTTGTGTCTTCCAACCCCACCACTTTCTTAGCGATAAACCTCTGTGGCTTCATTAGGAACCTCTTTCCCCTCTGTGCTGGGAACAGAAGCAGGGTCTCCTGTGCTCCACCACTGAGTTAAGAAAAGTTTACTGGGTACACTGGCAGGGGCTGTCTTAGTTGCTTTCTTATTACTGAGAAGACATCACGACCAAGCCAACTTAGAGGAGGAAAAGTTTATTTGGGACTTACCAGTTTCAGAGAGTGAGAGTCCATGACCATCATGGCAGCAGAGGAACAGCACGGCAGGCAGGCAGGCAGGCAGGCATGTTGCTGGAGCCTTAGCTGAGAGCTCACATCCCAATCCACAAGCAAGAGGCAGAGACAGCTACCTGGAATGCAGGCTTTTGAAACTCAAAGCCTGCCCCTGGTGACATAGCTTCTCCAAGAAGGCCACACCTCCTAATCCTTCCCCAAACAGTTTCAACAACTGGAGACCAAGTATTCAAATAGGTGAGCCTGTGGGGGCCATTCGTTCTCAAACCACAAGAGGGTATTGGGCAGAGCCATCAGTAGAGTGCCAATTCTCCTGTTTCAGCCACCCTATCCTTGTGGTAGGACTGATGAGCAAGCCTAGCAGCACCTAGCAAGCAATAGCTTTCCTGGAATACTGCCCTGGGGCCCCAGGTGGGCAGACCCCCGGGTGCTTCTCAGGCTCCGTCTCTCTTCACTGCCGATTTATGGGTTGTGTTCTGGGTCCTCAGCTAGCCATTGCTGTTTGTCAGGACAAAGGGGTTTCAATGGTACGCTAACTAAAAATTCTGCTGTATGCCATAAATATCTACAATTGTCAATTGAAAGTAAATTAAAAAACCCATTATGATATTAAAAACAAAAAGAAAAAAGCAGACACATAGATCAGTGGGATGGAGTTTTTCAGTTACGGTGACGTGTGATTTTAACTGCCTGAGTTTTCAAAGCCCTTTCATTCACTTCCACACTGCCTTCATTCTGAGTGACTTGGCCTCTGGCTTTTCGGGAAATCCAACAGGAACTTGTTTCTCTTTCTTGACACGCAAACCTTTCCCTTAATAACCCCACTGTCTTAGGTTTTCTGTGGCTTTTTGTTGCCTCGGGGACTGAGCAGCATACCTTGCCGGTGGTTCCATGGGAATCTCACTTAGGGGCTCAGACCTCCTCCTCACTCATTCTCTTGACCTCCTTACCTCCTTCCACTTCAGCAGCTCTGGATTTTGTTTGTTGGGGTTTGTTGGTGGCTGCTCTTGAACTCACAGGAATCCTCCTGCCTCAGCTCTCTGAGTGTGGTATAGGCTGACTTTTTAAAAACTGGGATGGACCTACGGCAAGTGCTCTATCACTTAGTGTATCATGAAGAACTTTGTTCTTAGACTCTACTCACTCCTCACCAGTTCTTCGCTTTCTTTTTTTTCTTTGCTTTCTTAATAGAAATATATTTTACCTTCTCTTTGAGATACCATTCCATCTTTTTTCTTCCCCTCATTCATTCACACATTTTTAACTGCTAAAGATTCTTTCTTAACCTTTACATTTTCCACTAGTTTTCCATCTGGCCTTCTGTTCTCCATCTTGAACTGACACTACCTCATACAGGCTCACCAAAAATGTCACACACACACACCCCAGAATACAGTACTTTTTTGCGTCTCTTGTCTGGGTACAGGCTGGTCACAGTCGTATGTGATGACTGAAATCATGAGGTTGGTACCCAGACTCACGATGACTGGGTGATTGCTGGGCAACAGATGAAGGAGATAATCCACGTGCAAGAGGATGAGAACTCCGAGTCCTTGGGAAAGATACAGGCTTCTGGAACCTGCTTACATGGATGGCCCTTTGTGATTACATAGAGGATGGTAACTTTCCATGCTTCCTCACCTCTCTTCTGTAGTTACGTGCTAATTGGTTGACATCACTGGAGGTGCCTTGTATCTTCTTCATGCTTCTACTGGTGAGTGAGTCCTGGCTCCTCAGTACTTCCTACAACCTCAGTGAGGTATGGCTTAGGCCATTGTATCATCAGACTGAGTGGATGCTGTCTGATTTGATTGCTGGGCTCCTGGCCAGGTAGGATTACTTGTTTTGTTGTTGCTATTATTATAGTTGTGACAAGCTCTACAGGACTTACAATTTACCATTTTACCCATTTTTGAATTCACCGTACAGTGGTGTTAGACAGTCCTGTAGAATCACTTCTCTCCATCTTCAGAACCTTTCCGACTTCCCAGCCCATGCTAGCTTGGAACTCATTCACCGAACAAGGAGACTTCCCAACACTACCACATCCCAGTCCCAGCAACCGCTCTTCTCTCTTCTACTCTTCCAAACCTTATAGAGGAGGGCATACAGTATGTGTCCATTTGTCCCTGACTCACTTCATGTGGCTCACAGGTGTCACTCTTCATCCATGCTGTAGCATGTTTGAAAATGTTACTCTTCTTTTGTGGACAAATAATATTCTTTTGTGGACAAATAAATGTTTCTGCTTTTTGATTATTTTGAGTAGCGCATGAACAGACGATTTTGAGGGGCACTGTACAACGTGCTGAGAAGGAGCTGTAGGTCTTTAGGACTTCTTAGCAGCTGGCTGGTTTCTGTTGTGAAGGTGGTAGTGGTGCTTGTTTTGAGACAAGAGTCTCGCCATGTAGCCTAGGCTAGCTTGGAACTCATGATCCCCCCTTTTCCAGCCTCGTGAATACTGGACTGAGTGGTGTGTGTGTGTCCACAACTGTATCAGGCCGTTGTTTAGTTTTGACAGCTGACTGATTACCCAAGCAAGAGATAAGAAATATGGGAGCTGTGGTGTTGCTTCTACCCTTTAAAGTAGTTTTCTGAGCGTCAAGTACACGTCAAGGCTCTAAGATTAGAGATGAGGAATTTTGCATCACGCTTTCAGATCTAAAGTCAAGCTAAGAGCAACTTTGCAATCTCTGCTCCTCAGATGTGGGGAGGAGGATGGGAGGAGAATGGTGGGTTTTGCTTTTGAAGAAATAATCAAAGAGTTTGGCTGAGAGTGATCTAAGATACTACAGAGTGTTGGATGATGGCCTTCAAACACTCACACCCTCCTGGGACTTTAGACTATGGCTCTATTTGACGTGGTTAGTGTTGTCATCGTCACAGGAACTGGGGTCACCCAAGGAAGTGCTTCTGGGCGTGGCTGTGAGGATGATCTGGACTGAGTCCCTTGAGGTGGGAAGATCCGCCCACTGTAGGCGGCACCATTGCCTGGTGGGAATACTGGACTGTGTAAAATAGCAAAGGGAACACCAATGTTGAGTCTGTCCCTCTCTGTGCTATGTGACCAGCTGCCTCAGGCCCTGCTGCTGCACCTTCCCTGTTGCGATGGACTGTAAGCCAGAATAGAACCTTTTTCCTTTAAGTTGCTTTGTCCATATATTTTATCTCGGCTGTAGGAAAAGAAACTCAGAAACCAGCACTGAGAAGTAGAACTGTTTTTTTGTGACAAACCTGACCATGTGGTCCCTAAGCCTTTGGAACTGTTTTGTGGCTGGAATGTGGAAGAATTTGGAACTTTGGGTTAGAAAAGCCATAGACAGTATTCTGGAAGCAAAACTTTCTGGGTCGTTTTAATGGGAGCCTGGAAGACAAGAATGTTGAGAGAAACATGGACAGTGGAGGCCCAGATCATGAAGTTCCAGAGGGGATTAAGGTCTCCCCCAGCATAGCCGGCTGTGGTGGCACAGGCCTGGGGTGGCACATCCCAGCACTCAGGGAGGCAGAGGCAGCTGGATTGCTGTGAGTTCGAGGCCAGCCTGGCGTACAAAGCCAGTCCAAGTCAGCCAAGGCTACACAGAGAAACCCTGTATCGAAAAACAAACAAAACAAAACAAAGAATGAGATAGGAACCAGCAATGAGATAGGTAATATTTGGTTAAGAATGTGGCATCATTTTGCCTGTGTCCTGAGAACTTGAGTGAGGTTGAACTTAATGAACAAATTTTGGCAGAGGAAATTTCTGGACAAGAGGGCATACCAGCTGGTGTGATAGAAGCTATAATTGTTAAAGAAATTGGCAACACTGGAGGGAAACTCCCTGTATTGCATCAGGGGTGACAGGAGATGTGTTCTGAGGGCCAAGCTCCCTCCATCATAGGTTCTGTCTTGTGAAGATTCAAATTCATTTAGAGGAGGAAAGCCTGAGGTGATGGGTTCCCTTCTCTTTGCAAGAAACTACCTAGGAGGTAGGCACACAGACAGTTGTGGATCAGAGAAGCTAGGTTCCATCCTGAGCCAGTGGCAGAACTTGTCAGCACTGTCCACGGGCTACTGGTTTCAGCATGAAAAATGAAGGTTAAGGGTGGTGTGGGCACTGGAGAGCAGCTTAGCCAAGGCGGTGTGTCAGGATTTGAGTCCCGACAGAGAGACTTTTCTTGAGTTGTTACATGAAACTATAGTAGCAAAGGAGACTACACAATATCAGAAATGCCAAGACAATGGAGAGAACTGTGGGCAGGGAGTGGAGCCAGCCCAAGAGAGAGGTTATGAGTGCCGTGGGTAGGAAATCTGGATATATGGGGCTGCTCATGCCCTTCGGAGCCCCACTAAGAATATTTTAAGCCTGGATGCTGGACGTGGAGTGACGGGGTTTTAATTCCGTGTCTAATTTTGGTCTTGCCTTCTTCCTGTCTTTCCTTGCTAGGCCTCTACGTTCCTCTTATTGAATGGAATAGCTTATTTTGTGCTATTGTATAGAAGAAGTATGTAACATGTTTTGGACTTTATAGGAGCTCACAGTTGACTTTGAACTTCTAAAGCGTTGGGACTGTTAAAAGGCCATGGGGACAAGGGGTTGGAATACTGTGGTTTAAAAGTGATGCACTTGGTTGGGACGCTCATAAGGGGTGGAGCTGTGAGGGGCAGTGTTAGTTGCTAGCTTGGCAGAATCTCTGGGCCTGCCTTTGGGGAACTGGCTTGATTGCTTTAGCTAAAGTGTACGCTGTGGGTGGCACCACTCCCATCACAGTGGGCATCACGGATTGTGTAAAATCAGGGAGGGGAGCTGAGGAGGTGTTCGTCCCCTCTGTGTCCTGATTGTGACTCTGACGTGACCAGCTGAATCAAGCTCCTGATGCCGTGCTGTCCCTGCCGTGATGGGCTACACTTTGACCTGTGAACCAAAATAAGCCCTTTCCCCTTCAGAGGACCAGAGGGGCGCACACAGAGGACTGTGTGAAGATACGCAGGGGCTGGAGGTTTTGGCTTGTTTCAAGCCAAAAGCAGCCAGGTGCCTTGGAGAAACGGAAGGAGGCCCAGAGGGCTCTCTTGAGAGCTCTGGAGGAGATGTGGCCCTGTCACACACCTCACCTCAGAAGTGCAAGGAATGAACTTAGGTTCTTCTGAGCCACGTGACCATGGGCCTTTGTTGTTGTAGCTTAGTAGACCTAGCAGGCGCCCAGCAGACACTGACACGTAGATGGTAAAGTAACGAGTGAGTTTGTATTTGAGTGAATTGATCAGGCCTAAAGAAACAGACTTGAAGTCATTAGCAGAGATGATGTTTAAAACAAGGAAGAGTGGATACATTTGTAGAGACAGTGTCTGGAGACAAAGCCGGTTCTGAGCTGTCCCGTGGGCTGGTGCTGAGAGAGTGAGGCGGGTCTTAGGAAGATCGGGCAGTGAGCTCATTCTGGCAGCAGTCTGGGAGAAAGCACTGTGCTACTCTCAGAGTAAGGGTGTGTGTGTGTGTGTGTGTGTTTGTGTGTGTGTACTGAGGTAAGCACCTTCTTTTAAGATAACTCCGTGTTTAGTCCTTTTTATTGAAAAGCACATGAGGTTGATTTTAACAGAACTCACTTGAACAAGAATAAAGGTTCTAGAGCCGGGCAGCATCTCACACTGGAGTAGGTTCCTAATGCCCCTCTCCAGCAAAATGCACGTTGTATTTATAGCCAGAGAAAATGGAGCAACATACACAAAAAAGCAACCTCATAGGCTGTGGTGGGTATTTGCCTTATTTGGTCATGATTTGGCAGCTGTTAGCCTCTTATTGGCTGGAGGTTGCATTGCTACAATTGGCTGAGTCTCAGTTGCTTGGTTACAAAGACATATAGTGTTAGTTTTGGTTATAAATTGTGTAGGGGGTGAAGATATACACACACATACATATGAGTACAGTTCTTTATGTATAGAGACTGCCTTGGGTCAAATTTTATCAACAGAATACAAAATAGATTTAGGCCAAACTTTCAATGTTAATCTCAGATGACTTGACCCGGGGATCATTTTGTATTAGGGAAGGAACAGACGAGGAGGCCCCTTCATCTTGTTGGGGATGGGCAGTAGAAAGGGGCTGGGATACGGAGGAGGAATGATAAAGATGTCTCTAATGCTTCTCCCTATTCCCCAAGAGAAGCTAGGTCAGATGAGTTATAGATCAGAGGAATTCTAGTTAGTGATGGGAGAGGCTGGGGGGTGGGGGGAGAAGCAGAGCAGTCCAGGAGAAACTGGCTGTCAGTCATAGCAGGTTGGAACTAGAAAGGGTTAATTGATGAGCTAATAGATAATGGCCGCACAGATTTGGCTACATTTTTCTTTCTGCACATAGGGAAATTGAGAGTCAGATGTTTAGGACCCAAGAGCGATTTCCTTAGGTACACAAGGAGAAGGGAAAAATCAACGCCAGGTCCTTACTTTGGGACCCCAACCCCTCTGTCTTCCCGCTCCAGCTGCATGTCTGTTCTCTACAGAGCTCTTGTAGGACCTGTGTGCAGGGCACTAGGCCAGTCTACTTCCCTGTGTGCACCCTTATTCCCTGCTGTGCTGGGCTGACAGCCTTCAGCGTCTTCTCCTGATCAGTCCAGTTCCTTTTTAAAGCTAGAAATTTTTTCAAAGCCCGGGTGACTGCACAGTTTCTGTCCCCTTTACAGTCCCCTGACTTGATTTCCAGGACACATTGGAAGCTGTGGCTGCTGCCAGGTGTCGGCCATGAGGAGGAAAATTGGGGTTCCTCTCCTCCTCTTGAACGCTTTTCCTTCTTTTCTGGTGGAGAAGAGTCCGCTGGTTAATTCTGGATGATGCTGTCGGCCAGGGGTTCTCAGGCAGCTGATTTGGAGGGGTGGGGAAACGGGACTCAAGGCAGAGAATCACTGCCCTTACCTGTTGGCCGCTCACAGTCTGTGTCTTGTGTCTGGCTAGGCCTGTCTTCCATGTTTGTCTACCTTGTCAGACCTGGTGTGGCCTTTCAAGACGGACCCTTCGCTTAATGCTCCCTGAACTAAAATAGCTCACACAGCATGCTGTTTGCGCTGAGGACTTCCAAGAATCAAAGATTTGGCTTCTTTGAGAGTAAGAACTGTATTCTCCTAACATTTTTGTACTAAGGTAAGCTTGTGATAACCCAGGAAAAGAGAAAATTGAGCCATTGCCAGAAAGGTGCTGATAATGGTGAAACGTGTCCGCGGCATCCAGTATCCATCCCTGCAGGAAGATACTGTGCGTGCTCCAAGGGCAGAAAATCATTGCTTTCCTAAGGTGACTGGAATGAATGTTTGTCTCCAGTCTTTGCTTTTCCATCTTAAATCCTGTTTACCTTGTCAAAGGAAGATTTAGATTGTTTCCCTTCGCCTTGAGAGACTGGAATGTTGCTAATTTACTCTTAGTAATTAAGGGTTCTCTCCCCTTCCCTCCCTTGCCTCCCCTCTCTCTTCCTCTTTCTTTTGAGCGGGTCTTCTCCTGTGGCCCAAGTGGGTACCTCTCAGTCTTGGCCCAGCCTTTCAAGGGCTGCGATTTTAGGTGTGCGTCAGCGTGCCTGACTTGGGTTTTTCCTTCTATACTTAGAGAAGTTTCAAGGCTGAAATATTAGGCTCAGCTAAAAAGTCTAAGCAGCGACTGAGGTCCATAACATAAGAACTGTGCTTCTGTTTGTTCCTATAACCTCATAACTCATGCATGGCTATCTGCCGTGGGGGTGTTCACGAACCGCAGTTGCGTCCTCTCAGTCAACAAGAAGGAATTCACTTGAAGTTGTTGGTGTTAGAGACAGTGCCTAGACGCAGGGTCTTAATTTCTGCTGTGCTTGATTTCTGCTTAATTGTTGCTTCCTAACCTGTTATGAAAAAGGATTAACTTTTGTTCCATGTATATTTTCAACTTTCTTTAGCAGCATTTTATTGGAATATAATTCACACACCATAAAACTCAGCCATTTAAAGCACACAGTGTGTGTGTGTGTGTGTGTGTGTGTGTGTGTGTGTGTGTGTGTGTG
>NW_026596117.1:10244054-10276333 GCF_907164565.1 Psammomys obesus | reverse complement strand
TGTGTGTGTGTGTGTGTGTGTGTGTGTGTGTGTGTGTGTGTGTGTGTTAGTCTGGAAGACAACCTCAGGTCTCATCCTAAGGACACTGTCCTTTGGCCTAGAGCTCACTATTAGACTAACATGGCTGGCCATCAAGGCCCAGGGATCCTCTGGTCTTTAACCCCCAAGCCTGGGATTGCAAGAATGTGCTAACATACCTGCCTTTTTTTCTTTTTAAAAAATAAAGACCCTGACGACTGACCTGCCCCCTGCCCTTCTAACCTCTAGTTAGTCTCTTCCTCTCTGTCTATCTGTCTGTTTCTCAGTAGATTGCAAGTGTTCCTGTCTCTTGAGCTCCCTATTGACTGGTTCAAGACCAGGCTTGGTGGCGGTGCATTTTCTGGAGCCGCCGGGAGGAAAGGTGCCTGGTAGCTTGTTTGAACAGAGTTAACTGTGGATGCAGCTGATGGGGTCTCCTCAGGCAAAGGAGCAGCATAAAATGTGTTGTGGGATGGAGGCACAGTTGGCTTGTTTGTCCAGCCCTCGTCTTACAGACAGAACTGCTGATGGAACACTCCGGTCCAGGGGATGGGTCAAGAGACACGGAGCAGGTGAGGTTAGCATTCTCAGGAAATTAAGTCTCCAGATTCTTGGCTAGGGCTGGAAGGTTCTTTTCCTGTGGAGTCTAGTATGTTTTGCCAAGGCCAGGCACCGTGCTGGCCCACACACCAGGCTCTGGAGCTTTTCCTAAAACCACTTTATAGCAGTGGACTGAATGGTCTTTTTAGTTTGCCGTGGCTAACTCTAAAGGCGTTTATGGAAAGATGTCACCTTTTGAGTTTGTTTGTGGAAGATTAAAAGTATTTTTTAAAATGTGTCATGCTTAAATAATCACCTCACATCCTCCCCCTGATCAGGATATTTTTGTCTGTCCTTTTTGACTAAAATTATTTATCTGAGTCAAATCTAAGCTTAGATCTTACAACCCCCTACTGATCCTTTTAATTTTGATAAAGTCTTGTTATGTATCCCTGGATGGCCTTGTCCTGGGATAGCCCAGTCTCAGATTCATGGCAATCCTCCTGCCACAGCCTCCCAAATATTGGAATTATAAGTATGTGCCAGCATATCTGGCTTCTTTTGTTTCATCTTTCTCTTCTTTCAAAATGTAAAAAACCTCAATGGAAGCCATAATACCAGGTTCATCTTTTAACAAGCTGTATATGTTTTCCCATTTGACCAGCTTAACACCTTAAATAATTAGAGTCTGAGCTGTGGAAGACTTGTGGGAGGGGGGCAAGACAGAATAAGGAAGACTGAGATCTAGAAATGCAACATTACTGGTAACTTACAATTTACCACGTTAGCCAAGGGTCTCATTTATCAAGTTGCTTTCAGAACCACACTAAATGAAATGATGACATAAAAACTGGATGGTTATCCCAACATTATCTCGTTGGCCGGCTTCTGGAAATGGGGCCTTGCATTCTTACCATAAAGTGTTATTTTTCCTAGATGGTGCACACAGTCCTAAGCGGGACATCTGTGCGCCTTCCTGCGCTATCAGTATCCAAGTGCACTTGGGCGAATGTTCAGTTGGACCAGATTTTTTATGTGTCTGAGGGTGTTCTATGGCTTAAGCCCAAAGATCAGACGTCATCTCTGACCCCAAAGTCCCACATCATTTAAAGTCACTTCACAGTGCTGTAAAGAGTGCTCTCACACATATACGTACGTGTGTGGACGTTATTGCATGGCGGGTTATGGATTCCTGTTTTCTTTGGCGTATAATCTGGTTATTGACTTTAACAGTGGTTTCCATTCCTGTGGCACTTGCTTTGAACCCTAGCACCACACTGCTATGGTAAGTGTTGGTACTATGCCAACTCCTTGGGAGGTCAGCTTTCCAGAAGATACAGTTACAAAATTAGTGCCCCTCTCTCATCAACAGATGGCTTTAGTGGCAAGTCCAAGTGACAAGGTCTAAAATATTTATTGCTTCTAAAGACACCAGGACACCAGGCCCTGATGAACAATGCTGGCTGGTGTGTTTAGGGGGTGACATGGAACAGTAACGTCCCCCCAAACCGCATTCCTAAAGTGTGGATTTCCCGTGCCACACCAGACCTGTCCACTCATTTCCTCTCTTACCAGAATTACCTTGTAGCCTTAGATCAAATTACACACTTGTACGACTGACTTTCTTTTTATCAGCATCTTCGTATCAATAACACTTTGAAATTAATGCTGCTCTCTTGCGCCCTGGAGCATTGCCAAGATGCAATGGCATTTATGCCATGTTATTACTAAGCTGCAGACTGAGGGACAGCGTGAAAAGTGTGTTGTTAGTGGTGGGTGCACAGTTTCACCCATAAGAGGGGCCCAAAGGGAGATCTTTCTTTTTATAAGAGAGAGAGAGATAGATAGATAGATAGATAGATAGATAGATAGATAGATAGATAGGCAGACAGACAAACTAGTTGAATGAACAGGTTGAGTTGGGCTGTGTGATGGCTCACATAAACTCATGCATGTGTCCTAAGCCTCCCTAAATAAGCACAGTGCACTTAGAATAGAAAAACACCTTTTTAAGTTGGACAATTGCAAGTGGGATTTATGGGCATCTATGAGCCACTGTTAATGTTCATAAAAATGGTTTGTTGGTTCAAAATGGTATTTGAAATGTATAAGGTCTTGCAAAATGAGTTGATTAGACAGCAAGGTCTAAGAACTAAGATTTTACATTAGAAATCTGCCAAGTGTACAGCAAGCGGAAGCATCATTGGGCTCTTTGCTCTGCATCTGGCAAAAGCCAAGGCACTCTGCTCTTCCAAACCAACGGAACAATTAGGGTGTCAAAAACTATGGAAATAGAGTGGGCTTCAAAGTCAGAAACTACACTTGGTGAGGATTTTTATCTTTGCCCTTCCCGTCTTCCCCCTCTCCCAGCCTTCTTTCCTCTCTTATGCAAGTTTCACTAAAATATTCTAATATGAACCTTTAAAAAAAAAAAAAAACGACATTTTTCTTTATTCATTTATTCATTTGTGTGTGTGTGTGTGTGTGTGCGCGCGCACATGTGTGTGCATGTGACATGTGGAATTCGGAAGTCAGCTTTCAGGGGTTGGTTCTTTCCTTCCACCATGGAGGTGCTGCAGGTTGGACGCGGTCATCAGGGTGGCAGCAGTTGCCTTTACCCGCTGAGATGTCTCGCTGGCCTGGAATCCTTTAGCAGGACATGTGGGGTGGTTAATCTCAGACTGGACCCAGGATCAATTAAGGGACAAGCTAGTGTGTGACAGGTTTGTGAGGGTATGTAAGGGTTAACTGAGCGGGGAGACCCACTTCTCGAGTGAACCTCGCCTTTCACATCCCGGAAGTAAAGGCGACTCGGCTTTTGCCTGCCTGCCTTCACTCCTTGCTGATTTACCCATCTGCTCTGTTGGGGCAGCTACTGCTACCGTCCTTCAGTGACGTCAGAACCCAGCCACTTGACCTCCCTATGTAGAATAAAGGCCAGTGACTCTCCAAGAACCCTCCAGGCCTTTAGTGTCACCCTGAGACTGGGAGTCACTTCAGCCTCATAGACTGGGTTCGGACTGAGTCCTCAGCCTCTGCAGTGTGCAGCCGGCCATTGCTGGGTTACCTACCCCGTAATGTGCAAGCGGATGTAATAAATCTCTTTTGTAGATATCTACTCATTCTATCGGTTCTGTTGCTAGAGAGCCCTGACTGCTGTAATATGCAGAGAACACTGAAGACTATCATTTAAGATGCCATCCCAGTATTTCTCTGGGGTAGATTTCTAAAAATCTATTTTAGCTTAGCAGTCTAACACTATAAAACTTGTATGTGTTTTCCGGCTCTGGCCTCTTGAGGGTTGAGGCTTCGGTCATGTCATTTATGATATTGTTACAGTTGGGGGGGGGGGGGAGTCAGCTCCAGCCACGGGCACTGAGAAATGTCTAGATAGATGATACGGGCTGTGCTGTGATGCATACAGACAGATACATTATCACTACCCTTTCCTGGTGAATGCTACCAGCTGCCTGTCACAAGAGCATTTATGAATGAGT
Organism: Psammomys obesus; assembly: GCF_907164565.1. Lineage (NCBI taxonomy): Eukaryota > Metazoa > Chordata > Mammalia > Rodentia > Muridae > Psammomys > Psammomys obesus. The sequence goes on along the minus strand of NW_026596117.1, from coordinate 10,272,278 downwards.
GAGCATCCATCGGAGAGAGCTCACGTGGAAACCAGCCTCATCTGTCTGGAACTTTTTATGTGGTGGGGGAGGGGTGCAACTCCTCCTTGAATTTGCCTTGGCAACTTTAAGGTGTGTTTGGATATTACTGAGTCCACAAGGTGAGTGGATTGCATGCGAAACCCGGTTAGATTCTAAAAAAGACGTTCTTTTCTCACGGACTAACACGCAAACCACATGGAATTACCTTGGGGCTGTTGTCTTCGCCATTGACGGCATTACTGTGGTGGCCGTGGGTTTCTGTGCGGCTCCACACTTTAGTTTTGTAAGCATGGATAGGTAGAGGCCCGAACGATGCTTGACCGTGAACAAATCCTGCTTCCAGGAGACAGCATGGAGTAGATTGCAGGAGGCGGTTGGAGGCTCCCGGTGAGAGTGAGAAGGGGCAGGCTGTCGGGGGTGAGCTGTGCCCTAATGAATACTTCCTTCCCACTTCCCTTACTTTCCTAAGGAATACTAGCGGAGTCTGCTTGAAAGTTGATTCGCCTGGCCTGGCAGAACTCCTGAAGGCTGTGATCAAATGGAAGTTATTTCCGTCCCCGCCTGGCCTGGCTGTGTCAGGATGCTATGTTGTGGTGACAGGCATCCCGGACTCAGCCTGGAGGCCAGAGGTGGAGTTTTAGCTCAGCCCTGTGGCCACAGAAGGGCTGTTGCCCTCCCAGGCACCATTTCTGTACCTTTCTTAAAGTTGGCAGATGACAATTGGCAGGATAGTAAGCGATTTAGGCTTCCCAGGCCACACTGTTGACTACTTGGGTTTTGTTTTTTTGTTGTAACCCTTTTAAAACCTGTGGAGGACATTGCCAGTTCCTGTCACTGAGAAAGCAAATTTTGGGCTGGGTGTGGCCTTACCTGGTTGACTTTCCCAATCTGTGTCATAAAAAAGGAGGGGGGAGAATTAAGGGGAGAGTTGGAGCTAAGCATAGTTACATGCTTAGGTGCAGAACTCTGATGTTTGTTCTCGGAAGAAATGTAAATAACTCTGGAGCTGAAGGTTTTCTGGCTGAGGTTTAATTTTAAATACCATCGATTTACCTGTAATGTAGTCTCTCTTACGTGATTTTGCCTGGGCGTGTGTGGTGCTGGGAACTGAACCCGGGGCTGAATTGTGTGCTGGGTAACACTCAGCCACTGAGCTATCCACACTCTTTGGTTCCTTGAGGTAGAGTGTCACTGTGTAGCTCAGGCTGGCCTTGGACTCATGCTTCTACCGTGAGCCACTGGCCTGTGCCAGCACGCTTTCGACCTCACGCCTCCTTTTTGTTCTGTGGCTCTGCTGTTGCCATACTGATGGCAAATCTCCGCTGTCAGCCTGGCTTATTTAAAGCCGAGGAGGCATACCTCTGAATGTCTGACAGTGTCTAGAGAGTACTAATGGGAGAGGGTGGACCCACCCGGAAGTGAATGTCACCATTCTGTGGGCTGTTTGAAGGAGTCCTAGCATCCGCCCTTTCTGGCTCCAGATTCACTCAGGAGTGAGCAAGCCCATAGCCTCCTTGCCTTTCCAGCCACAATGGGCTGTGTATCCTTAAAGCATGAGGTTAAATAAGGTCATTCCTTAAGTAACTCTGTGCCTGATAGTTGGCCATAGCATTGAGGAAAAAAAAAATGACAGCTATACTAGCTGAACTGATTTTAAAACGAGAATAATAGTAATAATAGAACCATATACTGTGTGTGTGTGTGTGTGTGTGTGTGTGTGTGTGTGTGTGTGTGTGTTTAAGGGATGTACAACTATAACAATAGTTTACATTTGGTTTTAAGGATGCAGACATACCTCCCGGACCAGCATCTGGGAAGTTATTTTAATGTTTCCTCAGCATCGTAGTTTGAGTAACCAGAGTTTTAGTGTGGGTGTGAGAAGGGGGGTGATGTGCGGACTCTCCATGAAGCACGGGCTTTAGAATGTGTCTGCGTCTGGTGGCCGTGACGCACAAGCCTCGTTGGAGGGCCACAGCTTCACCTGGAGTGAAAGTTCACGGGAGGCGAAACTGGGTCGCCGAGAAGTGAAAGGCGCTTGTGTGGCTGGGCCGCTGGCCTCCTCTGCCCTCTGTGAAGCGGTAAGCACGATGCTCCCTCGTCCCTCACCTTTTGTTACCGTAGGGTTCACTTTGCAGAATTTTTTTCTGAGCCCTATCAGTTCTCTTGATGGAATATCTCACTGTTAACCCAGGGCCCACAGTGCTGCCTCCCGTAGGGATCATAAGCGTGTGCACAGACATCATTTGGACGAGGTAGTCTGGGTCGTTATTATAGGTGTTGTGGTCTGTAATGCTGGGTCCCGAGTTGATGTGCCCCGGGTGACTATGAAGGAGGAGGCGCTATTGCATGGCTTGGCAGGGTTTTCACCTGCCGTTAATTCGCATAAAACGGTCTTAACAAGTTTCGCATTGATTTTATGATTTCATCTTAGAATTTCATTTTAAAATCATGTCATTGGTTAACGGAAATGTACGTACCTCAGTTGGTGCAGCGCTTGTCTCGTGTGAAGGAAGGCCTAAATTCAACCTCCCCCCCCAAAAAAAAAAAAAAAGTAGCCATGGTGGCACACACCTCTAGTCCCAGAAGTTGGGACGTGGAGGCGGGTGGATCAGGAATTCAAACTTTGAGATGGCGAATGACAATGTGGGAGTGAGTGAAGGTGAGACACATCCTGGGTCCTGAGCAGAAAGAACAGGAGGGGCCAAACTTGACCTTTTCTAACAAGAGCCCAGTTTCTTACAAGAACTACCTCAACTCCCAATGACCTAAAAGCCTTCCATTAAACTCCATCTCCTAAGGATTCCCCTGCGTCCTGGCTCCACTCTGAGCACAAAGCCTTCAGTAAAACCGGTCCTTGTAGTACCTAAGCCAGATCCACACTATGGCTAGAGGCCAGGTGACCAAGGCGCTTCTGAATGTCTCAACAGTACTGTGAAAGTGTGAAATCTGTGAATGCCCACAGCTCTCACTGTACACCTGGAGGGGTGATGATGTCATAGCAAGGGGAAGGGAGAAGACTGTGAAACAGGTGTGGATACTGAAGATGGAGAGAAAGGCACTTTCATTTCCGTCAGAGCTTTCTGAGACCCAACTTGGGCAGGCAGAATCTCTTACATAAATTTCCATTTTGTTGTTGTTTATGTTGTTTTTGTGTAAGGTAGTTTGAGTTGAATTCCTCATGCTTCACATCAGAGGTGTGTGTGTGTGCGCGCACTCGCGCTTGGGTGCAAAGGCACGTGAAAGACTAAAGCTGAAGTAAAAATATCTTCCAGTCTTCACTTTGTAATGCAAGTTTTGGTTTCTTAAAAACTCAGTTGTGCTATATAAATATGATTTGTTTTAATCCCAAGTGTGGGCTTTTAGCTTGGGCTTTAGTTTGTCCACAGCTGATAATTGCCTCCTGCAGGGCTTGGTCTTTGCTAGCTGCTAATGGCCTGCCTCATGCAGCACTGAGAGGGGCGTGGGCTAGGACTCTGAGGGATATAAATACGAGGGCCCAGAAAGAGAAGGTATGGCAGTTTGGAGAGAGCAGAGACAGAGGGAGAGAAATGTTTCAAGGCAGTGTTTTGGAGGAGACTGCTTGCTGTGTTTGCTGTTGACAGAGATTGGTATACCCCCCAAAAAACTGTTGACCCCAATTCAAGAAGTGTAGCTAGCCAGCTTGCCCTGGGATTCTCCTGTCTCCAGGAGACTGAGATTAGAGATCACAGGCAACAGTTTTTCTTCGGGCTCCGAGGATCCGAAATTCAGTCCACTCTACCCACCGAGCAGTTGCTTACGCCCCTGAGGAGATTTTGTCGAGTTACCCTGAGAAACTAGGTTCCACGTCCCACTGTTCTGCGATGAGCATAGCATCTCGTTTTATGGGGAGAAAGCTTTGAACCTCATATAACTATAGCAGTTAATCAGTGGAGCCAATTGGTTGGACACGACCATATCCAAGAATGAATGCAACACCGTATTGATTGGATATGATCAGCATGACTCCAAGTGTTGTAGCGAAAGACAGGGTCTGCTGTTATGGAGCTTAGATTTTGGGCAGTGGGGAGATAGGCAGGCAGTACCGTAAGTGAGCACGATAGTTCAGTTAGTGAAGTGCGGGAGGGGAAAGAAAATAAAAGCAGAAATGCAGAAGAGGGAACTAGTTAAGAAGAGGGGGGGACATGAGACAGTAATATGGAGTTAATGTGATAAAAATTACATTATGCATATACATACAATTCCATAATGAAGCCTACTATTATGTATAATTAACATTTTGTGGTAATTTTAGAGAAGTGACATTTCCATTTGATATCTAGTCTTAAGCAACTTTTTTTTTTGATTCAAGTTTTTGAGACAGGGTTTCACTGTGTAGCCCCTGGTTGTCCTGCAACTCACTCTGTAGACCAGGCTGGCCTTGAACTCACAGAGATACACCTGTCTCTGCGTCCCACGTGCTGGGATTAAAGGTGTGGGCTACCACTTCCGGGCTAAGGCAACCATTTTTAAAGAACTGCTTCTTTGACCTTTGCTTATCCTACTCCCACCTCACTCTCCGTGGTTAATATTCTGCAAATCACACTGACATACATGTCTTTCAAGAATTCTTACCATTTAGAAAAAATAGTGAGCACGTATAACTTTTTTTAAGTTCTTTGAAGCACCGTAAATGTTTTGGTGGGTGCTGTTGGCTATTTAGGATATTCTTCTAAAGGCCTCTGAGGCTATCCAGTGACCTGAGACTTTCTCATTTGATGTTTTTTAGTGCTTTTTGCACATTGGGTAAATGGATGTTTTTACTGAAGCCCAAGCAGGACGTTTAGTAAAGTGTCTTTGAAGCTGGAGTCAACTTGGCTGGAGCCTAAAGCATAATGAGAAAACCAGGAAGGGACTCCCAGACAGAGGGATGGAGTCCGGTGTGGACGGGCTGTAAAACCTGCACTGGGCTCTCTGTGTATTTTCATATATATACCTGATGCTTCCCATTTTTATATAGGATGGCAAATAAGTTTTCAGGTAATTAGATATGTGTATATTATACTTTGGTAAAGAGTGTAACAACTATTATGGTTTTGGGCAATTCTAGAAAGTGCGATCAACTTAAAATGGCAGCTAGTTACTGAAGTTTATTCTGACCAGCTCTGAGAGAATCATTTTAGTTGTGACAGATTTAATGAATCATTTTAACAATGATATAAGACTAAGAACCAGGACTTAAGGCATCAACAGGGTGATTCCCAGGGTCAACACTTGCTTTCCAGGAGGTTCCCCCTTTTTTGAACCTGACCCAGTGACTTTTCTTACCCAGGGAAAGGACAGGAGCTCCTACCAATTTCCCATCCTGCTGGTTCCAATGAAAACAGCATTTGTGTAGATTGCTGACCATTCTTCAAGGAAGAGGTGGCTGCTTCGATTTCATTGAGGGTGTGGGTAATCGTGGGTTTGAGTCATCAGTCTATTTTGAGAGGGTGGATTTTTACCTTTCAAGAACAGAGCTGATGCCTTTAGAGTGGAGGGCTTTGGGTCAGCTAGCCTGGTAGCTCTCTATAATGGCTACCTTATCCGGTGCCTCGCTTAATATTCCGTTTCTTTTGTTTCACTTGTCCAGTGAGTTAGGTTTTACACACACCTGCTCTTCTGGGACCAGCTTTGATAGCTTACTTACCTGTGTTTGCTGTGAGGCATGAATTGGTCATAACCACAGTTTCCCCAAGGTAAAAATAGCCGTCTCTGTCTTAGAGGGCCAGTGTCCTTCAGCTGCTCACACTTAACTGTTCCAAATGGCTGATTTCCATGAGTCCTGGTGTCCTTTGATGGTTTTGCCCTGAGACCTGGCTCTCATTCCGGTGACTTACAGACTTAAGAAAGGAGGCCCTGTGTTAGCTCACAGACCCCGCGGCTTTTCTGGGCCAGCCAGCAGAATTCAGTTTGTCACTCATGGAGCTAAATTAATTGACCAGCATGTGTGGAGCAGACTGGCCAGCTGGACATTAGACAGTACCCAGTGTGCTGCTGAAGATGGACTCCAGAACTACGATTTCTCTTAATGACCAGAGACTATTGACATATCATTTGGGGGAAATCATATGAGTGTCATTTTTTTTATACCAAATTATTTAATCAGTTGTGTGGTATTTTCTGTGTAGGTTAGTTCTAGACCCTGAATGAGAGGAAAGCTATGTTTAATCTCAACATCAGAAAAATTAATCCCACTTTAATAGCATGCGTTCCTACGTTTAGTAACGGCCAGCCAGGAATGATGGCCGTATGTGCTAATTCCTCCTAGGTTAAGTACGAAGCCATTTACCATTTTCAGTGACAAGAAGTAGAAGTTACAGACTTTAGCAGAACAAATACTTTAAGTTAGTAAGTCAGTAAATTTGCTGCTTTCCTGACAATAGGAAGAACTTTCTGCGTAGGGCCCGAACTGTGCTCGCATGAAAGTCCTAACCCCTGGTACCTCACCACGTGATACCATTTGGATAAAGGGTCTTTGCCGAGATAAACTGAAGTTCCTAGGGTGTCCCCTAATCTGCCATGACAGTTGTCTGCATAAGGAAGGAATTCAGACATAGACACAGGGAGAAAGAAGGTTGCCTTCTGCAAGCCAAGGAGAGAAAACCAACATCTTGGTTTTAGACTCTGGCCTCCAGAGGCCAGGGAGGTTTTTGCTGCTTAAGCCACCTAGCCTGGGGTGATTGGTCAGTGAACTCACTACTGAGTATGATCAAGAGAGTAACAACATGATCCAGGCATGGAGGTGCACGCCTCCATTATCCTCAGAGGCAGAGGCAGAGGCAGAGGCAGAGGCAGATGGGTCTCTGTGAGTTTGAGGCCAGCCTGGTCTATGTAGTGAGTCCCAGTGCAGCCAAGATTATGTACAGCTGGGGGGGGGGGGGGGGGGGGGGCAAGCAGGGGGATGGAGAATAGAACAATATGAGATTTGGAGGAAATTAAACTGTTGTTTCAAAACCTCAGTATGGATTAAATATGATTTGGGCAGGGAAAACTCATGCTACTCCCTCTACCAGAGCCCTACAGAGTAGCAAACTGTGAGGCTTTGGGTGTGGAAGGATCCTTGGCAGCATCTAATGTAAACTCTGTGTTTGTCGTGGGGCATGCAGCCCCTGCTTTTCATAGACATCTATTCAGACGTTACCCGGGTATGTGATGAGCTCATGCGTGCCTAGAACCTTTTGCTTTCTGGTTCAAAGCTAGCCCGAGCCTCCTCTTTCCCCAGGTCTCTGTCTACATCCATCTGGCTCCTTCTGCTTTGATAAAATTGGCTTAGAGAAGCAACCTGATTTTCTTCTCCTTCCTTTTTTTTTTTTTTTTTTTTTTGTTGTTGTTGTGAATATTTTCCACATGCAAAAGTTTATCTCTTTATCGACTAGGATCACAATCATTTGAGCGTCTGCCGCTTAGGATATTAAAAGCCAAGTCAAGCTTCTTTCCCTTTCTCTACAGATGGCTGCTATTCAAAACTGGCATCTAGCCAGTCTATCCTGTGTATGTCTTAGAGTTTTATTAAAATGGTAGGAGGTGAGCTGTGGGGATGAGGGTGTGATGAGCTAGAGCCCATTCGGGTGTGCTAGTGTACGGCTGGGTGTCAGCGAGTAGCCATGAACCACAGGGGGAAAACCAGATAGCGAATGTTTCCAGGAAGAGGTGATGAGTGTTTTGAGGATAAACATGTTTGATATATATGTAGGGAGAGGGGAGGTGGCTCCCGTACACAAGCAGCAGGACCTGAGACCGGATCCCAGCACGTCCATGAAAGCCGGTGACACGTGTGTAACCCCACTCCTGAGGAAGGGACAGCAAAGTGAGGAGCACACGCGCCAGCCGTCCCTGTCAAACTGATGAATTCTCAGGTCGGTGAAAAACCCTGTTGGAGAGATACCGGGCAGACAAACCAAAGCTGCAGGATCGCCATGACTCAGGGAAACGTCGGGGTGCCCGAGCGAGTCAGGGTGAGGGCCCAGTGTTGATGGCGGAAGTAAGCAAATGAGCACATGAGGCACGCACTGGGTGATGACCTCTTAGCAGGCACAAGCACAGGCATGTACAGAGATGCACACACCTGTCCATACACATGTGCACATCCCCATATGAACTCATGCATACACCACCCACAAATACACACGAGTAAGTAATGCAAAAGTGCCCTGGCACCACATACAGTTTTCATGTTTGAGTTAAAAACTTAATTGTTAAAAATCAGTACTAATCATTTCCTAGCTTCCCCACCCACCCATATTGAATGTCCCATAAAAACATGTCACTGTGTATCTCAAGTTGCTCTTTTAAAAATATTTTGCATTTCTTTCCTATGTGTCTGTATGGGCACTTACATGTTGCGACGTGTGTGTGAAGGCCGAAGTAGAGGTCTTTCACCGGGTGAATTCCAGTGGTGGAATTCATCGGGCCTGGAGGCAAGGGTCTTTTGCTATGGAGCCCTCTTCCTCCCCACTCAATCTGTTATTGCTCCATTGAGACTCCTTTATGGAATTTATCCTTGAGGCCATAAATCCAGCTCAAGCAAGATAAAATAGTGTTTGAATCTAATTTATAACCTTCCATCAGCTTTAGCGTTCCTCTGGGTTAAAAGATGGTACCTAACCGCTGCTGTGTTACACTGTTTGGGGGGGTGACTGCAGGAAGAGTCTGTCTGTTCTTGGTCCAGGTGCAGTGAGCATCGAAGTCAGACTGAGACACTCGCCTGTTCCGCCGTAGATAGGCAGGCTGCCGCTAGCTTGAGTCTGTCATTCAGGGTGCTGCCGAGAACATTCTTACGCATGTTTCTTGCCTATGAAACTTTATTTAGGGTGTATGTCTCTGGGTGCAGCTGCTCGGTCACAGGGGCGCACACTTTGCTTTCAGTCTTTCTAGTAACTACAAATGGTCTTTGCCAGTGTTGTAGCAGTTTATACCCCTGCTTAATGCCAGGAGCTCCCGGACTCCGGCTACTGCTAGCAGAGCTTTAGGGCCAATCTAATGCATTTGAATATTAGTGTCTCTTTCATGTTTGTTCATCACTTGAGGTTTGGTAGTGTATTGTTACACAGAGGCAAATAGAATGATTGGACCTGGTATTCATTGCCGTTGGTTTGCAAATGTGAAAATAGACTAGAGAAATGAGGCAGCTCAGGTCCCCAAAGTAGTTGCTGGGTATCTCTATCCTTTGCTCTTTTTTCCCCAAACACAAATGTCCCATTTGAATGTCCCAACACTCTTTGGGTGTTGCTCTGAACAGGGTCTGGGGAAGGAATGCCTCTAGCTGAGTTCATTTGAGGCCCTGTCCAGCTTACAGTGGAGGTGGGCTTTCTCAGATGTGACCGTTCCGCAGTCCCCAATAGGCACCTTGCTTAAACCCTAGGGGTGCTGGGAAATGGAGACTGCTAGCTTCACTTACTGAATTTGTTTCTCCTCCTCTTCAAACCCTTCTTGAACCTCTCCCAACTTCTGGCCTACTTTATCTGGCTTTCTTTATCTTTGTAGTTGCTGAACCCCTTTATGAAAGGGACCCTTCTGTCTTCCCCACCTGCAACTCCTCCCTCCTTATCATTGGGCTCCAGTCCCACCCACAGGAAGTACCTCCCCCACCCCTCCTTGTCCCCCCTCCCCCCTCTCTCACCAAACCCTGGCTTTCATGTGACCTTTTCTCTCCCGAGTCCTCGTCACAGTAGCCAGTTTACATGTCTGGGTATGCCGCCTCAGGAAGTCAGGGACTAAGTCTGGTATGCTCACTCTCTACCCCTGGCTTTTAACAGTGTGCCTGATGATGGCGAGAACTCGGGAAATATTGGTGAGTGAATAGGGGTCTGTCGGTATAAAGCTCTTCTTGTCTCATTTCCTGAAGGCAAAGCTGTCTACCTAAGAGGATCATTTGTCCAAAGTGGGTGGACTAGAGATCTCTGCCTACAAAGGCCACCGACGGGACGGACCAGGCTGAGCGAGCGCTCCCTTCTGAGAGCTTCCAAGTACAGCCAGCTGGCCATACCGGCTCCACAGCAAACACAGCTTGGACCATGGCCGGACAGGCTGTTGCCCTTCCTAGTTGTAGTCATTACAGCTATTGAGGCTTTACCCCAAGACAGAAGGGAGGGGGAGGAAAAAGGGGAAGCAATTCACATCACTGCAGCTAAAAAGCAAGAGGGAGGGGTGAGAGGGGAGAAGGGGGTGACTGCACATGCTCCCCCAAGGGCATATCCCTAACCATGGCCCCTTAGTTCCTACCAAGCCCTGTTTCCTGAAGGTTCTACTTCCTCCCAGTAAAAGGCAACAAGTCCTCCAGCACGTTTGGATAATTCAGATCCAAACCATAACTCAGAGGAAAACCTGAGTAGATCTCATTTGTGTCCTCGAAGACTCTGGTCTAAAGAACTCCGAACGAAGGTGTAACACAAAAATTAGCATTCTGCCTCACCCTGACACACAGATGACTGTTTTAGTTTGCACACAACCAATGTGATTTCTCTATCATTAATCATTTTGCTACATCAATCCTTACAGCACAACAGGACCTCTGAGGTAGTCCAGATAGAGTTCCAGAAGACATCATATTTTTTTATTTTTTTGATTGTCTGTTTTCAAGATAGGGTTTCTCTCGGTAGCCTTGGAACTCATTTCTGAGGACCAGGCTGGCTTTGAACTCACAGAGATCTGTCTGCCTCTGCCTCCCAAGTGCTGGTATTAAAAGCGTGTGCCACCACCACCCAGCAACATTGCACTTTTAAAATGTTTATATATTTTCACTTCTAGGATTGAACCCAGAGCCTCAAACGTGCTAGGCGATCTACCACCAAACCACATCCACACTCTGGCATTTTAAATTTAGTTTTTAATCTCCTGTTCTGTGACTTTCACAATCCCAGTTTTGAGGGTAGAGGAAAAGAGGAGCCATCTTTCCTCTTTTTTTGTAGCTACAACCACGGCTCTTAAAATATTACGAAGACTCAATTCTTCAGGGTTATTAATTCATTATCAAAAGAAACAATGCTCTTAACAATAGGTAAGAAACAAATCTTTTTAAGATGGATGATAGCAAATTGCCATATGTTTTTTTGTCTAGCCTACACAAGGAGTCGACATCACTTTACTCTCAGCCACATGAGCTCTCTGCTTTCCTTGCCAACAAGGAATGACTGTGGTGTTTCGAGAATGCCAACCAGGCACATTAAAGCTAATTAAACAAAACTCCATTCCCTCAAGGAAGAGTGGTTCTTTTGCTCTGGAATAGAAGGCATTTGCCTGTAGTATATTACTGATTTTTTTTTCCAATGATTTGATAGCTAAGAGCATAAAGGTTATTTCTGCATTTGAGTAAAAATAAACAAGATTTGATAAGGTTGAATTCTTCATTCTCCAAGGCACAAATTCAAAGCTGCTTTCATTTTTAATTAAATGTGTTAATTTGTAACTCAAGGACCTGCCATACAGTCGCATGAGTTCAGTGAGGTTTGACAAGTGAGTTTATACGTAGAACTTCCCTCCTGCGTAGTAAGTGCCATGTTTAGTGCTGGCTGTTAGTGTTCCCGTTATCGTTTTCATCATCTGATGACATTCAGTCTAGCAAACCTGCACTGTCTGTTTAGCTAGGAATGTCACTTTTTTCTTTTTCCACCCTAACTCATTTGGACAACAGATTAGCTACAATATGATTGCAAATCCAGATTATCTCTTCAGGGTCCTGGATGCTTATCATCTTGACTCCATCCTCTTCTGCCTTCCAGTCTAGCTGCCCTGCAAATCCGTCCCTATAAAAATTCAGTCGGAGCAAGCACGGTGGGGCACACCGTTAATCCCAGCATGTGGGAGACAATAGGCAGGCTGATCTCTGAGTTGGAGGACAGCCAGGGCTGCAAAGAAAGACTCTGTCTTTAAGGAATTAAAAATAAATTTAAGATTCAATTGCTTCTTTCTGGTCTCTGGACTATATAGTTGGCAGTTGGCAAAGTTGTAAAGTATTTGACCCCATTAGTGCAGTAATAATCCTCTTGGTGACCTATGTCATCCTACAGGATTCTTCTCCCAACCTGGGTTTTTTATTCCGTTGAAACCTGTTTTCTGGAAAGTGGCAGAGAGTGCGTATAGAAATTACTGTGTTAGAGCTTAGTATTACACTGAAGGACTTTCAGGCCCAGATGAACTGGTACAAATTGTATCATTCGGGTATTTTCTTTCTGCCATTCTCCATTGGGACTCTCATGAGGCACACTGCACTCTTTTTTTTCTTTCATTCTTTTTATTAATTCAATTTACATCTCCATCACAGGTCCATTCCTCCTCTCCTCTCAGTCCCACCCTCCCTTCTGAATCCCCTCTCCCCTATTCCTCAGAGAAGTTGAGTCCCCTACCCAGACAACCCAGCTCATCTATTCACATGAGAACTGAATTGTCTTCCTCCTCTCTGGCCTGGTAGGGAAGTCCCATCAGAGGGAAGTGATCCAAAAACAGGCAACATAGTCCGTGTCAGAGATATCCCCCACTGCCCTAACTAGTGGACCCACAAAAGGTCTAAGATGCCCATCGGCTACTAATAAATAGAGGACCTTGGTCCAGACCGTGGCTTGTCCTTGGTTGGTGCTTCAGACTTCATGGGCCCCTCTGGGGCCTGGTTGATTGGCTCTGGTTGTTTTCTTGTGGAGCTTTTGTCAACACTAGTTCTATTTATCCTTCTCCCCTCTTTTTCAGTAGACTCCCTATGCTTTGTCCGATGTTTGGCTGTCACTCTCAGTATCTCTTTCAAGCTGTTGCTGGGTGGAGCCTCTCAGAGGACAACTCTGCTAAGCTCCTATCTGTGAGCTTAGCAGAATATCCTTAATAGCAATAGGGCTGGCTCTCTTCAATGGGGTTGGTGTTAGGGTTGGGCCCGGCATTGGTTGGACAGTCCCTCAATCTCTGCTCTACCTGCACTATCTCTGTCCCTGCAGGTCTTGTAGGTCTAGTAAGTTTAGGATTGAAGTTTTTGTGGGTGGGTTGGTGATCTCCTCAGTCCACTAGTAGTCTTGTCTAGATAAAGGGCATCCTCTTCAGTCTCCACACCTCCTGCTACTGGGAGTCTTAGCTAGTGTCCCCCTCATGTCCTCTCAGAGGCCTGGTATGATTTAGGTCTGCAGCTTATCGCAGAGATGTGCCCACCCACCATTTCTCTTTTCTCTGCGGGCCCTCTGCCCTCCTGCCCCCTACTCTCCTCAGATCTGCTCTCCTCCCTCATTCCTCTCTGTGCTCCCTCTTCTACCTTGTTCCCACTCTTTAACCACTACCTCTGTCTATTCTGTTTTCCCCTTCTGAGTGAGATTTATGCATCTTCCCTTGGGTCCCCCTTGTTACTTATCTTGTTGGGGTCTGTGCATTGTAATATGTCTATCCTGTACTGTATGACTAAAATCTGCTTATAAGTGAGTACATACCATGTGTGTCTTTCTGAGTCTGGGATACCTCACTCAGGATGATTTTTTTTTTCTAGTTCCATCCACTTGCCTGCAAATTTCATGATTTGCTTGTTTTTAGTGGCTGAGTAGTGTTCTACTGTGTAAATGAACCACAATTTCTTTATCCATTCTTCAGCTGAGGGACATTTAGGTTGTTTCCAGTTTATGGCTATTACAAATAAAGCTGCTATGAACATGGCTGAGCAAATGTCCTTATTGTATGGAGGAGCATCTTTCCAGCGGGTATGCCCAGGACACTGCACTCTTTGAATGTTTTAACAATTATAATCTCATTTGTCCCCTGGCTGCACACTTTTAAGCTCAAACTTCTCAGTTTCTTTAGACATCTATATGGGTTTGGATGACCCTGAGGAGTTTCTGAATCATAGACCATAACCAGCCGAGGAACACAGCAGGCAGAGACATGAAGCCTATGTCGCAAGGGTGGATCGTACCCTAAGTGATTCTAGAGCTGACCTCTAGAGACTGTTCATGTTTGAAAGTACTCCTCTTACGATTTGGATATGAAATCTCTCCCTCATGCCCATGTGTTGATACATAGTGGTGCCCCTCTGAGAGGTTCTGAACCATGAGGTGTGGTCCCTAACTGGGGGGAGTAGGTAGGTGAGTCCTTGACAGGATCTTGTTTCCCACCCTTTTCTCTCTCTCTCTCTCTCTCTCTCTCTCTCTCTCTCTCTCTATATATATATATATATATATATATATATATATATATATATGCTTCTTGCCCATCTCCTTCACCACATGCTTATGAAAAGTAACTAACAAACATCCTTACTGAAGAATGTTTTTCCTTCCTTGGCCTTCTTTCCATTGTTAGTCTAAATGGCTTATCTGGAAAGTTCCAGCAGTGAACGGTTGATTTATTCTGATCGGCAGTCTCTTTCCATGTTAGCTGTGTGGAAATTTTCTCATCAGCCTCTTGAAAGCTATTTTATAGTCAGAGTGGGTTGTGTAGTCCCTAAAGCAAATAGCAGGCTGGCTTATCAGAACCAGGTGGGGAAGTCATTATTTTTTTTTCTTTTTTCTTGCCTCCTCTGTAATAACCTGGCCTTTCATAATCAGATCTCATTTAGGTTGTACAAGAACATGAGGCTGTTTAATGAAGACCATTGAGCTGTGATAATTACCATGGTTTTTATAAAAAGGCAGACATATATTTACTAGAAATCTCAAGGTGTTCTTAGGGCTAGGTTCCCCCGTTTCATGCTCAGGCTGTATGTTTCTATAATGGTGCTTACAAATGGCCCCAGGTATCATCGGACAATGACACCTGTCCTCCATGCACACAGACATACCCGCCCAGGCCCCTTTCCTGGGAACTTAGTATATTCCTTATCACAACAGGATGTCAAAGAGAAGAGGGACACATGGAAATCAGGAAGTAGTGAATTTCATATAGTAGTAAAAGTAACCTCTCAGGATTGTCTAAGAAAAAAAAATCTCAAAAAAACAGCCTTGAAGTGGGCCTGGAAGGCAGATCAGCTCAAATAGGGATGGGTTGCAAGTCTGGGGACCATGCGTGTCTTCAAGAGGATGAAATAGTATTTGTCGTTGATGGTCGGACATAGGGTCTCGCTTTAACAGACTGAGCTCAGGCTAGTGCAGAGAGAATGGTCCTCCTGCCTCTGCCTCATCTAGCAAAACTGACAAGAGAAAGCGCACTTTGTGGGTGGTCTTGAAAATAATCAGAATTCAACACATAAGCCTACATCAAAACAAGTAGTCGCTGGGGGATGGGGATGATCATATCGGAGTTCCTTAAGAAATGACACGTAATCATTGGCATGACACACGTTTCAGCCGTGAAGAGCATCTCCATGGGATGCGTGTGAAGAAGGGATAGAGGACAGAATGGTAAGATAGCCAGCGGTAAGGTGGGGGTGTGTGGAGCTGGTGAGTTGCTGACCTCTAGGGACGGACGTAAGAAGGTGAAAGGACAGCTGGAAAGTCGAGGTTGGCAACGTGAGGAAGGGTTGAGTGCCTAGAGCGCTCCTCACAGATCTGAATGAGGTGCCTCTGGGAGGGGGAAAATGGGAGTGCGCAGGGCACAGCCGTCCTGTGATGTGGAACTCTCCTGATTCTTCAGCGCGTCTCTATAACTGTGGTTGGAAAGCAGAGATGCATAAAAAAGTAAAAATTAGCTCCGCAAATGTCAAGGATTTTAAAAGTTTGAGATGTGTAATTAAAACTATTTAATTTAACCTAAGAAGTGAATTATTTATGATCATCATGTAATAACCCCAAGGCAGAAAAAGGTGATAAAATATTCCAGACAGATATATAACTAGAGGAAGCAGAACTTTATACATGTTACAATCTGGCAACTTCTCTGCGTGATAAGTCTACAAAAAAAAAAAAAAAGTTTTCATTAAGATAAAAAAAAAAAAATCCATGGACTGAAATGGAAGTTGTACCTAAAAAACCATATTATTTGAAATCTTTTCCTCTGGCTTGGCAGGTTTTTGTTTTTGTTTTTAGGTTAGTTTCAATTTCAAAGATTAGGTGCCATTAATTCTGTGTCCAGTGTGAGTAAATGTTGTATCTAAAATCCCCACCCCACCCCCAAGGAAAAAAAATAATCCCAGGTAGCTTTAAGTAGAATTCCCAACTGTCCAAGAGTCTGGATATAATGTTAAACCACTTAGTGAAGGCAGCACCAGCATGCCTTGAAGAACTTGGCTCAATCGACTTAGCCATCATCTATGGTGAATGTCGTTTTAAAAATGTTGCCTATCTTTCAAATATTTGATGACACTGTTCTCACTGTTCATTGCATAAAAGACAAAGTTTCCTAGATTTTGTTGCCTGTGACACTTTGAGTGACACTTTGAGAGGTTTGTGCATCTTTTCTATATCATCCCAATGGCCTGATAGCTCCTAGGATGGCGTCTGCTTGTACTGGGAAGCTGATGGTTTTGCATCTCCCATAGACTCTGTTGTCTATTGTTACACCCATATGTGGGAGTAAAATTCAATACATTACTTGAATTTTGACAGGAGGGATTTTTTTCCCCCTATGGAAATGAGCACAGAGGGTATTTCCTACGTGTGATCTCAAAACAAAGCCGTTCTCATAGATAAAGTATTTGAGGCCCTCTAAAATCAATTTTAGATAAGTTTTGTTTTTGTTTTTGTTTTTGTTTTTAATTCTCGGAGGATCATTAAGTCCAGAGTATGTATTGTGCCAGTAGGTGCCTGTTGAACTGCTAGGCATTGTGTTTGCATTTCAGCTGAATACAAGAGAAAGAAAAGGGGCCAAAAGAGGGGACCAGAATAATCTCATCCTTCAAATAATTCTTTCCTAGAAGATGCTTCCGTGACTTCTGTTTACACTTTATTGCCTGGAAAGGGTCATGACTGTACAGGTATTTAGCTTCCTAGCACCTGTAACAAGATGCAGACTAAATAAAGTGTGCATTACTTTTGTATATCCAAACTATACATTAAGTTTCGAAAGCTATCTTTTACTTTCATTTAGGTATAATATACTGTATAACAATGTAAGATGCTTTTTTTTACCTATGCATTATAGTAAAATAAAACAACAACAACGTCAGAAGTCATTTATCTGAAATGACCCTCATTTCTGAAATCATTTATTATTACTAACAATTTGGTGATATGCGAGAAACTAATAATAAAGGAGAAAAAAATACATCAATTTT
The DNA here is from genome assembly GCF_907164565.1 of Psammomys obesus. Classification (NCBI taxonomy): domain Eukaryota; kingdom Metazoa; phylum Chordata; class Mammalia; order Rodentia; family Muridae; genus Psammomys; species Psammomys obesus. The sequence continues at coordinate 10,255,150 of NW_026596117.1, read as the reverse complement.
TTTAAGACAAGGGGAAATATAAATGCCATGAAAGATACCAATAAAGTGCCGTAGCAGGTCCTCGGGGTGTGACTTATAGCGAGGGGGTGGCCTTAGGGTGGGCAGAAGTTGGAAAGGATTCAGGAGAGAAATTTGGACTGATCTAAAGGATCAGAGAGTTTTCCTCCTACTGTCCCCAGAAATCCCCTGGGTGTTTTTCATACGTGTGTGCCAGCCAGGGCACCTGTGTTATTACCCTGAATTACCTCACAGCCACCCTCTTGTAAAACTGTGCGACTTTAAAGAACGCTTTTTTTTTCTCTATTTGCTGATTGTGACTCTTTCAAAAATGGCTGCATTTTCTAAATTGCACTGTTGAGATGGGTTTGGGACTAATCATATTTACCTCCAGGTCTCTCTCTGTTTCTCATTTCCTGAAGATAATTTCTGTCTTTATAAAAAAAAGTGTGTGTGTCTGTGTGTGTATGTATGTATGTATGTATATACACATAACAGCAAAGCTATTGTGGAAATACTAGGTTAAATGAAAGAATCCATTAACAAATCCCATTGTTCCTAGATCAATAGTTTTAGTGTCAGAATATGCTACAGGCCTTGTGTGGTCCAGCCTCACCTGATGTATATGGAGAGATGAGGTTGTGGCAGACTGCCTTCACCAGGAACACAGCCCGGCTGTCAACTTCCTGGCCCCTGCTGTTGTTTACTCACTCGACAGCAGTGACAGCAGTTCGTAGACGGAGGAAGTGAGAACCCGGGAGAACGCTCTTTCAGGATCCTCTGTTCTTACTAGAAACAAGACGCTTCCACACCTCAGAGTCTACCTGCTGCTGACACAGCCAGGCCTGCCAGTACCATTGCGGGGCTGATCCTCAGTCTGCATGCTGAGCTCTAGGAGCCTGGGTCCTCCCATCGTTAGAATTCCAAGGTTACCGCTGAGGATACAGTGACCCAAATTCAGAGTCAAAGAGATCAGGGAGTCTGTGTCCTCAGCCAGTCAGTGTTAGGTGTTTGCCGCCTTCCTCAGCCAGCACTCTTGAATAATTGCTTTCACCAACAAGCCTTGTCATGACCTGAGTCCTGAGGAAGGCAGTGAGTTGTCAGAGACCGTGGGTCTGATTCCCCTGTGCATGGTACATGCAGAGGGTTTGATCCAGTTCCATGAGGGGCACTGCACCAGCACTTTGACTGAGAAAGGTCATACTCCTGGTCTGGCGTCATGGTGCACACAGGAAAAGGAACACACACAGGGAAAGGGAGGGAGAGGAGAGAAAAGGAGGTGGAAGAAGGGAGAGAGAGGAAAGAGAGAGGTGAGGCGTGGGCACACACACACACACACACAGAGGAGAGAGAGAGAGAAGGTGAGGCCAGTTTTATCTAGGACTTAGACAGGGCCGCTGCTATCTTCTCTGAGGTAGACTTTACGTTTATTTTACAAGGTCAGAGAGAGCAGTGGGGCTGTAATTCAACCCCAGGTCCTTCTAATTTCACTCTGTGAAGAACCAGGGCGTGCTGTGCATGTGGGGCAAGGCAAAGAGGGCTGTGCTTGACAGGTTTTCAAAGGACAGTTCAGATTCTTACCGAGTTTGTGCACTATCCTTTCCGCAAGGAAATTTGTGCAGTTTAAAAACTGTGCCGTAAGTGCTGATTGCAGTACTTGAGAGGCCAAGATAAGAGGATTACTTTCCATTTGAGGCTAACCTGGTCCACATAGTAGCTCTAAGGCAGCTCAGGCTAGAGCATAAGGCCCTACCTCTAAACAAACAAACAAACAAACAAACAAACAAACAAACATGGGCCAAAAGTATGGCCCATGCATTTATATGCATGTCTTTTTTCCCACATGTCTTAAAAAACTATCTAGAATTGTTTTCTGTACTGAACCTTGAGGATATTGTACTAAGTGAAATAAACTAGTCACACACACACACACAAAAAAAAAACCAAAAACAAAAGTGGTAAGACTGCTTATATGAGATACTTAGAGTACTTAGACTCCGAGAGACAGTCAGTGTAATGGCAACTGCCAGGGCTTGTGAGGTGAGGCACATGGGAAGTTCCTGTTTAATAGGCAGAGTTTCAGTTTTTTGCAAGATGGAAAGTTATAGAGGTGGATGTGGCGATGGAGTACTGTAATATGTTTAAAGCCATTGAAGCGGAAGGGGAGACTCAGTTTTACATAGTTGACCTTTCACCTCCACACGTGTACCACGTGGCATTCATGTCCACACATATGTCATGTATGCACAGAGTAAACAAACAAAATGATATCGTAGTGGTGGTACGTTTTATATTCCGTGTTTTATATTGTTTAGATAGTAACACAAAATAGGCAGTTTTTTCATAAGAGCAAAGTGCTTTACAAGACCTGACACTAATAAAAGTCTGTCCTCTACCTTTTGTTTCTGTTTAACCACTACATTAGTGACAGAGGGGACAAGTGAAATGCCACTAAGATATGTCAGTAATAGGCCAACCAGTCAAATAAATAGATATCTTAGAGTTCTTCTGGGACTTATTTTCTGCCGTCTAAGTAATTTATCCTGTTCCACCTGCTCCTGAATTCTCTTATTCATGCAGGCATTTGTGTATCCCTTCACTCATGGAGGGATCCTTGCTGACTGCTCACTCCAAGTACTGTTTACATCCTGGAGATAGTCTTGACTTCAAGGTGTCTAGACACCCAACAGGAGGGAGCAGGCACAGTAGGTGCGGTAACAGAGCCACAAACTGCAGAGCTTTGAGGACACACTGTGAATGCCACCTGCAAAGTTTCACACTCTATTACACTGCACGACTAGGAAATAATTTGGTTTTAGTTTTGTTCCTGGATACTTAAGAGTGTGTAAAGAGGTAAAAGGACCAGGGCCAGAAAGTTATTGTTTAATGTCGATGGTAAAAGAAGTCTAAAGGGTAATTTTTATTTAGTGCATTAATTTCTCAACCAGATTGTCCTAGGGGGTGGAAATAGCGTGTGGTAAGCAGAGAATGCTCAGGCTATGAAATACAGTGGGTTACTTTTTACTCATTCAACAAAGATTTTTTTTTCCATAGGCCGTCCACCAAAAAGATGAAGTATACTTTTCAAATGTACAGAACGGAGATCAGAGTTCCCCAGGCACTTTTAGCATCTTTGTCCTCTGGCAAGGATGAAGCTTCCAAGAGTCCCAAGGACATTTCTTGCTTTTAGTCAAGAAAGAAACTGTTTACTTTTCTTTGGGGTCTTTTTACCCTAAACTGTTTAGACACTTCTCACTCTCATCCCTCCTCCCTCTGCAGAGGTAACCCTAACTGCCCTGATGGAAATGTGGTGATAACCGATGATTTGGTTTCTTCCAGCTGAATTAGGGGTGCAGTACTTGAGTGGTACCCCTTCAGAGGGCCTATCCGAAAGACCCCATGTGTCAGGTATAGGGAGGAAAGGAAGACCTTGACGGGTATGCCAAACCGAAAAACTGCGAGAAAGACCGGATCCACCGATTGTCCAACTGAAGCAAGCTTTATTAAATGCCGGCCCTGAAGATGGGCACTGGCCAGGTCCATACCCGGGATTGTCAGAGAAAGGCGCTGAATCAGGTCAGTCCGGTGCCTATAAAGGCCAAACCCACAAGGCTACAGTACTTTCTGCCTTTATCCTGTGAGGGGCAAGCCTATAACCTCACGTACTTCCTACCTACGTGCCTCCGTGTGAGCAAGCCCACCCTGTGCAGCTGAGGTAACCAACCTTGCTTGCTGAAATGAAACCTCGCGACTTGTAATCTGACATGAACAGCAGCCCCCAGCATTCCCAGAGGTATCTGTCCTTGGGCAAGTGGGGCTTATGGGGTAACTGGCCCTTACAGTATGCGGATAGAGATTTTTAAATGTCCAAATCAAAGTCCGTTAGGATCTCCTGATTGGCTCCTCACTGAAGAAAAGAATGTTTAAAAATGATAGAAATAGTAAATGTGAATTTTTTTTCTATCAGATACTATAAAATTTGTGTTTAGGACAAGGAATTTAAGTCTTTTTTTCTTCCTCTACCTTGTAAGACTTTTATGCAAATGTTTACCTTGTGGTTTCTCCCCACCTGCCTTCCAACAAAGGGCCTTTGCTGTGTTCCGTGAATTTGATGGCCTGGAGCAGTGACCCTTTTCCCTTTCTTCATTTCCTGTGTGCCAGTTCCATTCAGACTAGCCAATTGAGTAATATTTGTAAGGTCAGACCTCATCCAGTGGAGAAAAGACACAGTCACTACCTGAGCTAGGGGAAAAAAAAAAAAAAAAAACCTACTGAACTTCCTGTCTCTGTGTATTGGATCTTAGGAGCACATCCTCCCGATTAAGAAAGAGTAAAAGTCTTGCCTGATCCAGACCCAAACCTAAACAACAAGAACAAAAAACCGTATTTAAGTTCTTGCTACATGGCCACAATCATACTATGTTTTTTGGAGGGTTCATCAGTACCATGAGCAAGGCAGTCTATAGGGTGCTCTGAGCCCAATGGAATCTCACTCACTTCTTTAAAAAAAAAAAAAAAAAAAGAAGCCGTATGTACTCTAACATGTGCCTGTACTATCCTCATTGTAAGGACACTGAGCCTAGGGAAGTTATACAGCTTTGTCCGTATCCACCACTTTGTGAGTGGCAGAGTTTGGACTGTCTCTGGGCCTTCACTCCTCCTCTGGACAGGAGTGAGAGATAGGGCATATAGTTTAGGAAAGTTTGTCCATTTGAGGGGTAAGGCTATTAAGCACTGATGGAAAAACCCTACAGACAGGGTTCCATTCCCCGTCTCTTCTACTTATGCATGATCTCCCTAGCACATCTCATTCAGCCTGTGATTTTAACCTCATCATTCCCTCCCCCACCCCACCCGTGACTTCCTCAGTGATGTCAGCATGATCACCTCTTATGACCACGGACTGGCGATTCCAGCTTCCACAGGACACCACAGGGCATGAGTCCGGCTGTTGTCCTCCTGAATGTCCAGCAGCTATAAGTTTGCAGTAAGAGATGTGCACAGTTTTCACCCTTTAATGTTATGCCATGAAGGAGCTCATGAGGCCCTGGCCCTGGCTCTGAGGACATGCAGGCAGTTAACAGTTTCTGGGGGAGAGGCTCACACATCCCTGTCGGATGAGGGTCTGTGAGCAGTTAACAGTTGTTGGGTGTGAGAGAGACTTTGGGAGTGTGGTTGCCCATGCTGCTCCAGGCAGCCCCTCACCTGTGCTCTTGTAAGTAACCCCAGTTAAGCTCGCTAATTCACACTTGGGTGATATCATCACTTTGCTTCTGTTACTGGTTCTGTCTTGGGTTAAAAGATGGCTAGTTCACATGGCCCCAGAAAAAGCCACACAGAGAAGTTTTGGAGCGCACTTTGAACTGCTCATCCTTGTGCTGTCCCTGGTCACATTTTATGACTGGTTGTATTTTTCATTCTAGCAACTAACAGAGGCTCTGATCCTAAATGTTTTTCAAGCCCGTGGTGGGGATAAGCAAGTTGCTAGGCATACAGCAGATACTTCCTGACATCTGCTCAGGATTGCTTCCTAAGAGAATGATTCACATAATTTTGAGACTGAAAACCAATTGCAAGAATGGTAGGAAAATAGAACCTAACTTTTCTGAGGAGTTACTAAATTTTTCTCTGTTAGTAAGCAGCCAAATAAATAATTGTTGGCTTATATAGAATTTTAGAATTATTCATTTTCTAATAATTAACCTTAGCCCTCTTCACATGAATTCATGTAAGCTGCTAAATCTCTGAATATATTATTAATCTACGTAAAACTCTTGGAAAGCATCAAGTGTTTCTTCATCTCTGAGAAGTTCTCCCTGTGAGTCCTTACCTGAATGATCTTGAGTTGAATGTGGGCATTGGATACTGTGACAGAGCAGCCAGTGGGATGGCTGTAAATGTGCGTAGAAGGGACGCTGGCTTGTAGCCTTGACACCAACAGTTGGCAGTGTGGGTCTTTTGTCATTGGTGTTTGTGAAGCATTAACTGTCTGTTGGACTTGAGCTCTCCTGCCCTTCTCAAAACATCCTTGACTATGCATGAGATGACAGAGCAACAGAGGTGGCAGCACTTATCTTTTGACTTCAAAAACCCACGACCAGTCAATGCTTGCTTTGATATGGTCATGGCTTGGGTTTTTTTGTTTTGTTTTGTTTTGTTGATTTTTAATAATTCTATGTGATTTATCTCAAAACAAGGTATCAAGTCACAGTGTGCCTTCTATTTAAGCTAGAATAGGTGCTATTATTTTGTGGTGCTGGGGCCTTGAATATGTGACTCTGCCACTGAGTCACAACCCTCTCTTCTGGAACAAAGCGCTTTTTAAATCCCTTCTCCTGCAACCAGAAGATACCTAATACCAGCAATAATGATTCTCTAGAGGCTTCGATTTTAGAAACAACAAATTTCAAAACATTTCAATCGTGAAGATACTAATGTTAGGTGAAAGATTTCCTATATAAAACACAATTTGCTATTAACCAAATAAAATATTACACTTGGCATTTAGTAATGTCTTCCCTATTATGAGGTCACCTAAGCAGCAGAAACGAAGTAACTGAAAATCGTTTTACACGTAGGGCAGGAGTGAGCTGCTAATTCGGATCTGCTGGTTAGGGCAACAGCACTGTAGCCTCACAAGGTTGCGCTCTGACCCAGAGTAAATGAGCTAGTGTGGCAGAGCCTCCCCAGGGACTTACCAGTGGGTGTTCTCCACACTCACCTCCACGCACAATAAATTTTTATTGGAGACACAAAACAAAACTGGGCTCACTAGAGGCTTACACATTCAGTGTTAGACTTTGATATGACTGTAGAGATAGAGCTTAGGCACAAAAGGCTTTGGTGGGAGGAATGCCTGCCATTGGCTTGAATTGCCAGTGCACTGTGAGAATTAAAAGTAAGCTTGTTTTAAAATTCTCCACAGAGAGCACATCCTCTTATTGTTCGCACCAGAGCAGAGCGTTTCCACAGCCCTGCATGTGGTTAGCATCCCAAGTTTCTGCTTTATTTCTCCTTTTGTTCCCATTCGCAGTAAGCCACGAGCATGCGCTGCTTCAACTGTGCTTAGGTAGGCCCTGACATGCTTTGCAGATGAGGCCCCCTCTGCTTCCAGCAATGACCGCTGTGTTCTGTTCCCGCTTTTATACCCCGACCTTAGTACTGTCAGGTGTTTCCCCAAAGTCCCACTTGCAGAGAGGAGGCAGAGGTCCCCTTCCTTTTTATGTTTTGGCATTGTTGTGTTTTAAAATCTCTATCACAGGAGCAGTAATCAGTATATCAAGTTTGTTGGCACTTCCCAGGCCTGTGACTCTCTCTCCCTCTCTCTCTCTCTCTCTCTCTCTCTCTCTGTGTGTGTGTGTGTGTGTGTGTGTGTATGTGTGTGTGTGTGTCTGTGTGTGTGTGTGTGTGTGTGTGTGTATCTAGAACTATTGCTTCAGGACAAAATGTTTTTCTGCATAATGTGACTCACTAAAGGACAGACAGGGTGATTTCTTGCTATTCTGAATCTTGTTTTTTTTTTTTTTTTTTGTCAATTAATATGAAGGACCATAATGTTTCTTCAATCTGTCATAGGCATCAATATGTCAAAACCAAATGCCACATCCATCCAATTTTAGGAGATCTGGAGGGGTGTTAAATTGGTTAATGGCTATCAGAGTGAGACAGTGGTTTGTGTGAAATTTTCAGTGGCAGCAGAGTATACCATAGCGTTGGTCTTCATGTCATCAGCTGTGGGGGAGTGATGTGCTGAGAGTGCTGACTGCACGAGGCTTCCAAGCACTTCTGTGGACTCCCTGTGGGAACAGACTCCTCTGCCCAGGCTGCTATGACCACGTATCTTAAATAACGTAGCTCATTCACTTATTCAGCTCATGAATAATGTTCTTCGTTGCAGCTTTTTAAGTTGACCTACGATGTTTGCGCTTGGTGCCACATTATGATTTGCACATACAGAGTGTGTAAGGGTCAGGTCATAGTAATTAGCATCTCTGTCATCTTACACAAAGTTTACATTTGGGGACCCGTCAGAGTCTCTCCACTAGTTACTTTGAAGTCTACAGGGGCTGTTGTAAATTGGGCTCTCCCTGCTGTGCACGGACACAGGAACTGATGTCCTGGCTAACTGTATTTTGCACCTGATACCCAACCTCCCTTTTCTACCCTGCTGCTCTCCACTCTAGACTGGTGATGCCTTGTTCGCTCTCCTTTCACTTATCCCTTACTCTTTTTAAAGACTGGGAAGTCTGAGGTCAAGGGGCTGGCCTAGTTAGTTTCTGGTGAGGGCCTTCTTCTTCCTGTACAGGACTGCCTTCTTGTGTCCACAGAGAGGGGTGAAAATGAAGAGAGGGAAAGAGGAGAGCTTCCTCTCATAAAGCCACTAGACCATCATGACACCCCACCCTACCTAATCCTGATTGCCTCCCATTTTCAAATGAAATCACATTGGAGGGTAGTGCCTCAATAAGTCAGCTTTTTAAAGAAATACAGTTCAGTCAACAGCAGGTAGGCACTCTAATTCCTGTGCCACAGAAGAGGAAACCGAGGCAAACAGAACTGAAGCAGTGTCCGAGTGTCCCTCAGGCCGTTGTGGGTAGAGCTAAGCTTGCAGTCCAACCCACCTGGCTCTGTGGACCTCACTCATAACCAGCGTGCTTTCTGTGGCCCTTAAAAGAATCCCGAGCTTCACGGAGCTCTGTGCACCTGGAACCCGGCTATCATTCCGGAAACACAGGGTGACTGAACAGAACTGTGGAAGCCCGGAATCCGGGAAGCCATGATGTATCTCAGCTGAATACTTTCTCCAGGCCTGTAGCTCAAATGGCTTTCTTATTTAAGTACCGCATCTTAAAGATGGAGATTTCTAAACATACATGACCCTAGAGAAGATTGGTGGACCCTTGCAAGCCCATCACCCACAGTGGGCCAATATCCAAATGGGATCAATCATTCTTGTGTGATGTGCAGACCTCCACTGTCATCCTACTTGGATATTTTGTGGCAAAATCCAGCTATTGTATTATTTTACTTATCCCTTCTTCAATATTTACCTTTCTAAAAAATCCCTAACAATAACAGCCTTAAAAAATTAACAGCAGCCCCTTACTGTCTAATGTCTGGTCAGTGTGCCCAGCTTCCCAATTCATAAATACGTTTCACAGTTTGAATCAGGAGACAGATAGGGATCTGAACATTGTATTTGCTTGATACAGTTCTCCATTTTCTTTTGATCAATAGCAGAATCTCTTCTCTCCCGCCACACACACACACACACACACACACACACACACACACACACACCATTTGTTAAAGAAATATGGCCCAAATTTTCTGTGTTGTCTTTCTCTAAGTTGCTTTTTATTGTCTGTGAAGCCCAGGAGAAGATAGGAGGACAGTTGCAGACTGGTGTTTCCAAGCAGAACCAGTGGCCACATGGACGGCATCCAGCTGCCCAGTCCCCCCCGTGCTATAATAAAGTAAAGGTCTGTTTCCGACGATGCCCTTTGGGTTAGAAGAGCTATGCTGCGTTCATTCTAAAACCCGGGTCTGGGAACTGGAAAATTTAGTAGTAAGGAATGAATCCTTGCATAAAAATTACTTTTAGGGCTGGAGAAATGGCTCAGCATTTAAGAGCACTGACTGCTATTCCAGGGCGCCCAGGTTTGATCCCCAGCACCCCCATGGCGGCTCACCACAGCTGTCACTCCAGTCTCGGGGGATCCAGTGTCCTCTCTGGGCACTGCACACACACGGTGCACAGACATACAAGCGGCAAGTCACTGTACACGCAAAAGTAAATGAAATGAAGGGGAAAAAAATCATCTCACCAAGTAGTTTTTGCATCCGTTTATGATCTTTGCCTAAAATAATTTTCTGGCGGTTGCTCAATCATGTGTTTTTATTGTTATTTCCTCTGTGTTCATGTTGCTTGGCATTCTTTTGTAAGGACAGTTTTAATTCTGTCTTTGATTTGCTTTCTGATTATACTCTATTTTCTCTTTTTTTTGTTTGCTTTCCTTCTGGATTTTAATTATAACTCTATCATCTGTCTATCTATCTATCTATCTATCTATCTGTCTGTCTGTCTGTCTGTCTGTCTGTCTATCTATCTATCTATCTATCTACCTATCTACCTATCTTCCGTTCTTTATCCAGGGGTGAGGGTTGATTCCGGAAACTTTCCACTCTTCCACTGTCCTTATTCTTTCAGTTGCTCACATCACCCTAGGTTTGGCCTATAGGAAATTCCTGATGCTGCCTCACATTTTGACCTATCCCATGAGTCTTTGAGGGATTCCTTCCTTTCTGGTCCAACAAGTTGTGCCTGACTCACCTCCTCCCTACGCCAGGGCAGACCTGAAGCACCTACTTCGAGGATTGCCATGGGAATCGTGTTTGGAAGCTAAGATCTGGGCATAGGCCTACCTCCCCACCCTTCTGCTGAGGGAAAATGCTACCTTCCAAACTCTATTCTCCATTGCCTTAATCTCCCATGGATCTTGACTGGTGAAGGTTGAACAGTGTTTTGAGTTTTTCTATTCCCTATGATGAAAATTTCTAGTCTCTTTCCGTTCCAACTGACATCTAATTTCACTTGTTCTGTTCTCCAAAGAACCAGAGTTATAATCGGTTTATGACTTCTTTGTAGAATCATTAAGTGATTTTGAATCTCAGCCTTTTTTTCTCCCCTGGCTGGCCCAGTACTCTCTGTGTAGATCAGACTGGCCTCCTAATTGTTGAAATCCCCCTGCCTCTCCTCCCTAAGTGCTGGGATTACAGATGTGAGCCACCGTGCTTGGTAAATCTCAGCAATTCTCAGAGTCTGGAGAAATGGATTTCAGCCTATTAAATGTCCACCCACAGAAGTTTCCACATGCTAGCAGCAGCTAAGTGAGACATTGGTCACTCTCTTAGGATTCCACAGTAGTAGGAACAAGACTAGATCTGGGGCGGGTTTGCTTTTTGTAGTTATTTGTTTCTAATTCTCTTAATAAAGAATTGGTTTGCCCCCATTTTATGTCACAGTAAGTTCTAGCATATAGTAAGAAAATGAATGTTGTGGAGTGCATTCATATATGCACAAATATGCACACACAGGA
>NW_026596117.1:10206554-10241554 GCF_907164565.1 Psammomys obesus | reverse complement strand
AGAGCATTTGGACTCCGCAGGAGCTACCCCACCTCCTCGTGACAAGCCAGGGCCTACTGTGTGCTGGGCGAGTGCTCTATCACCGAGCTGTGCTCCAGCCCCTTAACTGACTCCTTCCCCCAGGGTCTCAGCACATAAATCCGACTGGCCTGGAATTTCCTACACAGACCGGGCCAGTCTCAAACTCACAGAAGTCCACCCAGATCTGCCTCAGAGGGAGTGCTGCTGAAATAAAAGTGTGCCACCACGACCAAACACCTGACCCGTTCCTATCCCCTCCCACCATGTGCGAACCCTAAAGCTTTGGCAGCCATGGAGGAGCTCGTGCCCAGAGATAGCCCAGCAGTGCTGGTGTTTACGAAGCTTTTGCTGTTGAGATCCATGAGGATGAGGCACTGTATTAGACACTGGGGTTATAAAATGAGTAACCGACTTTCGGCACTTCCCAGCGGGCTGTGGGAGGGAATTCGGATACAGACCCATAAAGTGATGGACGTATACTCGCCCTGCTAGAAAAGACATGTGGATGATCTCCTCCAGGCAGCTGCTGCCTGAGCCATGCCCTTGTGTCTATGAGTTCCATTAAAGGGAGGGTAGGTTTGCAGACCCATGGTTCTGGAATGCCTTGCTGTGAAACTGTAACCATAAACAAGTCAGAAAGGCCCCAAGTGTCCAATTAACAGTCACATGTAAGGACACTGTCTTAGTCACTGTTCTATTCCTGTGAAGAAACACCACGACCATGGCAACTCTGACAAAGAAAAGTATTTAATTGGGGCTTGCTGATAGTTTATTGTCATGGTGGCACACAGGCGGACATGGTGCTGGGAAGAGAGGAGGAAGAAGGATGCCACAATGGGTTAGCATGGAGAAAAAAACATACAGGTGAGGAGAAAGGACTCCAGTAATGGCGTGGAAAGACCCAGATAAAGACTAGAAGCAAGGATTTATAAGATTATGGATGGAAAATAGTTCAGATGAGGATGATTATGGTGGATGGCACTGGATGGGGGCTGGGAGATGGATTGTGAGGTTATTGAGAAGGCGTAGGTGAAATATCTACCCAGCGCAAGCTAAACAAGGCAATTATAAGTCTAACAGGTGTCTTTGTCTCATTATTTGTGATAGAGGGTTAAATAATACCGCGGTGATAATCTTAGGGCTAGTAATAAACATTATATAGCCCAACACTCATTTTTTTTTAATTTACTACAACATGTTTTGATTTTATCAGCCCTTTTCAGCTCTTCCCAAGATCCCTTGCTTCCATAGCCGCCTGACTGCATACCTCTCTCCCAGTAACCTTTTAAGCCCAATTTGTGCTTTGGATGTGTGGCCTTCCACTTGAGTGTGTGGTTGACTTACCAGGGGCTTACACTCTTGAGAAAACTGACCCTTCCTCCTCCTTTACCACCAAGGATGGGACTGTCTGCCCAGCTACCGTCTCCCCGCTGAGATTTGATCTGGATGGGCCTTGTGCACGTTTTGTATGTGTTGTCACAACTCGTGTGAACTCATAGGCACAACTGCTCTGATGTGTCCAGATGTTTCCTCATAGTCACCCACTACCTCTCCCTCTTCCCCAGTGATGGCTGAGCCTTTAGCTAGAGGGTGCAACATCTCATCTAAGTATTCTCGTTTTCTCTTGACCAGTTGTGGGTTTACACGTTGATCACCATCTATTTCTTAGATGAAAAGTGAAAGATGCAGTGATCTGTGGATATGAGAAGACATTAGGTGTTTAATACTGTGTCCGTTTAGCAGCATAGGAGTCGTAGGGTCTCCCCTAGGGCTTATGACCTAACCATAGATTCTTGGCCCCAAAATGGTATAGATACGGGTTTCATCTTATGGAGCAGGACTTAAATCCAAGACAGAGTGGGTGGTTACTTCCATGACATTCTTGCCACTATTGTACCAGCAGACATGTGTTGCCAGGCCAGGAACTGTTGTGGTTTGCAGAGTTCATATCTGGGTATTATTGCAATATTAGGCTATAAAATCCCAGTAGGCAATGTGCAGAGGCAACTTCTCTCTTCAGAAAGCACTGACCTTTTTTTCCCACAGGTTTTTCCCACAGAAGGCTTTTCTAGCCCCATCTGTCCTCCCCCTCCCTCAGCCTGTGACAAGCCTTGTCTCTGTGCTTTGCTTGGGGCTGGTTGTATTTGGGGCAATGCTCTTCATAGTCCTTAAGTGATTCTGTGATGTTCTTCATCGTCTCATCCCTCATCTCTGGTTGCAATGACATGACACCCCTCCTCCTACCAGAGGCCTTTTTCAATCATAAGATTTTCCTCCACTTGACTCCAGGAAGACATACCTAATGTCAGTGTTTGCACTGTGCTCTAATTACCACAAGCATTTGTGTCATTCAATCATAAACACTTAAATCATTAACGTAGTAAGATGCTCATTCAGAAAAAAAAGTTTCAAGAAAAAGAAAAGAGACCCCAGGGTACCCAAGATGGTGGCGACCAGCGAGCACTGTATTCAGAGGAGCTGAAACTCCAAATTGGTATAACTTTAGCAGCAGCACACACTCTCAAACCACTGGACCTCCCTGATCTTCCTGAAGGATACTCCAGAGACCAGAGAAAGACAGCTCCAGTCTGAAGTTCAGACTCAAGGATAAAACAGTGAAGATCACATATAAGCAAATGGCCAAAGGTAGGCATAAGAACTCACCCAACAAAAACCAGGACACCATGGACCCACCAGCAACCTCCAAAATCAATGGATATTTTAACTTAGCGGAAACACAGGAAAATGACTTTAAAGCTATGCTTATGCAGTTGTTAGAGGAACAAAAAGAGGAAATGAACAGAGCTCTCAAAGAAATAAGAAGACTATAACTGCCCACTTACAGGAACAATTAGAGACATATAGAGAAGAAACAAACAAAAAAATAGAAGCCACATTCACTCAGATGCAAGAAATGGTCCAAAGCATGAAAACAGAACTAGAATCTATAAAGAAAACACAAACAGAGAAAACCCTGAAACTAGAGAACTTAGAGAAAAGATCAGGAACCACAAAGGTAAGCATCACCAATAGAATACAAGAGATGGAAGAGAGAATCTCAGGTGCTGAAGATACACTGGCTGAAATTGATTCCTCCCTCAAAGAAAAGGTAAAATCAGAAAAGTTCCAAACACAAAACATACAAGAAATTAAGGACGCCATGAAAAGACGAAACCTAAGAATAATAGGAATAGCTGAAAGAGAAGACTCCAGGCTCCAAGGACCTGAAAATATTTGTAAGAAAACCATAGAAGAAAATTTTCCCAACTTAAAGAGATGTCCATAAATATACAAGACGTCTACAGAACACCAAATAGACTAGACTAGAAAAGGAATACTTCACGTCACATCATAGTCAAAACTCTAAACCTACAAAACAAAGAAAAAATATTAAAGGCAGCAAGGGAAAAAGGTCAAGTAACATATGAAGGTAGACCAATCAGAATCACACCAGATTTCTCATCAGAAACTATGAAAGCCAGAAGGGCCTGGGCAGAGGTCATGCAGCCTTTAAGGGAACACAGATGCCAACCCAGACTACTATACCCAGCAAAGCTTTTAATCAACATAGATGGAGAAAACAAAATATTCCATGATAAAACTAAATTTAAGCAATATCTACACAGCAGCCCAGCCCTACAGAAGATACTAGAAGGAAAACTCCAATCCGATGAAAACAACAAAGAAAATATGGAATACAGATAAATTCCCAGCATAAATTAAAAGAAAAAAAGCAGCAATGAATCATAGTAAGACCACCAACTCCACAATAAAAGGAACTAACAGTCATTGATCACTATTATCTATCAACATAAATGGTCTCAACTCTCCAATAAAAAGACACAGACTAACAGAATGGTTGCGGAAACAGGATCCAACGTTCTGCCGCATCCAAGAAACTCACCTATGCAAAAAAGATAAACACTACCTCAGAGTAAAGGGCTGGAAAAACGTTTTTCAGGCAAATGGACCCAGAAAACAAGCGGGGGTAGCAATCCTAATATCTAATAAAATAGACTTTCAACCAAAATTAATCAAAAAAGATAAGGAAGGGCACTTCCTACTACTCATCAAAGGAAAATTCCAACAGGAGAACATCACAATTTTGAATATCTATGCCCCAAATACAAGACCACCTACATTTGTAACAGAAACATTATTAAAGCCGAAATCACACATTGATCCCAACACCTTAATAGTGGGAGACTTCAACACTCCACTCTCACCAAGGGACAGGTCATCTGGTCAGAAGCAAAAGAGGGAAACAAGGGTACTTACAGGGACCGTAAATCAAATGAACCTAATAGATGTCTACAGAACTTTCCACCCCAAATCAAAAGAGTATACCTTCTTTTCAGCACCTCATGGAACTTCCTCCAAAATAGACCATATAGTTGGTCACAAAGCAAACCTCAGCAGATACAAGAAGATTGAAATAATCCTTTGTATCCTATCTGACCATCATGGTCTAAAGCTGGACCTCAATCACAACAGAAACAGCAAAAAGCCTGCACATACATGGAAACTGAACAACTTGCTACTCAATGACAGCTTGGTTAGGGAAGAAATAAAGAAAGAAATTAAAGACTTCCTAGAATTCAACAAAAATGAAAGCACAACATACCCAAACTTATGGGACACAATGAAGGCAGTGCTAAGAGGAAAGCTATAGCACTAAGTGCCTCCAAGAAGAAATTTGAAACATCACATACAAACAACTTAATGGCCCAACTGAAAGCCCTAGAAAAAAAAGAAGTAGATACACCCAAGAGTAGCAGACAGTTGGACATAATCAAACTGAGGGCTGAAATCAATCAATTAGAAACAAAACTATTCAAAGAATCAACAAAACCAAGAGCTGGTTCTTTGAGAAAATCAGCAAGATAGACAAGCCCTTAGCCAAACTAACAAAAAGGCGGAGAGAAACTATCCAAATCAGCAAAATCAGAAATGAAAAGGGGGGCATAACTACAGACACTGAGGAAATCCAAACAATCATTAGGTCTTACTACAAAAGCCTATATGCCACAAAATTTGAAAATCTAAACAAAATGGACAATTTTCTTGATAGATTCCATCTACCTAAATTAAGTCAAGATCAGGTAGAAAG
Organism: Psammomys obesus; assembly: GCF_907164565.1. Classification (NCBI taxonomy): domain Eukaryota; kingdom Metazoa; phylum Chordata; class Mammalia; order Rodentia; family Muridae; genus Psammomys; species Psammomys obesus. The sequence goes on along the minus strand of NW_026596117.1, from coordinate 10,236,423 downwards.
ACTGAATAGTCCCAAGAGCCCAGGGCCAGATGGTTTCAGCGCAGAATTCTACCAGACTTTCAAAGAAGAGCTAACTTCAATTCTCTTCAAACTATTCCACAAAATAGAAACAGAAGGAACATTACCAAACTCATTCTATGAAACTACAGTTACCTTGATACCTAAACCACACAAAGACCCAACAAAAAAAGAGAACCTCAGACCTATCTCTATTATGAACATTGACGCAAAAATACTCAATAAAATACTTGCAAACCGAATCCAAGAACACATCAAAGATATCATCCACTATGACCAAGTAGGTTTCATCCCAGGCATGCAAGGGTGGTTCAATATATGGAAATCCATTAATGTCATCCACCATATAAACAAACTGAAGGAGAAAAACCACATGATCATCTCCTTAGATGCCGAAAAAGCATTTGACAAAGTCCAACACCCATTCATGTTTAAAGTCTTGGAGAGATCTGGGATACAAGGCACATATCTAAACATAGTAAAGGTAATATACAGCAAGCCTATAGCCAACATCAAACTCAATGGAGAGAAACTTAAATCAATCCCGCTGAAATCAGGGACAAGGCAAGACTGTCCACTCTCTCCATATCTCTTCAACATAGTACTTGAAGTCCTAGCTAGAGCAATAAGACAACTAAAGGAGATCAAGGGGATACCAATTGGAAAGGAAGAAGTCAAAATATCACTGTTTGCAGACAATATGATAGTATACATGAGTGACCCCAAAAATTCAACCAGAGAACTCCTTCAACTAATAAACACCTTCAGCAAAGTGGCTGAATACAAAATCAACTCAAAAAAATCAGAAGCCCTCCTGTATACCAAAGACAAAAGGGCCGAGAAAGAAATTAGGGAAACAACACCCTTCACAATAGCCACTAATAACATAAAATACCTTGGGGTGACTCTAACCAAGCAAGTGAAAGACCTGTTTGAGAAAAACTTCAAGTCTCTGAAGAAAGAAATTGAAGATATCAGAAGATGGAAAGATCTTCCATGCTCATGGATTGGTAGGATTAACATAGTGAAAATGGCCATTATGCCAAAAGCAATCTACAGATTCAATGCAATTCCCATGAAAATACCAACACAATTCTTTACAGACCTTGAAAGAAAAAATTCTCAAATTCATATGGAGAAACAAAAAACCCAGAATTTCCAAAACAATCCTGTACAACAACAGATCATCTGGAGGTATCTCCATCCCTGATCTCAAGCTGTACTACAGAGCAATAGTAATAAAAACTGCATGGTATTGGCATAGAAACAGAAAGGAGGATCAATGGAACCGAATAGAAGATCGAGAAATAAACCCACACACACTTGATTTTTGACAAAGAAGCCAAAACCATTCAATGGAAAAAAGACAGCATCTTCAACAAATGGTGCTGGTCCAACTGGATGTCTACATGCAGAAAAATGAAAATAGATCCATATTTATCACCCTATACAAAACTAAAGTCTATGTGGATAAAAGACCTCAACATAAAACCAGACACATTGAATCGGTTAGAAGAAAAAGTAGGGAAGACCCTAGAACTCATCGGCACAGGAGACTACTTCCTGAACAGAAGACCAACAGCACAGGTTCTAAGAGCAACGATCAATAAATGGGACCTCATGAAACTGAAAAGCTTCTGTAAAGCAAAAGACCCTGTCATCAAAACAAAACGACAGCCTACAGACAGGGAAAGGATCTTCACCTACCCTTTATCTGACAGAGGGCTAATATCCGGTATATATAAAGAACTCAAGAGGTTATAAAGCAACAAATCAAGTAATCCAATTAAAAAATGGGGCACAGAGTTAAACAGCAAACTCTGTAAAGGACTGTAGAATGGCAGAAAAACACTTAAAGAAATGCTCAACGTCCTTAGCCATCAGGGAAATGCAAATCAAAACGACCCGTCAGAATGGCTAAGATCAAAAACTCAAGTGACAACACATGCTGGAGAGGATGTGGAGAGGATGTGCAATTCCCTCCATTGCTGGTGGGAATGCAAACTTGTACAACCACTCTGGAAATCAATCTGGCGCTTTCTCAGACAATTAGGAATAGTGATTCCTCAAGATCCAGCTACACCACTCCTAGGCATATATCCAGAAGAAGCTCAAGTACACAGCAAGGACATTTGCTCAACCATGTTTGTAGCAGCTTTATTTGTAATAGCCAGAACCTGGAAACAACCCAGATGCCCCTCAGTTGAGGAATGGATACAGAAATTGTGGTACTTTTACACAATAGAATACTACTCAGCAATTAAAAATAAGGAAATCATGAAATTTGTAGGCAAATGGTGGGACTTAGAAATGATCATCCTGAGTGAGGTATCCCAAAAGCAGAAAGACACACATGGTATGTACTCACTTATATAGACCTATAAGATAGGATAAATATACTGAAATCTATACACTTAAAGAAGATAAACAAGAAAGAGGACTCGGGGTAAGATGACCAATCCTCACTTAGAAAGACAAATAGGATGGACATTGGATGTAGGAGAAAACAAGTAACAGGACAGGAGCTACCGCAGAGGGCCTCTGAAAGACTCTACCTAGCAGTGTATCAAAGCAGATACTAAGACTCATAACCAAACCATGGGCAGAGTGCAGGGAATCGTATGAAAGAAGGGGGTGTTAGTAAGACCTGAAAAGGCCAGGAGCGCCACAAGGACCAAATATACTAGGGCACAGGGGTCTTTCACGAGACTGTTTCTCCAACCAAGGACCATGTATGGATATACCCTAGAACCCCTGCTCAGATATAGCCCATGGTAGCTTAGTGTCCAAATGGGTTCTCTAATAAGGGGAACAGGGACTATTCCTGACATGATCTCAATAGCGAGCTCTTCGACCCCCCCCCCTCCCACGAGGGAGGAGCAGCCTTGCTAGGCCACAGACGTCAATATTGCAGCCAGTCCTGAAGATACCTGATAAGCTAGGGTCAGATAGAGGGGGAGGAGGACCTCCCCTGTTAGTGGACTTGGAAAGGGGCAGGGAGAAGATGAGGGAGGGAGGGTGGTTTGGGAGGAAATGAGAGAGGGGTCTACAGCTGGGATACAAAGTAAATAACCTATGATTAATATAAAAAATTAAAAAAAGTAACTTAAAAAATTAAATAAAAACACTGGGAAAAAAAAGAAAAGAGACCCCATTTGGCTAGTGACACATAATGTCTGGAATGGGGTTTATTAAATTTTGATGGCTACATTGATGGCTACCTTTTCCTGTTTGATTCAGTTCTTCCTAATATTTCTTTCTGCTATTTTAAAAAAATACTTTATGATTATTCTGCTTATACTTTTTGAAGTTCTACTTTTTAAATTTTTGAAAAATGTAAAAACATTTATGCATAAGAGTATCTTGCTTTCATGTATGCCTATGTACTGTTTGCATGCAGTGCCAACAGAGGCCAGAAGAGGGCACCAGAGCCTTTGGGACGTGAGTTACAGATGGTTGTAAGCCACCGTGTGGGTGTTGGGAATTGAACCTGGGTCCTCTTCCAGAGCAGCTAGTGATCTTAACTGCTGAGCCATGTCTTCAGACCTTGGAATTCTCCTTAAAAAATAACTATTAATATAGCAAGTGTTTGCTTATGTTTCATAAATAGACTTTTTAATATCTCTTGGGTGTTTTCTTTTTTTACACTTGATCTCAGCCAAAAGGCTGAAAAGCAATGTTGTTGTTTTTTTTTTTAATTCCTAATTGTGTGTGTGTGTGTGTGTGTGTGTGGGATGTGTGCGTGTGTGCGTGCACACATGTGCCTGTGGAAGCCACAGCATGCGTGGCTTGGCGGGCAGCAGCAACATTCAGGAGCTGGTTCTCCTCCGAACATTGTGGGTTCTAGGGCTTGGACTTACACCATCAGGTTTTGTGACAAACACTTGGACCCTCTGAGCTCTCTCAGTGACCCACCTGGCCCTGATGTTTTCTGTGTGGACTGTTAGCAAAATTCTACATTATTCATTGGGAATGTGCCTATTCAGTGTCTTCTCTGTGTAGTAAATACAATGGGTACTGAAGAAGACATCTTGAACTAGAGGCAATTTCAGTCTGGAGAGGATGCAGACAAATTATCCTATTTTGGGCATTGGTTTATTTCCAAATATTCAGTGTATTAATCTTAACATTCATTGTCAGAACGTTCCCCATATTTTGAATATTAGGTATTGTAGCAACCAACCCTTCCACCAATGGCTGGAACCTCTCAGGAGTTAGAACTTGCCAGCCTTTCTAGCACTGTCTGAGTCTGCCGCTGGACCTCAGTTGTGAAGATCAATGACACCATGCAGAATGCCTGTCACACTTTAAATCTGTATAGTCCAATAATAGGGTGCCATCAGTTCCCTGAGCCCGGGAAGTGTGACCAGCCCAATCTAAACGTAAAATCAATACTGACTGGATCTCAGTGATGCATTGTTTTTTAAAGTATGCAGGGTACTGATAACTTCACATTGACTGCAGTGTGAAACAATGCAGAAGATATACATTTTAGTTGTGTCCATCTATGAGGCTATTAGGATCATCTGTGTGGTGTACACCGTTTGTGTGGGATGGACCTGTTGCTCAGGGTCAGGAGATTTGAGCTGTTTCAGTGTGGTGCAGTTAGCCCTCCCCTTCTGGACTCATGCCTCCCGTATGCTTACCTAAGACCAGCCGCATATCGATTCCTGAGGGTCATCTCCTGTAATTCCTGCCTGATTGCTTCGTCCATTTGTCATAAAGCTAAAGTGCATCATCGCGTGAAAACTCCATGGACAGCAGCACGTGTCCAGAATGAGTGATCACTCTAAGTTAGTATGGGTTGGAACCAGTATACTAACCTGGATTTAATTCTCAAGTCCGGTCATGGAATAAATGATTTTGTCTCCCGGTTGCGTTGCAACAATGGCGTAGCCTTGGCTTTGAGGGCTGGTAGACAGGTCCAGGTTACTGGACATCCTGGAGCCTCCGGTTGCTCACCTCAGAACTGGCCTGACATGCATTTTCTAGAGCTGGAGTGTGGGGTTGACCCAGGGTTCTGCACAGTGCTTGCCTGACTCACCATGGGAGATCTGTACACTCTTTTTACTGCTTTTCCATCAGCTCATCTAAAGGTGGCCCCCGCGTCATACGTAGGTAGGCACAGTGCCATCCATTTTGCCTATTGTTCGCTGTCCCTTTCAAGCCTCTGGTGAGCATAAAGCTGGGTGCAATAAAGGGTTAAGTAGACTCTGCCGATTTTGGACGTGAGTGTCCAGCTGACATGGCTCCAAACCTCATACCTGGTATGAGGACTTCTTATTTTACTGAACCACTTTCTCAAAAATGCCTAATTCCCCCTCCCCCATAAATGAAGGAACTTCTGTTGTAGATTGTGAGAACACACCAAGGAGACCTTGATCCAAAGTCTGTACTATTGGAGTATATAGGGTTTTGGATTTCTCCTGTGGACATATGTTAAAACAGTGCGTACTGTAGACATTAGTGGTTTTGTTCTAGGCCTGTTCTAGCGCCCACATACTGAGATGGAGACCCGTTACATTTATTAATAAGCTTCAGGCACCATAACTGGACGGGCCTCCATCTGTTCTAAGCTGTTTCTACTGACCTGGCCCACTGCCCAGCCCTGTGCCCCATGCTGCTTGCCGCCTACTCTCTCCCTAGCCACTCCTGCTCCATCTTTGTCCTCCTGAGTTAACACTTCCCTGGGATGCCTTTCCTCCAATCCCTTTCCATTTGCTCTGAATTGAACATCTAAGTTAAATATATGGTATAATACTACTGAACAAGGAGGACGGTCTAGGGACCTCTGTGACTTGGAGAGACAGCCATTGCCGCTGGCCTTGGAAAGCAGCCATATGATCGCATGTGCAGTCATGAACAACGGGCAGAAGCTGTAGGAGGTCTGGTCACCATTTCAGAGCTCTGCTGTTGGTTGACTTCCTTGTATCTGTGAATACCCCTCCCCCACAGAAATGGTTCATTTAGAAACACTAACAGCTAGTGGCAATGTAAATTATATTTCCCCTTTGGTACTGAGTACACTAGCAAGCAATTTAGGGATCACGAGAAGACCAAAGGACAAGATGTCCTGTAGGCAGAGTTTTGACATCACCAAAGGCATTGCGTATTCGCTCTTGTTTTTATTTTCTTTTGCAGTAAAATAAGGTAGCACTTTGATTTTTAGATTTCTTTTCCCATCAGTCAGTCAGCCAGTCAATCAACAAATATGTAATAAACATGAATAGAAAATGTAAGGAAGACTGTAATTCAGTCCAATAATGGCTGAGCATTTATTCTGTCCAAAGCCTTTACAAGTTAACTTGCACCTGGCATTAACTGTAAAGTGGGAAGTTGGAGCCAGAGGGATGGCCCTATGGTTAAGATCACTCACTGCTGGTCCAGACCATCAAGTTTGGTTCCCAGCACCCATGGGAGGTACTTCACAACTGCACACAATGCCAGTGCCAGGGCATTTGGTGCTGTCTTTGGCCTCTGTGACCACCTGCAGACAGCAGACATGCACACATACAAATACGTATACATAAAAATTAATAAATCTAAAAAAATAAATAACAGGCTAAAGCAAAGTGTGAAAAGCAATCAGAAAGGTGATCTGAATTTTAAAGTATATGGAAATTAAGCTGGGTTTGTTGAAACAAAGATAAATATAGCAGTGTTTCCTCTCATAAGCACTTTATACTGTGTTAAAAGAGATGTATTTATTAATTAGAATAGTAGGTGAAATAAACATGAAAGAGAGGATACAAAAATAGTACTTGGCAACCAGCGGTGGGTGGCACGTGCCTTTAATTCCAGTACTCAGAGGCAGGGGCAGATGGATCTGTGTGAGTTCAAGGCCAGCCAGAGCTATGTAGTGAGACCTTGTCTAAGCAAAGAGACAAAGAACGACGAACGGCAAACAACCACAAAGTAATACTCGGGGTCAGAAACACTGGAGGATGCCTCAGTTCTTAAGAGGGCACATTGCATTTTGAGAGGACCCATGTTTAGTTCCTGGCCCCCACACCCGGCAGCTTACAACCAGCTGATTGATGGCATCCAGAGGATCTGAAGCCATCTTGGGCTCTGCCGGCAGACACAGGCATATGATGTTTGTTTAGACAGTCAGGCACACAGTTTTTAAAAAGCACCTTGAAAAAGCGAGGTCGTGAAAAAAAGAGACGCTTCAGGCACCTCTCCGGCTCCGCACAGCTTGGTGGCCATCCCGTGGTGCCAAGCCTCAGCTTCTCTGCATGACTCCTTCACTTCTGAGCCTTCAACTGCCCCCGAGGCTGTGCCTTCACTGACAAATGCCCCCCCTCCCTGGCCTTTCACAGTAACAACCCTCAGCTGAGCTCAGTGACCCCTTCGTGCCTTCAAACCCAGTATCACCTGGGTGACTCTACAAATTACCCAGTTTGGGTGCCAGTACAAGGTACAACCTTGGCCGCTCTGGAACACAGCTTCTGTGTGCTGACTCTGAAAAAACGCTTCCCAGAAGATTTTACCTCAGTGAAATCAGTGATACTGGGTTTCTGTTGATCACAGCTGTTTCTTCAGCCCCAGCTAACCAATATCCATTGTCCTAGCACAACAAAGGTTTATTTTAGTGTTTCTGTCCCCTGGTTAATCACAACTGTTTCTTTAGCTCCAGTTGACTGGACAGCACAGATTCTTCACACAAATGGCTCAGTAGAGTCTTTGCTTCCCTCTGAAACTTCCCAAGCCAGGCCTCCATCATCTATACCTTTCTCAAAGTTCATGTCTTCCAAGCATCTACAGACCAGGCTACTGAGCTCCCAACACTCAAAGGCTTTTCTAGCCCAGAGTCCCAAAAATCCTGCCACAATCCTCCCTAAAATATGGTCAGGTCTGTCACAGCAACACCCCACTCTTGGTACCAACTTCTATCTTAGGGATATGATTGCTGTGATGAAACACCATGACCAAAAGAAAGTTGGGAAGGAAAGGGTTTATTTGTCTTATGTTTCAATATTACTGTTCATCAACAAAAGAAGTCAAAACAGGAATTAAGCAGGGCAGGGACCTGGAGGCAGGAGCTGAGGCAGAGGTAGAAGCAGAGAGGGAGGCAGAAAGGCAGAGAGAGGCGGGGGGGGGGGGGGAGAGGGAGAGAGAGAGAGAGAGAGAGAGAGGAGAGAGAGAGGAGAGAGTCAGAGGCCAAAGCCATGGAAGACTGCTATTCACTGCCTTGGTCCTCATGGTTTCCTCAGCCCGCTTTCTTATAGAATCCAGGACCACCAGCCCAAGGATGGCACCACCCACAATGGGCTGGGCCCTCCCCCATCAATCACTAATTAAGAAAATGTCCTAAAGACTTACCTATGGCCCTATTTTGTGGAGGTATTTTCTTAAAATTGAGGTTCCCTCCTCTCACATGACTTTGGCTTGTGTCAAGTTAATGAAAACTGTCCAGTTCAAGAAGCAAATTGATGACATGTTCCTGCTAAAAGCCTGTGGGAAACTCAAGCAGTGTCTTGTCTCATGCATTGTTGACTGAGAGAGATAGAATGATACTGGGAACCCCAAAGCGGTTTCAGGTAAGGCCTGCCTCAGGTGTTGGGGAGAGGAACAAGATGTGTATATCTTATATCTTCTGTCACATTTTCCCGAGGCATTGAACAGTTCAAAACTTTTGTTGGTCTGACAATCATGCCCAGTAGGTGACGGCACTTCCTGCCAAGCCTGCTGACCCAAGTAAGTTTGACCCCTTGATTCCAAACAGGGAGAGTAGATTCCCACAAGGTGTCCTCTGACCCAGTTGTCCTCTGACTTCTGCTTATAGTTGCAGTTTACTTTTCCCCACATGTTTTATGATCATGTATCTTACGATGACATCGGGATGCTCACTTCCTAGCTCTCGGCTTTTTCCGTACACTCCGTAAGAACTTCTACTCATGTAACTATGCTGTCCACAAATAAAAGTAATTTTACTTCTTCCTTCCCAAACTCTCTGCCGTTTCTTTTTGTTTTATTACTATGGCCGAGTTTCAGATAGTGTTGTGTAGAGTTATTGAGAGCAGATCTTCTGCTTTGCTTGTGTTCTTACTACGGTCGGCATTCAGTCTTTCACTGTTAGGTATAATGTTGGCAGATTATTTTTGAAGATAGCATCATATCTCTCATTTCTCTTCTGCCTGGAGAACCTTCACTCTATTTTTTTCTTATCCTAGACTGTTAGTGCTGAGTTTTTACTGACCCTCGTGTTTTAAAGGGTTTTCCGCTGGATAGAAAACTCACTGGAGATCAAGGTTGGGACTCTTAACCCTAGCCCTGAGCCTCGGTAGTTCTGGTCGTCTGTCTCCTCAACTTAGGTCGCTGCACTGCTGTGGGCTCCTTCTTGAACCCAAGCCTGTAGAGTCCGAAGTCAGTGGTCCTCTACCTTCCTAACGGTGCGACTTTTTAATACAGTTCCTCATGCTGTGGTGTCCCCCCACTATAAAATTTATTTTCATTGATGCTTCATAACTGTGATTTTGCTACTGTTATGAAGCACAGTGTCAAGATCGGCGTTTTCCAATGCTCTTAGGTGATCCCTGTGAAAGTGTGGTCAGACCTCTAAAGGGCTCATGGCCCAAAGGTTGAGAACCACTATACTAGGCGGTAAAATGGAGCTGTCATGGAGGTTCCCCTCTGATATCCTCACCCCAGACATCACTGCCCTGTGTGCTCTCTAACATCTGAGAAATATTGCTTTATATATCTTTTTTGGGTTTCTTTTTCCTTTAAGTAGGTGACAGATTTTGTCCTTAGTACTTTATCATGGCCAAATGCAGGTAGTGCTTTAAAAACATGAAGAAAAGGTAGGCAAAAAGAAATCTACAGGATGTCATTATTCAGATATTCTGATCCCCTAGACTGAAGGGTAGGGACTGAAACAGACAAGATCCTTGTTGCTACTGACCCTGAGTGGGAAGCTTTTGGATGAAGACTAACACCTCACCACGTCTTCCCTTCTGGGTCTGGACATCTTGTACAGAGGAGCTAGTGGTGACCTCCACTCTGTGGCATCGACCTTGCGACTTTGAGTGAGGTTATAACCCAGGGACTCGACTCGCTGGTCAGGAGATGGGTGAGAGCAAGGGATGAGAAGTCACTAGCCCTTCTTTTGTCCGACTGCAAATCCAGGCTTCTCCCACGCAGCATCCTGACCACGGGCAGCGCCTGCGCCCCCCACGTGTGAAAGCTCAGACTGCCGCATTCTGTGAGCAGAGTGAAATGGGAGACCTGTGAAAAGGCTCGACCCCACAGCAAGAAATGGCTCTCCACTGACCTAGAAACTGGAAAGCTTTCTTTCTGCTCCGCAAAAGAAAGCATCTCTGATGATTCCTGTTTTCTGTCATTTCTTCAAAAATGCCCTTTTTTTCCCTTTCAAAGTTAAAAAAAAATCTCTGCTTATTAAGGGTCTGTGGCTAGCTTTGGAGGGCTTCACAATGAGGCCAGTGAGTATAATAGCTCTTCTGACAAAAGGCTCACAAAGGGCCTGAAGAAACCTGCTAATGAAGTTGCTCCTGGTATCATGTAGGGTGCACTGTAAGTCAGAAAGGTCACACTGAAGTTTCTGTCATCAATAGTCTTTCTTCTGTCCTCATACATGGACCAATAAAATGTGTTTCCTTGTGGCACGTGACTCATAGCACTGCCAGGCTGCCGAGCCTTCTCAGAAGCAAAACAAAACAACAAAAACAAAACAGTTAACTCCTTGTCCTCTTTATTGATTATGGAAATATCTCCCTTTCTTTCTTTTTCCTCTGTCTCTTTCTCACCTTTTTTCTCTCTGTCTGTCTGTCTCCTTTCATTTTTGCTGTATCCCCAGAGGCAAGGTTAGAGGAAAGAAACTGATATTCTTTGAATCTTAAAACTGGGGCTTACAGTGAAAAGGAAAGGCAAAGGAAGAAAAGGAAGGAAGGCAAGAAAGGGAGAAAAGAAAAGGAGGAGAGGAAGCTTTGAAAGGAGTGTCAAAGCAATGCTGGCTTGGTCTCCCTTTTGTGTCAGGGCTCCAGAACCTTCAGCCCACCTCAGGAGGAATGCTTGCAATGTAGACAGGCTGAGGGGATGGGACCAAGCTCAGTGTGCTGACATCGCCGACAGCTACCACCGTGGGAGAATGGGTTTATGTCCCAGGAATGGGGGTGCATATGAAAACTCTTAACATAAGAGAAAAACTGCTTTTTGTGTAAAATATAACTGCATTTATATAAAAGACAAAGGCTGTAGCTTCCCTTCTACGCATTTAAACCTTGACCTCCCCCGTACATAGATCCCCATACTTGCTAACCTATATAATGATTTTGACATTAAAATCGTAATTGAACTACAAGTTGTTTAGGCTTTGAAAGTCAGATGTACATGCCACACAGTGCAAACCCTGTCTGCTTTGAGCACGCTTCTCTGAGTTGCCGTAGACTTGTTTGGCTTTGCTTCGCTCTGCATTTATAAACACAAAGCGGCATCAGGACAGAGCTGCCAGCCACGCACATCCGTACAAGCCTCACCACCATCGAGCTGCATGCATTTTCTTTCCCTTTCTTTCGGAAACTCATTTTGACCCTCTTGAATCTCATGCCTCAGTCCTTTTCCTGTGCCCACAGAGTCCCCAAGGCTCATGGCCACTAGGATCTGGGATTGCTGGATGCCCCTCAGGCTCCCCAGTGCTGCTCAGACTTGTCGGTGGGTCTCTGGCCTCCACTCTGATTAAGGCGAAGGCTGGAAGTGACTCACTGGTTTTTGAGGAGAATTCCTGGGCCAGTAGCATCCTCTGTGCCTTCTCTGTTCACTCTTCCACATTGCATTTGTTTTGCTACCTCAGTAACCTTGTTCCCTGAAGCGTGTGCGCCCGCCCTCTTTAATAAGTGTGATTGATGAAGCCACCCTGTGCTGTTGAGTGTCTGACTCTTATTCCGACTAGAATGACAAATGTTCTTGTGTTATGTAAGTGCTTGTGTCCACAAACAGACTGTTCTCTGAAAATGTACCCCTGCAGCCTCAGAGGGGTAAATAAAACGCTGTCCCAGCACTTCATGAGACTGGATCTTTCTGCCTATCCGCCAGCACCCCCATCGTCACTTAGGGTCCCATCCCACCTGCCTTGGGGTCCGTAGTCTCCAATCTGCCCTGTAACTGTGCTATGCTCTATTGCAGGCACCGTCTAAAAACTCTCAAATAGATAGTGCCGCTTAATCCTCATCTCCTGAGGGAAGGTGCCATATTAACTCAAATTCCGGAGAAGGCAGTGAAGGCTTAGGGAATCATGTATAGAATCAGAATTAGGAAACAGGACCCCGGATTACAACCTAGAGGTTGTCTGACTTGGAACCTCCAACTTCAACCACTCTGGATAAGCTATAAGAGAGCAAAGAACTCAAATGCCAGTCCCTTCCTCCAAGCCATTACTATAGTATTAAAAAAACCAAACAAACAAAATGAGAAAACAGAAGCCAAAAGCCAGGCATCATGATATACACTCAGCACTCAGAAGGCAGAGGTAAGCACGTCTCTGTTAGCTCAAAACTAGCCTGATCTACACAGTGAGACCATGTCTAAAGACAAATAAATAACTAGAAGCCAAGTCACGGGAGATTAAAATGCTTGCTGCCTAAGGAGAAAGATCCGAGTTCAGGTCCCTAGCACGAGTGTTAAAAAAAAGCCTATCGTGGTGACATGCTTCCATAATCCCCACACTGGGGGTGCAGAGACTGAAGGACCCACAGAGCTTGCTGTCTCCGGTCTAGTCTGGATGGTGAGCCTCGGGTTCAGCCAAAATAATATGGAACACTCTGCCAAGAAAAAACAAAGTTTGTCTATTGTCTAAGAATTCAGCTTCACTAATACTTCTAGGACATCGGCAAAAATAGCCATGTTTTTTGACGCTGCCTAGATTATTTCTTAACCTCTCTGCTGCTTACTATATACCAGGATGGGTTTCCGTCTCAGAGATAGGCACCTACGTTATATTATTTAATGAGCAGGTAGGCAATTAATTATATAATTATATTATTAACTAATTATATTTTAAAATGAACAGATGGGTTACCATGCCACAATTTAACCACTTCTTTCAATGGTCACCTTCAATAAATTCATATTTATTAATTGATTTATTTGTGAAACACCAGCATAGCATTTGCACTAGTGTTTTCCATTGCTGTGACCACAACACCAGACAGAAACAACCTAAAGGGGAAAAGATTTATCTTGGTCTTTGGTTTCCTACTGACACGGTGAGGAAGGCACACTGGAGCAGCTGATCATGGCGGCTGGAATGGGTGAACAAAGGTTCTCAAGTTACTGCTAACCAGGAGGCAGAGATAAGCAGGACAGGGCTAGGTCTGACCTTCAATGACACCCCAAGTGGCCTGCTGTGCCAGGCAAGCGCTGTCTCCCAAGGTCTCCAGAACCACTCCTCCAAAAGAGGACCACCGAGATGGTTAACAGTCGAGTTGGCAGGGCCTAGAATTCTCCAGGAGACAAGCCTTTGGGCGCTCCCGTGAGAGTGAGTTTCAGTTAGCCTATGAGCATTGACTCTTGAGGAATATCTAGATTACACTGAGATGCAATGTGTGGGCAGCGCTCACTACGCTATGGGCTGGGCCCTTTGACGGAGTAGGAAGTAGTGAGCTGAGCACCAACCTTCGTCTCCCTCTGCAGCCTGACTCTGCACGCAGCGTGGCTAGCTGCCCAGGTTCCCCCACTTCTGTTTCCTGGCCATAGTGCACTTGACCGGGAACAGTGAGCAAAAAATAAACCCTTCCTTAAGTTGCTTTTGTCAGGGTGTTTCGTCAGGAGAAGTCACTAATACAGCCACCAATCAGAACGTGAACGGTTGAGGACATTCAAATACGAAACCCTCTGGGGGTCGCATACCAGACAGCCTGCAGATCAGGTGTTTACATCATGATTCACAACAGTAGCAAAATTACAGTAATAAAGCAGCAAGAAATAAGTTTATGGTTGGGGTCACCACAACAAGAGGAACTGTATTAAAGGGTCGAAGTGTTAGGAAGTTGGAGAACCACTGTTCTAGAACTATCAAACCTTTTCCTGGCTTATTGCTTTTTTTGTTTTTTTCCCTTTCCCTTTCATACTGCATGACTCAGGCGAGGTGAGACTAATTTGTCTAAATATAATCACCTTTCCCGGTCTTTCCTCTTGTGCACTGGAGGGCGGGGTTAGCTGGTGTCCATCGGAGGTCTCTACAGGAGCGGCCCTCGGCTGTAGTCAGCCTGGAGGAAGAAGCTGCAGGTGGTCGTTTTTGCACACACTGGTCACCTTTGGTAAAATGCTCAGAGGAACGCAGCTTCTGAGCCTCACTCACAGGAGGGCTCTACCAGTTCCTGTGGGTCTGAGGCGTTGATCCTTGTCAATTCAATTTCACTCAGGGCTTCCTCGGCGCCCCACGATCTCTCCTTCCCCTCTTCTCCTCTCCCCAGCTCCCTTTATATCTTCCTTAACTCCTCCCCTCCCCCCTCTTTTTATCCTCTGGAGATTGAGCCTCGGGTCTTTAGCAAGCACTGTATCACTGGTGCGCACCCCAATCCCCTGAACTCTCTTCTTTTCTCTTACTGTGTTCAGCTACAGTACAAACCGTTTACTGCAGTTTCACAGGCCTTCAGGCCGTGCCTGTCTCGCCCCTGTTGATTTATCATGAAGCATGGCGATGCTTTATACAAAGCTAATACGTTTCCATTTTAACTTGATTAGTGACCATCACAATGAATTTTGAAGTCTGTCAGCTGTTTCTTTACCATCTACCGAAGCGCTCACATGTGTGTTATATGCTCAGGCTTCCTAAGATGATGATGTATCATCCTCAGAGTCCTGAGGTGAATTCATCTCAACCGTGATGTATTTTTATTAGAGTGATGTATTTTACTTGCTCATACTTGAGTTCAGATCTGACATCTGTACTCACAGATGACGTTGGCCTACAGTTTCGATGAGTGATGTCATCTTCACCTTTGGCTTAAATGTTGTGCTTCACTCATCCTTCAATAAAACTTAGGATCAGCGTTTGACCCATGCCTGAAATACTGGATTAGGACTTTGAAGTACTAGGACTTCAGTGGTGGACAAGATAATAAAACCTCTACCTCATGACCTTATATAGGGAGTTAGTAAAACAGGAGACAGAAGCACAGTGTTGAAATCATGCTATAGCAGAAGCACATGGCATGTGGGATAAGAGAAATCCCTCTCAGACGCACCAGAAAAGGCTTTCCAGAGTGTTGAACTAGGACTGTCCGTTCCAAAGACCCCACTGGGCAGTGGAAGGACTGACAGGAAGACAGCAGGTGAAGGAGAACACGGTGCCTCCGGGCAGAGGAAATCCACTCGGTCAGTAGTCAGTAGTGCCAGTAGTCAGTAGTGCCGAGCAGATGTGTGAGGGGGGAACTCAGATATGTGGCTGGGTGCTTCCTGGGGAGGGACTCACTCGAACAGAATTGTGGGGGCATGTGTGGGTGTTTGAGTTTTCTCCTGGAGATTATAAGGGAACCTTAAAAGAGCTTAAGCAGGGAAGTGCTACGACTCTATTTCTTTATTAGAGGAGTCTCACTCATTGGTAGAAAGGGACACAAAACTGGAGCTTGGGGGGGGGACACCTGTTGAGTTGTGGGAGACAGGAGAGGATGGCAGTGGTCAGAACGTGGTGGGTACCTGAGGATTAGGGAGCTCTCTGACCCAGAAAGGTGTACTTGACTTTGGCTGACTTATACCAGGGGACCTAACTGGCATGTTTAATCATATTCTTATTCATATCATAATCATATTCTTTGCATTTTTTCCTGCTATTAGGCTATTCTGTGTTCTATTTCTGAGGGAATGTGTGTAGGTTATGTTTTTATGAAAGTCAATCTATAAGTCTCAGCATCTGCTTTGATAGTCTGCAGGGCAGAGCCTTTCAGAGGCCCTCTGTGGGAGGCTCCTAACTTGTTTCCTTTTTTCTTCTTCTGGTGTCCATCCTCTTTGCCTTTCAGGATGGGGATTGAGCATTTTAGCCAGAGTCCTCTCTCTTGATTAGTTTCTTTAGGTGTACAGATTTTAGTAGGTTTATCCTATATTATATGTCTGTATGAGTGAGTATATACCGTGTGTGTCTTTCTGCTTCTGGAACAGCTCACTTAGGATGATCTTTTCCAGATCCCACCATTTACCTGCAAATTTCATGATTTCCTTGTTTTTCATTGCTGAGTAATATTCCATTGTGTAAATGTACTGCAATTTCTGTATCCATTCTTCAGTTGAGGGGCATCTGGGTTGTTTCCAGTTTCTGGCTATTACAAATAAAGCTGCTACAAACATGGTTGAGCAAATGTTCTTATTGTGTACTTGAGCTTCTTTTGGATATATGCCTAGGAGTGGTATAGCTGGATCTGGAGGAAGCACTATTCCTAGTTGTCTGAGAAAGCACCAGATTGCTTTCCAGAGTGGTTGTACAAGTTTACATTCCCACCAGCAGTGGAGGAGGGTTCCCCTTTCTCCACAACCTCTCTAGCATGTGTTGTCACTTGAGGTTTTGATCTTGGCCATTCTGATGGGTGTAAGGTGAAATCTTAGGGTCGTTTTGATTTGCATTTCCCTGATGGCTAATAAGGTTGAGCATTTCTTTAAGTGTATCTCTGCCATTTGATACTTTGGGAGGGGCGTGTGTGGAGAAGGGGGAGGAAGGAAGGAATTGGGAGGGGAGGAGGGAGGGAACTAGAGGAGGGATACAAAGTAAATAAAGTGTAATTAAAAATAAAATTAAATTAAGAAAAAGAAAGTCAATCTATTCCACATACACTTTCAAAGTTTTAAGTGTAACATGTGTCAAACCTGGTTTCTTACTCTAATTGTTTCACGCTCATCCTTTTGCTCTCGTTCTTGGCCGTATGCACCAGAGACTTCCGCACGTCCTCATCACCCAAGTGCACAGCTTCTGAGGAAAGCGGAGAAGGAAGTGCTTATGTTCTGTGCTGAGGCCGCTTTCCAGAGTTTTTGCATCACCTCACGGTCCCTTGAGTGGTGTACACGTCTCCACCAACTCCTGCCACAGTCATCTGTTGCATGCTTGAATGTGACTCCCTAAAAGCTCACGTGGCACTGTGGATTTGTCTGTGATTCTGCCTGTGTATTTGGAGATTCTGCCTAGTGTTTGTGTAATCTTAATGGAAGTTAGGATTAAATGAGACCATGAGGATGGGGCCCTAATCCAATATGATTGATGTCCTTAAAAAGAGAGACAGAAGGGTACACAGAAATAAGGCCAGATGAGGATATGCCAAGATGGTGGTCATTTAAAAGGCAATGAGAAAAGCTTAGGACAACTCAAGCCTGCTGATGACTGGGTCTTGCTCTTCCGGCCTCTGGGGAAGGCTGACTCTTATTTAAGCTGCATAGTCTATGACGTTTTCTTACGGGCAGCCTCAGTGAACCAATATGCCATCCTTGTTGACATGAAGTGGTATTCCATGCTTTTGGTTTGCATTTTCCTAATAGGGAATCATGTTGAACATCTTTTACTATTTGTTAGACATTGTTTTTTATTCTGTTTTCTGTGACTTCATGTCATTTTTATTTTTCATTTCATCTTGCTGGTCTGATCAGGTTCTTATGTGCAGTTTCAACTGTAGGAATGTTTATCTTTAGACTTTTTAATTCTTTTTGTGGTGTTGATAATCAAACCCAGTGTTTCACACATGCTAGGCAAATGCTATCGGTTCAAACTTCTTCACTGCATCCAAACGGGTATTTTCTGTCCATAGCAAGAAGGAGGCATTGAGACTCATCACCATCTCTCTTCTTAGTACTCTGCTGCTTCCCTCTGCTCGGTCCTGCTAATTGGCCTCAGCTCTACTTTCTACATACCACAAGCCTAATGCTGTGTAGAACTGTAACTCAGTACGAAGCTCTAGGTTTTCAATGAAGCAAGAAAATTCCCAAACTTCTCAAACTTAAAATTTGAGGCTGAAAAACATACCAGATAAGGGAGAAAAACCAACTTTTTTTTTTTGCTTAACCCTAAAAAGCCCCCCAAATTGGAAAATAAGTGAAATAATAGTTGAGCAAAATAAAATGCAGAGGCAGAAGCTAACTCTGAAGTTACAGTGCCTAACGAGATTACAGAGACACTTCAGAAGCCTGGGTTTATTGTTGTTTTTGTTTGTTTGTTGGGGGGGGTGTTTTTTTTAGCCCCTTTGAATTTTAGTGGTTAGATGTGATCCAAGGAGGCTGTGCAAAAGTCACCACCTCATACGCAGCTCCAGACGGCTGTAGGCGATAGTGTGTGTGTGTGTGTTCTCAGTGTAAGTCTCTCAGCTCCGGCTCCAGTGCGAACGGTTTCTAGTGCAATCGGCTTTTTTTTTTTAAAGGCCTTTTTCTTATCATGAAAAACCGAGTCTTCACACTGAATGAGTGAACAACACCTCAGCGCATCACATGTCTGGTGGTTCCGTTAGAAGTAAGTGTTGGGCAAGAAGTAAGAAAGTTAGGCAGCAGGGCCTTTTAATCTTCAGCTCCAAAAGACGGTACTAACTACAATGGGGAATCACCGAGAAACGCCTGTGCATCCCAGTTCTAGTAACACAAGTGGGAAAGCGACGCTCGGAAGCACAGTGTGGCCGTTAAATAAGCGAGTACCGGAGATGGCCTGAACGAAAACGTGTCCCCATCTGTGAGTGCTTCCGTGTTTGACTAAGCCACCACGCTTCAGCTTACTCACAGGGAAACGTGGAGGCAGTTACACTAGTCCCTGCTCTGCAGGCTTTGGATGTTTCAGAAAGAGAAATATGTGCCCAGCACAGTAGCTGGCACACAGTCAGCATCCAAGACACTTGGACAATTGTTTCAATAATTTTTAAATTGCACAGGTGACCTATGTATCTTAATGAATGACACTGAGCTGAGAGTCCTCACGAAGTGACTCTGGTAGCAAGGTATGAAGGGCCGTGGATGGCCCGAAACCAGTGTTAGGACCTAAACATCTCTGCCATGACTCTGTCTGCGCCAGCTCCGCTGTCTCGGTATCCATCCTTGTAGCTGATCGCAGCTTCAGTTCACTCATGACCCTGACACCTCTGTGGGCTACAGCCCAGTTATTTTGTCGATGGCATCAGTTTACAGACGTTTCACTTCCCGGAGGCTCAGTTCACGAGAGGCAATCCAGTTCATCCAGTGTTCAGCCTGTGTTCTCACTCTGTGGGTCATGCTATTACTGACGTGTTGACTTTGGACCCTTGCTCAGTAGTAACTACTGCGTTTTTCACTGACTAATTACTCTTCTCGTTTTTGTAGCAAATGTCTTTGGCTACTCAGAACCACTTTGAGCTAGCATAGTGACTTCTGTTGCTGCTTCTGTTCCCTTCTCCTTCCTGCTTTTCCTTTTCCTTCTCCTTTTCCTCCTCTTCCTGCTTTTCCTTTCTCCCTCCATCACCTCCTTTTTAAATTTGTATTTGGCATTAGGCATCTGGAGTCCGTTTAGACAATCCCAGTTTTGTTGGCAACACCCAGAGTATCATAATGAGGCGCCCGCTGAACATAGGCCTTCTCTCCACCAGGCCTTGTCAGAGTGTTGGCTTTGGCCACACGGGTGTCACAGAGCTTCTTGATCCGGTTCGCATGGGTCTTGACATCCACAGTGAATGCAAATATGTTGTCTTCTGGCTTCCTCATGGCTGACTCAGTGGTCAAGGGGAATTGGGTGATGACGTAGTGGCCCTGCTTGTCTCTCCCGGGCATGCTCTCCAGAGGGTATCTCAGCTGCCTCTGGAGATGCAGAGTCTTGGGCCAGTGGAAGGTGGGTGATATGTGGTGGCTGTGGACCCTTTTAGTGCTGCCTTCCTGGCTTCAAGGCCTTGGCTTTGGCTTTGGCTTTGGCTTTGGGGGTAGGGGGTAGGAGGTAGGAGCTTCCTTCTTTGCTTTTGGAACCATCTTAGCAAAAGCTCTTGTTATTATTTTTATTTACATATTTTGTTGTTGTTTTATATCGCCCTTTCTTTACCTCCTTGCTCTCTGGCTTCGATGTCATGCAGTGCCATCCTCCCATGAGAATGTCCTCCTCACCTGAAGGAGACCACTTCCAAGTTTACTGCTCACCCTGGGCTCCTATAACCTAATTGCACACCTGATCGTTGAGCTACTAATCTTACAGGTGTCTTAGATTTTATTGTTCAAAATTGGATTTATTTTTTTTTGCATTAAGTGAATCTGTTAATGCCTTCACTCTCTTTTTTTTCTTCACAATTTATTTATTATATATCCCAATTGAATCCACCTCCCTCAACTCCCCCAATCCCATCCTCCCTCCAGCTCTTCCCCTCATCCTCTTCCTCTAGTCTATTGAAAAGGGGAGTTCTCCACTATTGCCATCTGCCCATAGCTTATTAAGTCTCATTAGGACTGCCTGGATCCTCTTCCTCTGTGGCCTGGCAAGGCTGTATCATGAGGGGTGAGTGCTCAGAGAGCACTCAATTGAGTTCATGATAGAGGCAGCCCCTGCTCCCCTCACTCAGCGACCCACATGAAGACTGAGCTACCAGTTGGCCACATCTGAGTAGGGGTCTAGTTCTTCTCCATGCATGATCCTCCATTGGTGCATCAGTCTCTGCAGGACCCCCTGGGCTCAAATCTTTTAGATCTTTTTGTTGGTTTTCTTATGGGGATCCTGTCCCCTTTATGTCTCTCTAATCCCACCCCTCTCTTCCTCCATAAGACTCCCTGTGCTCTGCACAGTTTGGCCCTGAGTCTCAGCATCTGCTTCGATTCCCTGTTGGGTGAGTCCTTTCAGAGGACCCTCTATAGTAGACTCCCATCCTGTTTCCTCTCTTCCACCACTGTCTGTCCTATTTGGCATTCTGAATGAGATTTAAGCATCCTCCCTAGAGTCCTCTTTAATGTTTAGCTTCTGTAGAAGAGATCATCCTGAGTGAGGTAACCCAGAAACAGTGAGACGGGTATGGTATACATTCACTAATAAGCAGATATTAGCCGTATAATATAGGACAGCCATCTACAGACCTAAGGAAAAAAAATGGGATTTCTGTATTCATGTTTTAAACAGGATCCTCCTACTTTTCTCCATTTCACTAAATTATATCACCTCCTTTGTCTATCAGGCCAGACACCTCCATGTTGGCCTTCCTTTGTGGTTTTCTATCAGACAACCAGCTTCTAGCTGCTGGCTCCTTTCATTTTTACCCCAGGCTGTGCCTCCCATCTTCCCATTTCTGCCCGCTTTCTCCTCACGTTCTCACCTCGTCTCCCTCTTAGGTGTTTCCAGTGCTCACCTCATTGCTATCTGTCTCCATTCTTGCTTCATATCTATCTTTAATCATTATACGTCCGAGCATATCGATTCCTTCCTTAAAATCCTTCCATGTCTCCTTATTCCTTTTGGAATAAAACCTAGACCTCTAAAGCTGCCTGTGGTCTAGTTTTTGACTGCTCTTCACCTCTGTGGTAGTTTGAATAGGTATGACCCCCACAGACTCATGTGTGTGAATGCTCAGCCAGAGAGAGTGACACTATTAGGAGATGTGGCCTTGTGGGAGGAAGTGTGTCACCATGAAGGCAGGCTTTGAGGTCATACATGCTCAAGCTACAGCCAGTGTGGTACACAGTCGCTTCTTCCTTCTGATCAAGATGTAGAACTCTCAGCTCTATCTCCAGCACCATGTCTGCCTGAAGGCTTGCCACGCTTCCTGCCATAATGATAATGAAGTAAACCCTCTGAAACTGTAAGCCAGTTCCAGGTAAATGTTTTCCTTTATAAGAGGGTTGCCATGGTCATGGTATCTCCTCACAGCAATGAAGCCCTAACTGAGACAAACTCCCTCTCACGTGTCTCCTTCTTTCACTGAACTGTTGAGAGCAAAAGAGACATCCCATTGCTTCATTCCATTCCTTACACATTTCCATCTCTTCACCTTCGTGACCTTACACGAACACATCTTCCCATGAGTTACATACATAGTCTCCTTATCCTTAAGGCCTTACCTTGACTGCTCTCCTCAGATGTCTCTTCCCTGATCGCTGAAGTGATGATACTCATTCATTTCATCCATTCCTCACTCTCCTGTCTCAGAACTCCCCTCTTTTTTTGCCCCTATTGCTGCACATGACGAGGCCCTGTTGTGTGCTTGCTGTCTCATTTCCCCCACTTGACTCCAACCTCGTCCCAGTAGCAGGTTAGACCAGCCTGGGACAGACACCAAAAGACTGCTAGAGGTTCATGACCGTGGCCAGCACTTAGCACCACTGAAAATGACCTCAGTGCTTCAGCCCAAGAGAGGAGACACATCCCCTTTGACATATCCAGAGAGAATTAAGTGTGACAGTTGGTGATTTTCATAAGCTAATTTTCTAAAAGCTGTCCCTTCCCCCACAAAGGGCGAGAAAAAAAGGAATCAATAATAAACTAAGCTTGGTGATAAACTAAGAAGAAAGTTCCATGAAGGAAATTCCCTTGAAAATGAGAAACTGCTTTTTCTTTACTGGACTGTTGGGCTTGGATTGGATAAATCATGGCTGCTTAGGAGGGGATGAGTAGGGTGAAATAAGCTTAGCAGAGGGGTTCGTTGCTGTCTAGGAGGTTTAGTTAGTTTAGCAGATGAAGGAGAAAAATTGCTCCCTCACTTACATCCACTTATTTTCCCTAAGTTTTTGTTTGTTTGTTTGTTTTTTTGTTGTTGTTTTGTTTTGTTTTGCCACTATTAGGCCAGTTCTAATCTGTTGTGAGAAATCTATTATAAAGATTTACTATTTTTATCTAGTGATTTTTTTTTATAGAAAGTTTTTTCAGACTTTTTTTTTTCTGGTTGAAGTCATAAATTGATCAAATAAACAAAACAAGATAAAACAAAAACAGTAATTTCTGTTTTAGTCAGCTGTTCTGTGGGCAGCAGTGCCTGAGTCTCAGTGCTTGCAAGAGCAGTTTATTTCTTGCCCACATTCTAAATCTGGGGCAAACTGGCCTCAGGCCTGCTCCCAAGGCCTGTATATCTGTGTTCCAAGATCTAGGCCAGAGGAATAGCCCCCATTGAGACATGCTGTGTTGATGGCTGAGGGAAAACAGTCAGTGGAAGCATGTGCTGGCTTATACGCTGCAGGCCGAGCCAGGTCACATGGCCAAGCCCACTGCACTGGGCTGGAGATAGATAATCCTCCTGCAAGGCTCCACGGTCCACAGGGAAGCAGTGGGAAGGAACAGGGATCTTGAGGTAAGCTGAGGTGTAATGAGAGTTTTTGGGGACAGTGGTACCTCATTAGTAAGCATTTGCTACCTGCCAGCTGCCTTAAATGCTTTACTTGTTGCTCACTGAAACCCCACCATTATCCCGTCAGCCCAGTAATGTTATCACCCCATTCTCTTACCGAGGCCCAGGTTCACAACAGCAGTAAGTGGCACAGTCAGGTTTCACGATGAGACTCAGTAGGCCCTGTCTGTCACTCAAAGAAATGCAGGGGTGAGCTGAGGGTGCTGTTGGGATAGTTTTGTGTGTGCTTTTGGCAAATAGTGCTGGGTACTGATTAGTTTTAACCTGTACTACCCATTACTCTGCTGAGTGGGTCCTTCTACTGCAGCATGAGAGAATAGTGTTTGTAATCATCCCTTGGATTTTTTAATTCCCGTTAACAGCCTACTCTTATTCAGTTACAAGTGTACTTGCTGGAAGTCACCCAAACCCCTAGAGGACCAGGCAAATTCTGTTACCTGCCTCTATTATCTGTTTTCCCGCTGTGCAAAAATGACTCCATGATGTGGCCAGTGCAACCTTGAACCCACAGCAGCTGTAGTTACCTGGACGAGGTGAGCACTAGATTAGGAATCAACCTCCTATAATGACGGGAGAGGTCCCACCCCTCTTTGAGGAGCTGTTGATAGTTAATGGGTTGCCAGGGGAAAGGGGAGTCATTTTTAGTGGTGTAGCCACTGGTGAGTTGCCCAAACTCCAAGAAGTAGCTCCGTGTCAGAGCACATCCAGCAACCATAATTAAACTCAATGGGACACACACACACACACACACACACACACACAGAGAGAGAGAGAGAGAGAGAGAGGTGGGTTAGAGGAGGGTGGGGAGGGTAGAAAGGAGAGGGACTAGTTGGGGAAAAAAGAAGTTATCAGGAGAAGGATGGGAAGAAGAGAAAATAATAGGGGTTAATTCTGTTCATGTGAGGCTGGAGAGATAGCTCAGAGGATAAGAGCACTGGCTGTTTCTCCAAGAAGGACCTGAATTCAATTCCCAGCAACCACATGGTGGCTCAGAACCATCTATGGTGAGATCTAGTGACTTCTTCTGGCATGCAGGCATACATGCAGGCAGAATACTATAAAAACAATAAATAAATAAATCTTTTTAAAATCTGTTCATGTATGAAATTGTAAAAAGAGGAAAAGAGATATGGGGAGAGAGGGAGGGAGGAAAGAAGGGAAGGATGGAGAGAGGGAGGGAGGAAAGAAGGGAAGGAGTCTGGATCCTTCAGGTTGGTTTTCTCACAATGAGCTGCCTGTTTGCTCCTCTCAGTTTGCTGAAACGGTGCTTTTACCTGACAGTCTCCTGGCCCTCCCAGAACTCCTGTAAATAGTCTGTTTATAACTGCCCCCCAAAAATTATCCAGCAGGCCACTGCCTTCTAGAATAAAAGTAGACCCAGGGCGCACTTGGCATTTTAATCTCAAAATAGGAAGGTGGTTCAGTTGAGTTACAATCACTTCAGCGTAATTGGCAGCTACTTTATGAATATTTTATGGATGATGCTAAATCTCAGATCCACAAATTGTCAACTTGATATTTGCTCTAGGGGGAAATAATGTTTTCTCTCTATGGCTGGCTGTCATCCGTGTGTTGATATGTCTTCAGGGAGTGTGTCACATGGTGATAGACAGCCAGTTCATCCGTGGAGGTGATGTCACCTGTCTGCCTCTGCCGTCAGTGAGCTCAGAAGGACCTGGCCAGGCAGACTCCTTCAGATGGAGCGTTAAAGAGGAGCTTCCTTCGTCCGCATTGCTGTGGGCACTCCAGAAGAACATGAGCATTCCTCTTGGTCCCTTTAGCCTTTAAGGGTTCTTGCTTCCATGTGTAGCAACAACTATACAACAACTATGTTTATTTGTTGTATCTTCTTTCTTCACAACCAGCCCGAAGCCAGCATTCTCTGTGAACCCCTAGCCAGCACTCTGACGCAGAAGTGCATCCATGAGTGAAGGACCATTCTCCAAGTCCTGTTAATGAAGCCATCATGAGAAAAAGTGGCGGTGGGCATGGGCTGGGGTCTCCGGCGCTGACCGCTGTATTGTACTCCTGTGTTTTCATGTTTGGATGAGTTGCTTGGAGAGGGGTCTGTGGATAAGAATGCCCCCCATAAGCTTATAGATTTGAATGCTTGGCCATCAGGGTGTGGTGCTATTAGGAGATGTGGCATTGTTAGAGTGGATGTGGCCTTATTGGAGAAAGTGTGTCATTGGGGTCCGGCTCGGGGGGTTCCATGCTCAGAGCAGACCCAGTGTCTCTCTCTTCCTGGTGCCTTTGAATCCAGAGGTAGAACTCTCACCTTCTTCTCCAGCACTGACTACTCACATACTCCCATGCGTCCGTCCCACCATGCTGAAGCCTCTGAAACTGTAAGGACCCCCCCCCCAGTTAAATGATCTCTTTTATGAGAGTTACCATGCTCGTGGAGCCTCTTCACAGAAATAGAACACCGACAAAGACATGGTCTTTGTGGGAGAACTCCACAAAATCTTTCTGCACATTGAGTGTGCTGTCCAGCCTCTGAGCCATACAACTTACTAGTCATGACATCTGATAGTACCTGGAGTTTCACCCTTGACTTTAAAGAATATTAGGATATTACCAGTAAGCTGGGCATGGTGGCTCACACCTTTAAGCCCAGCACCTGGCACGGGGGGGGGGAGGTGGGTATGCAGAGGCAGGTGGATCACTGTGAGTGTGAGGCCAGCCTAGTCTACAAAGTGAGTCCAGGACAGCCAGGGCTACACAGAGGAACCCTGTTTGGAAAAAAAAAGAGATATTACTAATAGTTTTCTTTGAATTATTTTCTTTAACAAAGAGAAATACGTATTTATTAAAACTGTGTAATGAAAAGTCCTACCTAAATCATTGCTGTATCCTATATCTTAACATCCTTTCTTTTGATAAAAGATACACACTGTTTCTCCCTAATTTTTAAGGCATGTTAGTATGAGCAGACCCTTAGCTCCCTGAGGTATATTTTCCCATCCCATTTTCAGGGGGCTCTGAATCCAGAAACATGCAGGTATGAGGCAGATACTCTACCACCAAACTACACCCCCACTCCCTTCATCCCTTTTCATCTTGTACCCCTTCATCTGTGCAAGACAAAGATTAGAGACGATAAAATATGTGGGATAAGGGCTTTATTTGTGGGTTCTTACTATAATATGAAAATTACAGAAGTGTCATCCATCCTAAATTACATCTGCAGCATTCAAAAAAAAGCCACTAATAACGTCAACGAAAACAATTACCTGAAGTGTGTTTGTTGTTCCTGGTAATTTTAAGGCTAGTTCTGAGTCTCTGGTGTATGGGGACAGCTCAGGATGAGAGGTCCGTTTTTACAGGAAGATCATTTAGTTAATGTGATTCTGTAAGGAAGGACTGGTCACACCTTACCTTTGGGTAAATTAGCATGTTTGGGCAAAAGTAAAATGAAGAGAGTGTCTTTCGTGGCTTTGGGGCAGGAGAAACACACCTTTGGGGACCAAGAATGGTCTTGCTACTTTTGCCCAGCAGAGGAATCACATCTCAGGAAATGAAGTTTCTTCCTCTTTTAAACTATTTTGATTTACTCAGCTGAATATCATTCTAGCAGTCCCAAAGGAAATAACTAACTAAATGAATGTGCTACCCCATAAATAGGTACACGGTTTAGATGTGTGAAAGCCAGGTTCATCTCTTTAAAAGATATCTACCCATTTCCCCCAGAGGGGTTCTACATGTGGAGGTTTGAGATTGGGGCTGCCCCCATCAATCACTGTTAAAAAGTGACCCCACACACTTGCCTATAGGCCAGTCTGATGATGTTTTCCCAACTGAGTATCCCTCTTCTCAGATGACGGCGGGTTGTGTCAGGTTGACAAACAAAAACTAACCGGCACACCAGCACATCCATATCTCTGCCTCCCCCAGCTTCCATGATGGCCATTCTACTCCCTGCTTCTGTTCAGTCATTTTGTATTCCATGCACGATGAGAAGGAACGTGTGGGACTTAGCTTTCTGTGCCTGGCTCATCTGACTTGACACAGAGCCCTAAAGTTCAACCCTATTGTAATAAATACTGGAATTTCTTTCTTTCTGAGGCCGAATGGTGTTCTGCTGCACAGCTATGACCCATTTGTTGATGGATGCTTAGGTTCCTTTTGTAACTTGGCTGGTGGGAGGAGACGGCACCACCCCTGCCAGCGCACGTACCGCTTTGCCTGCTGATTTAAAACTTTGACCATCTATCCAAAGGTGAGCTTTCTGGATCGGAATATGCTGTTATGTGAAGAACGGGAGTTGCTGGGGGCACACGTTCTGTGTGATCTTGTGCACAAAGGACCCCCCGGAACGTACCGAGGCCCCACATCCATCTGACCCCAGGACACCTTTTATTTAGATCAAGAAGGTTGGAAACACAGAGAGGGTCGGGTTCCTCTTCTGCTTCTTCAGTGGTGCTGGGAACCACGTGGTTCCTACAGAACCTGCCCTTAGCACGTCAGCAACTGACTGCAAACCAGCTTACAGAGACAAACTGGATCGTTTGGGCTACAGGCTCCCTTCATTGGTGAATAGATTATTCTCTGGTCAGGAATCAGGGAGATGAAGTTATAGGGCTTGTGAACAGCTGTCTTGGTGAAACTGGAGATACGCCAATCAGTCCATTCTTCCGTAGTTCCTGGAACGGCCAGGAGCTATTAAGGCCTAAGTCTGGCTGGATTGTGAGAGCATGTTTCTGCTGTTCAGGAGCAGGCTAATATGAGGTTGCTTTCTGTAGCTAAACCAGGAAAAATTCTCTACAATATTCCAAAACCCCAGCAAAGGAGAGTACTGCTGAAGTGAAGCATAAGTATCTCTAAAACGAAGTTTGGGAGAGAGGAGAGGAGGAAAATAGGATTCCGTTACAGGTCTGGGGATGGCTGGCTTTGCTCTGTGTCTAAAGCATGAGTAATTGTTAACTCTGGACTGGGAGCCTTGAGTCAGGGACTAGTACTCTCAAAAGAAGGGACATCAGGGTACACTCCAAGTTGCCGCCTCTGCCTGGTAAACTGGTTCTGGATCCTTCACCAGGCCTCCACCTTCATGTCTGAAGCCTAGATGTGACCTCAAGAACATAGTTAATAGCTGCTAATTCTCCAGTCGTCAGGGGAGAAGCAGTTACCTGCTAAGGTATGCTTGTGACCACTGACCTTTGAGAAGCTGGGAAATAAAGCATCTGAGTGACTCATCTGCAATCCAAGCATCCTCAAAGGTATTTATCTGGTGAGCTACTTTACCAAAGACAATGGAACGAGTTCAGCGGACGACGGTCCAGTTCTGTCTGTACTTTCATCGAGCCACAGAACAAAACCCCTCCTTTGTCCTTCCTCCTCCTTCCCCTCCGCCCTCTGTAATGGAGTAGCATGTTGATGCCACCAGCACAGACACACAGGATCCTTCCCTTCCTCTCCTTCTGTTCCCTGCACATCACATGCTCTCTGCTTGGTTGGAGTGATAGCTGTAGTTCTGACCCATTTGGGTAAAGCACCAAATGTGGAGACATTTTACTGTTACTCTGTGGAAGTGGGATCCTGAATCCCAGGGTCAGTGGGTGTGAAGTGGCAGGTCTCAGGAAAACCCAGGGCTGTCTATGCAGTGTGGGAAATCCCAGGGACTGGGAGTGGGAATGAATTTCAGTAGAGTAGTGTTTGTCTAGCTTGCACAATGGTATGGCATGCATTCTTCCCCTCCTGCACTGCAAGGGATGGAAAGATGGAGGGAGGGAAAAGGGGAGAGAGAGGACGAAAAGAGGAAAAGGAGGTGATGTAGGTAGCCGGGGAGGAGAGGAGCTTAGGATAGAGACTCATCCTGGATATTCTTGTGGGATAGCAAGGACACTGATGTATCCAGCATAGATAATTTGTTTAGGGGATGGTAAGTATTGGACATGGGGACAAGCTTAGTGAGGTATTGTGGGGCCAATCTGTGGAGCCTGGGATGCCACACTCAGAAATTTACTGTGTGAATAACCAGAAGTAATTGCATGTTTTGTAAAAACAGAGTAACTTAATGCAAACAGGATGTGCTGAATTAAACTTGCTGAATCACAGGATACATGCAGCCTAGTCAGGCATGCTTAGATAAGAGCCTGGATTAGAGTGGTGACAGAGATAATGAGTCAAAGAGACAGTCAGAGAAACAAATATGATTTAAAAGCACAAACAAGCAAACAGAACGTGGGAATCATAGAGAATAAAAATGTCTAAAGGCCCATATTAGTGTTTGAATGACTGCATCATTATAGCTGATAAGGAATAGACATTCACTGTGAAGATTTATTGATGGAGGAGCGTATTTAGAGGGTTCGGTACATCTAGGAAGACAGAACCAAGGAAAAGAAAGACCGTTTACAGTGACCTCACTTAGCAGCATCCTGGATGGGAGGCTTGTGAGTGTTAAATTAAAATTGAGCAGGAGTTTTACCTGGGACTCAGAAATGTTGGGTGACTTTTGAAGTGGAATGTGAGCAAATTTGGTGAGATGAGCAGTGATTTGGGGAGTTAAGAGAACAGTGATGGGATGGTGGGATAACAGGCATAGATGATGGAGCTAGCAGGAAAAGATGAGGGAGCTAGCAGGAAAAGATGAGGGA
>NW_026596117.1:10189694-10206544 GCF_907164565.1 Psammomys obesus | reverse complement strand
GGAGCTAGCAGGAAAAGATGAGGGAGCTAGCAGGAAAAGATGAGGGAGCTAACAGGAAAAGATGAGGAAGCTAGCAGGAAAAGATGATGGAGCTAGTGTGAATAGATGAGGGAGCTGGCAGGAAAAGATGAGAGAGCTAGCAGAAATAGATCATGAAGCTAGCAGGAATTGGTAATGGAGCTAGCAAGAATAGATGAGGCAGCCAGCAGAATTAGATGGTGGAGCTAGCAGGAATCGATGGTGGAGCTAGCAGGAATAAATGATGAAGCTAGCAGAAACAGATGACTTGCCTCTTAAATTTAACAGTAAAAAGAAAAAGTGAAATATAAAATTAATAATAGCAGGAGTCATACAGATCCTCCCAACCAATTAAGACGTGTTTTCTGCGCAAAGGAAAGCTAGGAAACCGTAAGACCTGTCCAGGGGCTCTGAAGTCCCCTTGGAAGTGCCTTCTCTGGTAATGTTTGTGGGAGGTTCACCCTTGATGACGCGCTATTGAACCCTAAGCGTATAGCCCCTACCACACAGCTCTCAGGATATTGTCTGCACCTGCCATTTCCAGAAGCTCTCCCGGGGAAGGTGGGAGATGGAAGACCAGAGTTTCCGTATTTGAAATAGTGTGTTGAAGTAGAAAAAGAAGGGAAGGATATGGTTAAGGTCCTGTTTATTTCCAACTTCACAGTGTGACTTTGTATGTAGGCAAGACTAGCAAATGAGGGGTTTCTGGCCTGAAGTCCAGATCCTTTCTACTACGCCCCACTGTTTGTAGGGGAGGAAAAGGAGGAAAGTGTAACTTTTCAGGTCATGGTGTCCTCTGAGAGCCACCGAAACAAGTGCCACCTCTTCCTGCCAGCTGCCAACGAGAATAGGCCGAGGGCTGGAGAGATGCTGCAGCAGTTAAAGGCTAGGCTTGCAAGCCAAGGTCCTGCGGATGGAAACCTCATTCCACCTGACTGGATCAGCAGGCCTCACGGTCTCCAATCCAGGGCAGAAAGCTCTGAGTACGCCCGGTATCTCTTACACTCTCTTCTCAGCTGCCAGGTCACAGGCTTCCCGGCTTGTCGGAGTAAGTGAGCCCTGTAGATGTGGCCTCACACTGGGCTTCCTGACTGTCCTGATTTTCCGTGGGGTGATCCCGTGACAGTGGGTTGTACAACTTGCTCTCGACTGTATTCCGGAAAGTTCCCCTTCAGCCGTCCACATTCTCAATTCAGATTTTTTTTTTTTTTTCCTCCTTGTGCGTGAAGAGTCATGGGCTTCCCTGTGGCAATGCCGCCTGGCTTCTCTCATGCACACCCATCCTGTTCATTAGATAAGAGTGTTTGGTTAGGTTTGGCTGTTGAGTACTGGAGACTGAAGCCCTCCCGCTGAGCTCTACCCCCAGCTCTTTCTATGTGTGTGTGTATGTATGTCTTCTCGTGGTGGCTGTCCTCCTGGGTGTGACATGGCATATCGTCATGCTGGGGTTGCATTTGCCGAGATTAACAGTGCAGCAACCTTCCGCGTGCGCACTGGTTCGTGTGTCTCCCTTGGAGCCCTGTCTGTTGAAGTCCTCTGCCCATTAAAAAAAAAAAAATATGGACTGCTTATCTTTTTGTGATGAGGTGATGCCTCAGAATGGAAGTTGGCACACCAAAAAGTTCGTGAGGCAGGCTAAACCAGAACTGTCATACTTTATTGGTGGGGACGTAAAGTGGGACAACCAAAAATCTCTGGCGGTTTCTATTTCTTTTAAATAGTTAATTTATTTATTCACTTTGTATCCCAATCGTAGCCCCTCCCTCCTCTCCTCCTGGTCCCACCATCTCTCTTCCCCTTATTCCCCCTCTGTACCCCCTCAGAAAAGGGGAGCCCCCCGACTGCCACCAACCCACCTCAGCATATCAAGTCACATCAGGATTGAGAACATCCTCTTTCTTTGTGTCCTGGCAAGGCAGCCCTGCCAGGGGGAAGTGATCAAAAAGCATTCGACAGAGTCCTTGTTAGAGACAGCCCCTGCTCCCCTTACTAGGAACCCACATGGAAACTGAGCTTTTCATTGGGTATATATATGTAAGGGGGCCTAGGTCCAGTCCATGCATGGTCCTTGGTTGGTGCATCAGTCTCTACAAGCCCCCTGGATCCAAGTTGGTTGACTCTGTTGGTCTTCTTGTGGAGTTCCTGTCTCCCTTCAGGTCCTTTGATCCCTTCCCCCACTCTTCCACAAGGCTCCCTGCGCTCCACCCAATGTTTGGCTGTGAGTCTCAGCATCTGTTTCGAGCCATTGCTGGGTGGAGCCTCTCAGAGGACAGCTATGCTAGTCTTCAAGCATAGCAGAGTGTTGTTAATAGTGTCAGGGTTTGACTTTCTCCCTTAGTATCGGTCTAAGGTTGGACCAGGCATTGGTTGGACATTCCCTCAATCTCTGCTCTATCTTTGTCCCTGCATATCTTGTAGGCATGGTAAATTTTGTGGGTCAATTGGTGTTCTCCTCCTTTCACTAGGAGTTCTGTCTGGTTAGAAGGTGGCCTCTTCAGTCTCCATGACCCCTGTTACTAAGAGTCTCAGCTAGAGTTACCCCCATATCTTCCCAGGAGCCTACCCTGTCACAGGTTCCAGTCTGTCTCAGAGATGCATTTCTCTTCTCTCTTCAAGTTCCCTATCCTCCTGCCCCGGCTCTCCCCACATGTGATCTCCATTACCCTCAGCACTCCCTCTCCTAGCCTGTTCTCTCTCTTCAGTGATTTCTGCTGTGTATTCTCTTTCCCCTTCTGAGCGAGATTCAAACATCCTCCCTTGGGCTCTTCTTGTTACTTAGCTTCTTTGGGTCTGTGAAATTGTAGTAAGGTTATGCTGTATTATATGGCTAATATCCACTTTTAAGTGAGTATATACCATGTGAGTCTTTCTGGGTCTGGGCTACCTCACTCAGGATGATCTTTTCTAGTTCTATCCACTTGACTGCAGATTTCATGGTTTACTTGTTTTTAATTGCTGGGTAGTATCCCATTGTGTAAATGTACCAGTTTCTTTATCCATTCTTCAGTTGAGGGACATCTGGGTTGTTTCCAGTTTCTGGCTATTACAAATAGGAAAAAGCTAGTGAAAAAGCTAGGAAAAAGCTGAGTGAATGTCCGTGTTGTATGGTAGAGCATCTTTGGGGGGTGTGCCTCTGGCAGTTTTTAGAGTTAAACACCCATGAACCTGAAACCCACTGGTCCCACTGCTCAAATAAGGCATTTTTTCCCCTGAGGGAAATCAAAATACATGTTTGCAAAAACCTGGTAGAGGAGTGGATAAGAGCCGTATCCAAAATAGCCCCAAATGGAAACAAATGTTTCCACAGGAGAAGGTATTGCAAACCTGGTGTTTTCATGCAAAAGGACTATTTCTCAGTAATAAAGAAGATCAAACTGCTGATACATCTAACAGTACAGATGACTCTTGGAGACACTCTGTGCTCTGTCCTGGCTGTGTTCGGCCAGACACAAAGAGCACACCCTGTGTGCCCATTGTATGGTCACTGTGTGACCACTGACTGTGGTCATGATAATGATAGTATTCCCAGGGGGAGGGGCAGGGGCATGGAGTTAGCTGACAGCATCCTGAGGGGGCCTTCTGGAAGGATGGAGGTGATCTATGGTTTCTTGGTGGTTCTAGAGTTGGGTCCTTTATCAAAAATGCACCAAAGTGAGCCACCTTCCAGCAGTACGTTTCACTGCATGGAAATCTTAACCTCACGTTTAAAAACAGCTATGTTTTTATAACCTCCTACTAATTTGTATAATTATCAGAACATTTGGCATTTTCAGCATATTCAGAATATTATCAGAATAATTCATTTTAACTGTGAGTTATTTCCACCGGTTGAAGTTTTTTAGATCTGCTTTATGGACTATCTGTGTTAATTTCTGTAAGTGCTTGACTAGTGTCTTGAAAGAATGTGTGGTCAGCATCTTGAGGTACAGTGTTGCTGTGTGGCTGGCTAAGGTTTATTACAATTGTGTCTTTTGTATCCTTGCTCAGTTTGCTTTCTCTTTCTTTTTTTTCCCTTGCTTTCTAAGCTGCTAAGTGGCGTATGTTACAGTTCTTTACCGGCTGTATAAACGGGAATGTGTTAACCACAGCTTCTTCAAAGAGCACACCCTCATCTCTGTCTGAATCATACTGGAGTTTGTCTTGCTGCTGCTTTTTTTTTTTTTTTTTTTTTTTTTCTTCCATGACTCCATATCCTGGTATTTCCTCACCATTGTTTGTTTGCTTGTTAGTTTATTTTATGTGGATGAGTGTTTGTGTGCATGTGTCTGTAGACATCTGCTTGAAGTGCCTGCAGAGGCCACAAGAGAGCATCCGGTCCCTGGGGACCCAAGTTATGGATGAGTCTCCATGTGGGTACTGGGAGTTGAACCCAGGTCCTCTGGAGGGGCAGATGGTGCTCTGAACCACTGAGCCATCTCTCCCGTCCCTTGATTCATCATTGTTGACTGAGTGCAGCACCGTGTGCATAAAACATCCTAGAGACTGTAGATGGCTTCTGTAGGTTTTTGTTTTGTTTTGTTTTCTCCCACCCAAGGCCTTTTCCTTTTGCTTTTGACAACCATTCTGTCAAAGACAGTGGGCACCACAGAGACATACAGCTAAATTGGATACTTCTTAGGTCTTCGTTTGAGCCATGTGGTTGATGGTTTTTACCAGGACGCTTTCTGAGGTAGCGAGTTCTGAGCTATAGCTGTCACTCCCCCAGCATCCTGGAACTACCAAGAGCTCCCTTTAACCTCCCTCCCGCTGCTGTTTGAGGCATGGTGTGGCCACTTCCCCACAGCTCAGAGAGGCAGAACTCCGGGCAGTGGTCTTGCTTTTCCCTCTCTGATCTCTTCCTCAGCTCTGAGACAGACGGCCTCTGGTTCTAAACAGTGTCTGTCTCCGGGGGTTCCCAGGAGTTCCCTGTGCTTCTGAAAAATCCATAGATGCTGTGAAAGGAAAGGTAGTTTTGTTGGAAGATGTGATGGTTTCAGTGTTATTCGTCTTTCTTCAGCATCTCAGCCTCTTGTGTCTTCATGGTGGCAGTAGCTGCTGTTGCTGTGTGTGTGTGTGTGTGTGTGTGTGTGTGTGTATGTGTGCGCGCGCGCACGCACGCACTTGCACATTGAGATTATAGACATACACCACCGTGCTCAGTCTTCTCGTGCCTATAAACTTATTTTGAGATGATTTTTTTTTTTTTACCTGTGTGTCTAGTTACATTGGGTGGGACGTTAGTCTGATATGAGTTAGTCCTTCATCGCCAAGATGTGAGAAGCCTCCTCTACACAGCCCTTTCTGCCCATTTAGAGTGGTTTCTGAATATCTCTGTCCCGTTTCACTGCATTCACAAAGGACACCATCACAACTGAGGTTCTCCTCTGGACACGCCCCCCTCAGATCCCACTTAAAATCCTCTGTCATGTGTCATGGTGTTGATCCAGGCAGAGCTAGGGGCCACTGCGCATGTCCTGCCCACAGGAAATGTTAACTTAGTAAAATATGATTGGAATTAGAGTGAAACAGCATCCTGCCTCTGGGGTAAGAGTTAACCTGGGGAAGGCCACCTTCACGCCCTCTCCCACCCTGAAGTTGTGCCTCTAGCCTCTCCAGTTTTAGCTAATCTTCTGTGAAGAGTAAATGTAAAGGGACACGAAAGTCCAGGTGGTCATAGATGTAATTCTTCTGGTCCCCTCAATAGCAGGAAGTTTTAAATCCTTACAACAAAACGTAGCATAAGCAATGAAATGCAGTCTTCCCTGAACCTAATGGAAAGTCCTGCAAAAGAAGCAAGCAAAGGCCGCCTCTTTTCTGACTGACTTCGGCTTCTGATGTGAGGATGGAAGACTTAAAGTGTGCTTGGTGTTTGTTTTTCTTTCTTTGTCAACAGTTCCCGAGAGCTGTGATTCCCAGCTGTGCTGCACCCCAGTTCCTGACACACACACTGCTGAGGGGGGATCTGGCTTTCTAAAAGAAGAACAGTTTAGCGGAGGGTTGTCCAGCAACAACAGGATCTGTGTGGATTCATAGTGGTAAGTCCCTTGCGCAGAGCACCGGCTGGGAAGTCGCTTGTGGGGAAGGTACTACAGAATGTTTTGGGTTTTGTGGGAAGGGGCGTGGGGGGGGGGCAGGACTGCAAACCAGACAGGGTGCATTCATTAAATGTGGAGTTTGATGACCTTTGTCACCCGTGACCTTCCGATCCTAGTGCAGGTTCCCCGGCCCCCTACTTAGCGGCTAAGCAAACTCCAACAAGTCACTTGAACATCAGCTCTTTGATTAAATCACCAAGCCTGGGAAAAGGGCTTTGTAAATACGAGGGGACATAAGATGTAAGTGCGTCAATATCACTTTTTATCACTTTTTGGCTGTTGTACCACGTAGTAAGGAGCCTTCTGTCTCAGGGTGGATTTTTGGATCGTAGAGCATGGCACTGTTTCAGTGCTCAGTACTCAGTACTCAGTACTCATCTTCTGAGGGCTGGGCCTGGGAGCCTTTCTCCACCTGCCTCCCTCCCAAGAGTAGTGTCATTCTGTTCTCTCAACCTTGGACAGGCTGAGGGAGGAGATGGAAGTTAAGGTGGAAGGAATGGCCGTGAGCATTCCTTAGGGCAGGGGTTGTATATTTAGATACCTGATTACACTTAGCCCACACACTGAAGCCCTCTCAGAGTGCTGTCACACCTGTCTTGGAGTTTCTCCTCAGGTGACAGGACCTCTGACGGAGTCACTTAAAAGAAGCTAAAAAAAAAAAAAAAAAAAAAAAACCACAATAAATTACTATCCACTGTGTTTATTTTTTTCAGCACTTGTGAATAGCTTCATAATGATAAGGCAGTTGGGACTGTTTAAATGAAGAGTGGAGCAAGTGCACACGCCTTTGATCCCAGCACTTGGGGAGGCAGGGGGAGGCAGGGGAGGTAGACTGCTGTGAGTTCGAGGCCAGCCTGATCTACAAATCAAGTCCAGGACAGCCAGGGCTACGCAGAGAAACCCTGTCTCACAAAAAATAAGACAAACAAAAAACGAACGGTAGGTTTTCCAGTTCTTTGCCGAGCCCCTTCAGCGAACCAGGCACTGTCTTACATGGTGGTTCGTGTTAGTGAACAGAGCTGATGTCATAGAATGGGGGAGCGGTCGTAGATGATGCAAGACCGCCTCCTGGTACAGGACGTTAGAGTCTAGTGAGGACATGGGAAACGGAGAGAGCCAAGTAGAGTGGGGGGCAGTGAGTGTGGGGAGAGCTGGTCCGACAAACTACAGGGCCACATTGTTTGAAGGTCTCGTTGAGTGGGAAGTCCGGGATTGCCCTGGGCATGTTCCGGGCAGAGGAAGCAGCATTACAAGGCAGGCAGGAAGGAACATAGCTTGCATGCTGCGGGCAGAGCCAGGACCCAGTGTGCTGAGACAGGGGGAACGGGTGGAAGGTGACCGGAGGTGAGTGTGGAGAAGCAATGCCGTGTCGGAAGAAAATAAATACACTTCCGCAGTTTGCATACTGCCTTGGTCCGTTTTCTACCTCCGCAGCGGAATGTAGGAGACTGGGGAGTTTATAAAGAACAGGCTTATTTGTCTCATGGCTCTGGGGGCTGCAAGGTCCAGGCACAGCCGCTGGCGTCTGCTCAGAGCCTTTGTGTTGTGTCATGCCATGGAAGACAGAGAAAGGCAACAGTGCAAAACCGGGGAGGAAGAGAGGGCCAGACTCAAGGCCACTCATGCAAAGGCTGACGGCAATAACATCTGCCCGTCCCTGAAGGCACAGCCTTTATAACCAGGAGGTCCCCACATCCCAGTACTAGTCCTTCAAAGCTAACCTTCTAACACATGAACATTGGGCCACGTGTTCAAGCATGGCCAAATAATAAGTGTATTTCCTTGACAATTAAGAGGCAGGCATGCACGCGCACGCTAAATAAGTAAATTAGACCTCCATCAAATAGGGCTATTTTCTGAGGTGTGGGGGTCAAGCCCTCCACTTATCTTTGTTTTGTTTTCTTTTGTTTTTGAGACAAGGTTTCTCTGTGTAGCCTTGGCCATCCTGGACTAGCTTTGTAGACCAGGCTGGCCTCGAATTCACAGAGATCCGCCTGCCTCTGCCTCCCTGAGTGCTGGGATTACAGGCATGCGCCACCGCACCCCGCCTCAACGTATCTTTATGAGAGAGATAAGTTCATTCCATCACAGCCACCTTTAGTGAAATATTGCCATCCCTACCGTGCAAACAAGGTAACATCTTGGGAAACTCAAATGGCTTGCCGAAGGACAGACCCAGGCCAATGTGGACTCTCCCTTGCCACCATGAGCCCTTCATAACAGGTCAGAGCTTGACAGGACCTTCCCGGCCTAGGCAAGTTGCCACACAAGCCCAGGATCACTATTGTTCAACTCAACCTCAGATTGGCTTTCCCTCCTCGTTCCTGTCAAACAGAGGCCGCTCTCTGTTCTGCCTTCCACCTCATACAGAGACAAATACAGAGCACGGGTGCTTTTTCTCCTTTTTAGGACTTTTCCAGGAAAGTAATAATACAATTTCTGTTGCGTGTAGTGACAGGAACACATCTTCCCCCCATGTAATGGGGAAAAATTTCACACATGCACACTCACATACACACACAGCGCCCTCTGTGTCACTTGGCTTAACACACTCAAACTAGTGGGTTCTGAAGCATCTAATAGATTTTATTGTTCAATTCGTTCAGAAGCCTCTTAAACGTGAAGCCTGTCTAGCCATTTGCGAGTGTGAGGCCATACGAGGAGCCGTAGGTTGGGTCCAGTCTTGAAAGAAATGCCTGAAAAGGGAGAGCGACACCCCAAAGGTCCCTCGTGCCTGTGAGGGACACCTGGTTGTGGCTGGTGTCCCAGCCACAGGCAGTCACACCAACCAGAGGAGTGTCTGAATCTCGGTCCGGATTGCACATGCCCAGTGCTGTTTTCAGTCTGGGGCTTAAGACAAAGTCATAGGACGAAGAAAACCTCCTGGAGTCAAACCAGAAGGAATTGACCCAGAGGAAGAGCACGAGGCAAGTTCAGTGGTCCCGAAGATGATGGGGCCAGGGAGGCCTGGTGAGACAGGGAGGCCTGGCTGTCCTCGGCTTTGGCTATATGGTGTGG
This sequence comes from Psammomys obesus, assembly GCF_907164565.1. Classification (NCBI taxonomy): domain Eukaryota; kingdom Metazoa; phylum Chordata; class Mammalia; order Rodentia; family Muridae; genus Psammomys; species Psammomys obesus. The sequence goes on along the minus strand of NW_026596117.1, from coordinate 10,197,434 downwards.
GTGGAAAGGGAAGATTGACAGCCCCCACCTACCTTCCTGCAGCATCATTTTAGTTGTTTCTGGTGGCACAGCCTAGCAGCTTCCTCTCAAGATCCTGTCTTTCTCACCCTCATTTTCCATGAGCCTTAATCTCCTTAAGCTCTGGTGCTGCTGTGCCCTTCACCCAGTAGCTGGCTGCTTTGGAGGTGTGTGCTGAAGCGTATGTTTTCCCCCCAAGCACCAGAGTCGAAAAGAAAAACACCACCTCCTCTCCAGGGATCCTTGCTCTCTACAGCATGCGTTTGCTCTGGTCCTGAAAGCACGTGGAAGTCTCAAGGCCTTCACAGTCTTCTATCACATTAAAATGGCCTGTGATCGTTGCCCGATGTCATCGCCACCCCACAGCCCTGCTCCCCACTATAGCCAGACTGGCTGGGGTTCAGACCCCAGCAGGTCTGTTTAATTGATAAGGCACGGTTGTGTTGTTGCTTTATAGTTCGGGAAAGCACTGGGGTTCAAACCCAGGGCCTGGGGTACGCCAGGCAAGCCCTGTGCCACCAACTGCACCACCGGCCCTTCAGCTGACTTTGGTGATGGAGTTGGCCCTTAGGGATTGCTGGTGAATGGCTGCTGCTCTTGAGTCTGCCCCTGCTGGCTGAGCATTAGAGTCAGGGCTGGGGAGCGGCTCAGAGGACAAAATGCCTGCCTGCCTGTGCTACCAGAGCTGAGCTGCAGGCTGGAGACAGAAGCAGGAGGATCCAAGAGCTTCCTCATCAGCCATCCTAGCCAGCGCAGTGAGTGACCCTGTTTCAAAGAAGAAGGTGGAAAATGAAGAGGAAGACACATGAATTGAACCTCTGCCCCCCCCCACACACAGAGAAATATGTTTGTGTGTCTCTGCACATACAGACACACAGCTATACACACACACTCACACACAGACAAACACATACACACACATTAGTGTGTGGCCAGATAAATCAGGAAGCATTTGTTTAAATTTTTTACTACAAGCTTCTGGCAAGTTCTGTGCTGGCTCAATCCTTCCATCACAGGAATGGGAATAAAGGCTTATGCCTGTTTCTCAGTAATTTGATATTGATGAGAAGTTATGAATACTTTACTACATTTTAAATATTCAGGTAAGATTTACATACTGTAAAATTAATCATCAATTTACTTTTTTAAACTTTTTTTGTTTTCTAAGATTAAAGATTCTTAAGCTGGATGCAATGGTACAAGCCTGTACTGCCAGCTAATTGGGAAGTTGAGGCAGGAGAATCACAAATTCAAGGCCAACCTCAGCGATTTACTGAGACTGTCAGAAAGAAAGAAGAAAGAAAGAAAAATACAAAGAAAAAAAAGAAAAAGAAAAAAGAAAGAATAAAAAGAAAGAGAAAGAAAGAAAAAGGAAAGAAAGAAGAAAGAAAAGAAGAAGAAAGAGAAAAAAGCACAGGGATGTGATGGGAGTAGGGATGGCCGGATGGCTGCCTAGCATATGTGAGGCCCTATGACCAGTTCCCAGTACCAAAACACAATGAAGTAAAATAACCCATTTAAAGCCGGGCACACTGGACCACACCTGTAATCCAGCACTCAGCAAGGCAGAGGCAGGCGGAGCTCTATGAGTTTGAGGCCAGCCTCGTCTACAAAGTGAGTCCAGGACAGCCAAGGCTACACAGAGAAACCCCATGTCAAAAACCCAAACCAAAATGAAACGAAAAGCATTTAAAAGTGTTTAAAAAGAGAATAAACTCATCAACACATTTAGTACATTCACAGTGCCTTAAATTTTACTACCTCCGACCTGTTCCAAAACATCTTCATTACCTCAAGTGAAACCCTGCACCCATGAAACAGCCACGCCCCGTCCCCAGCCCCTACCCACTGGCAATTATCAATCTTCTTTCCATCTCCGTGGAAACGGAGATGTCCAGTATGTGACGTGTTGCCGCTTGTAAAAGAAAGCTTTCCTGGTAATTACAAGTCATTTTTCAGTAACCTCATCCTTATTCAGGAGCGTTGACGTGCCATAAGGGCAGCAGGAGTTTCTAATGAATCCTCCAAGCAAGCCACCTCGGGGAAGAGTGCGGAAATGGCACTCTAGGAGGAAACGACTCGCTCTGCAAAGATGTGAGAAGTCAGCCTTACCTTACTTCACCTCTGCCATATGGCCCAGCCCCTCCTGCCACCTGCCCCGCAACCCCTGACTTGTGCCATTGTTCTCGTCTCTGAACTCTCATCCAGCCCATCAGGCAGCTGAACCTGTAACTGATATTTTGGCTGAGGATCTGGAGATTAGATTGCCAGCCTCCGTGACAAAGCCGTGTCTCTCCCGAGGGGGTTAGGTGATACCAGCTGCTGGAGATGAAAATTTGAGGCATACTCTGTCCCGTCATCTCCTGTGGGGACCTCCTCAGGAAAACGGCCCTTGCTCAGGAAGGGATCTGGGCTGAGGACTGAGAAGGCTTGAAACATGAGTTCCCTCTCCATCTGCCCAACGTAACCTGAGACAGTAGAGCAGGTGGAGAAGCGGGAAAGCGTGGCAAATTAGGACTCCTGTCGGGCTGAAACTCCCATTAAATCCTTTTGTGGTAGCAAGAGACCATGTTCTGAGAGTGCGGAGCCAACGAACTGGGTTGAATTGTGCTGGTGTCGAAATCAGTGAAGGCCACCCGTACACCTCTCTTCTGATTAACAAGAGCCCCAGGGCCATGATAAACACGAGCTGCTGCTGGCTCGTCTCTACCCGGGGTGAATATCATGTTCCACATTTCACAGGAGACTGGGCTGAATCGCCTTTCAACTACAGAAAGTTGCTTCCGAGAACCTCAAAATACCTGCAGAGTGCATGGATGGTTTTGGCCACGAAACTGAGTGATGGGCTTACAAGGGGGCAGTTTTGTGGTTCCTCTCTTCCTTCTTCCTTCCAAGGTCCTTCCTGCTTCTCTTCCTCTTTCCCTCCTTCTATCAGCGTGCACGGGGCTGCTTACACACCAGATGCAGCACTCAGGTCTAAGGATATGAAGGAGACCCTGCTGTCTAGGGGTTCGTATCCCACCCTCCCGCTACCATCTGCCTGCTGCTGCTTGTTCTGCTTCTCCAGAGACCTGGAAAAGCTGTGCGCTTGTCTGTCTCTTCCAGTAGGCGGCAGCTTGAAAGCCTAGAGTCCCGCCTGCCTTGGAACCTTTGAATCTAGCTTTAGCAAATACCAAGGGCATCGCCACATGAACTGAACTTCACCAAACTGAATTCAGATCTGTAAACAGATAACAAGGTGAAGTGTGGTTGGTGATATTTGAGAGGGGTTTTTGCTCAGATGCCTGGAGCACAAAAGGCAACGGGAAAAGAGGGGCCTCCCAGCGTGCCACCTGAGCCCTCTGGAAAGAGGAGAAGGTGTTTGCCAGACAAACAGGGGGGACCCACAACCACCAGAGGTCACACGGTACGTACATGCTCCCTGGGAGGGGACCCCACCCCTCTGACACTCTCAGTCCCTTCCTTGTTCCAGTGTAACTTTAGAAATGTGCTGCTGGATTCGCCTGCAGCATCGGCATAGGCCTGGGCACAGTTTCAGTTCTTCCAGAGGTTGGAACAAGGGGAGAAAAATATGCTGGGTTCCTCACCCCCCAAACGCCACCGTTTTAATCTCTGCCTTATTAAAATAAGTGAAAGTTCTTTTCTTTTCTGAACTGGCTCGAATTGGCACGATTTCACAACCCAGGGTCCTTTCAGCATTTTGGACAAACATGCCAAACGCCTCCCACGGAAAAGGCAGGGCTCTGCACTCCAGGCTTACAAAGGACAAACAGCAATAGAGTTTTGCTCCTAAGGAGACCAAAATGGACCCTGCTCATAAAAAGCTAAGGTCAGCAGGGAGAAGGGCCATTTCCTATAGAAGAAAAACCTCATTCATATGCACAGCCACAGAACTGGTGCTAAGTTCTCTGAAAGACATGACTTTAATTCAAGTTCAGAGGTCCCAGGGAACAATGAAGAAGGGCTGTACTACCCTGGAAAGACAAAAGCAACCAAAGAGCTGGGCACAGGCCTCACCACGGCCTCCCCATGCTGAAAAACAGCCCCAAAGGAACAATGGAGACAGAAGTTCCACACTCGGGATTTAATGATATATGCGTCTTTGATGTGTAACAAGCGTCGGCATTCTACCAGAGCCCTGGTTCGTATTTTTGATCGTTTGACAAATGAAGGACCCAGCACACTGCCCCACCTGGGGACACTGGGGCCAGCATTTGAACGGTGTCTGTTCCAGAACCGTTTTCGCTCACCTGGGCTCCTCTGACCCCTCCCCTTTCCTGCAGACTCCCGCAGCAGGTCATGGAGGGCCGGAGTCTGCACCCCATCGTATGCTGTACCTGGCTTGTGACTGTTGGTAAATGAGTCTCTTTCTTCTACTGGACGATCCTTGAGCCCGTGGCTTTTTTTTTTTTCCCCTGGAGGTCTTGATCACATCCTGTACCACCATCATCCCAGTGCCTACCACAATGTTGAGCCCTGATGGGTACGCAGAAATAAGCGTAAGACTCCAGTGGAGGGAATTTTATAGGTACGCTATTATGTGCGTGAGGATGTCTGTGTCCCCTGTCGCCATCACAGGCAGCATGACGGCTACTTACCCTGCTGTCTCCCAAAGGATCCTGGAGGTTGAGCTCGCCTCGGGTGGCGTCAGTGAGGGAAGACACTGTGAATTCACACGGCATCCCCCAATAAGATGGATACCTGAACCGGATGAAAAGCAGGAGGCAGAAGAGGGGCGTGGTTAGTAGTAGCATCCCCCTCCTCAGCTTCCTCACCCACGGAGCCAGATGCTCTGGTCCTCGTGTACTTGACGCTGAGGAACCCTGAAGAAAGAACTGAGAAGATTTAAAGTGCCCATGGTGAGACACCGTTGGGGAATCCCCATTTAAACAGTGAAGCAGGGATCCTTTATTTTTTAGCACTTCCCAAATTATAGACGCTCCGAGGATATTGTAAATCAGAGGTTCCCGAAAGGAATTATCCAAGGAGACCTGGGCGTTGTCGCCAGGAATGTACATTAGTTTCATGTTGCCACACAGTCTTACAGATGCAGTAGCTGAGGATACACTGTAGCTCTCAACCCACAGTGAGGGGGCCTCTGCTGACCCAGACATCTACTCCTAAAACAAGGAGGCTGCCTCCTCTGCATGCTTCAGGGGAGAAAGTCCTACTCTTGCATGGCCTGGGGAGACTGCCAGCCTTCCTTGGCCTGTGGCAGCTTCGTCTGTCATCAACGCTGTCAATTCCCCCACCCACCCACCCACCCACCCAAGGCCTGTGGGCCGTACAGCCCTCATCACAGCTCCTGCTGTGAGTCTCACACCCTTGACCCCCTCTTTAAAAGACCCTTGCCATTTTACGGGGTTCACTCAGGTGATTAAGGCTAATCTTCCGGCCCCAGCATCTCTCACAGTGTCTTATCTGCCAAGCCTCCACAGCCTCATAAAATGACATAGTCATGGGCTCTAGGGACACGACCTGCCCCGTGACAGGTGTGGTTCAGCACTGTTGCCAGCCCTTGGGGGAATTTCTGAAGGAACACCACAGCCAACCGAGTAGGATGGCATTCCTCAGGGGAAATGGGCCCTCAGTTGGGGAACAAAACAGATTCACATCTGTGATGCGCAACAGGGTATAAACAGAGGAAGCTTCCTCTCGAGAGTTAAAAACACCTGTGATCCTGCAAAGGGCATCCAGTTCTGTGCCAAGCACCCACGGCCAGTCAGCGCACAACCGTTAACTCCAATTCTAGGGGACTTGACCAAGCCCTCTTCTGGCCCCCGAGGGCACTGCATGCGCACAGTGCACAGACATACAAGCAGGCACACACACACACAGCCATAAATTAAAAAATAATCATAATTCTCTAAAAACCACTGAAGGTTTCTTTTATCAAAGGTTCTCAAGACTTCTGAACTACCAAACTATGAGCCTACTGTACACGGAAATAAAAGAAAAATATCATTTTGTGGTAAGCTTATTCTTTCATTAAAAAAAAAAAAAGTCTACTTACTGGGAGTTTTACCTCTGGCCGTTTCAGCTAAGGAGGCCGCTAAACTGTGCATACCAAATTAAACTGGAAGAAAGGGCAGTTAATACCACAGCATGCACAGAGGCCAGCAAAATAAAAGTAATCCCGAAGTTCTGTGCTCTTTACACGTGAGTCTCCCGTTAAAATGGAAACCTCCCTGAGGGCAGGGCCTCACAAATGGAAGTAAGGTCTTTATAAAAGATGCCTCCAGGGAGCACGCTTAGCCTTTCAGCCACGTGGGGACATGCCTGGAACACACCACCAGTGAGCCGGAAAGGAGCCCTCCCCTGGCACTACATCTTCTGGACCTCCATCTTGGACTCCAAGGCTGGAGAACGGATTTCTGTCTTTAGCCCCTAGTCCATGATGCCTCAGTACAGCAGCCTGGTGGCCTGACACACATGGGAAGCAGATAAAATGCCCTGGCAGCCGACCCTGTAGCGTAGTTAGCCCCTGGCGTGGTGAGGTGACAGTTATGCTGAGACTGTGTTCATTATCATAGCAATAAATTCAGTAGAATTAAGAGAAGCAAGAAGTAACACGTGAGCTTTAAGGGAAGAAGCTTTCCTTTAAAAAAAAAAAAAGAAACCTGAATTTTCCCTTTTATTTTTATTTTATGTGAATGGGTGTTTTGTCTGTACATCTGTGCACCACGTAAGTGCAGTACCAGAGACAGCCAGAAGAGGGCGGTGGATGCCCTGGGACCAGCATTACAGATGATTGTAAGCCATAGAGTGGGACCTGGGAATTGCACCAGGGTCTTCTGGGAGAGCAGCGAGTGCTCTTAACCACTGAGCCATCTCTCCGGACACTTTCCGGTTGTAATGTTATTAAAAGAATTAAAAGTGTCTTTGGTTGGATGTTTTCTATTGAGTGTGTGTGTGTTAAAAATCTTTTAAAAGAGCAGATGAGCCCAAGCCTGGCTGTAACTATGAAGGGGAAGGATCCACAGCGCTTTCCCAGAAAGCGATCACAGGGACCCGCTGATCACAGCTGGAGCCAATCTACAGGCTAACAGCTTAAATCTTATGCTAATGAAAAGAAAAGCATGCTTCAAAACTGGGACTACTAACAAAGACGGTAAGATATAAGAGAGGTTCTTTAAAATACGGCATTGTGGTGCTGAGACAGTTTGCTAATATTAGTTAAAAGGGTAGGTACTGAATGAACGTGCTGTTTACCAAAAGTCATGAAACAGAAAATTTCCAGAATTTCAATTTCTGGAAAACAAAACAACAACAACAACAAAATAAAACAAAACCACCACAACAGAATTTAAAATAGAAACAACATTGTAACTGGCAATATCAGAAGATAGTAATAAACTGCATTTGTCTATTTTCTGTTGCTATAACAAAATATCCAAAGCCATGTACTTTATAAACACAAGAAGTTTATTTAGCTCACACCTCTGGAAGTTCAAGGGCTCGGTGCTGCTGGCTCCCTGGCTGTGTCACATCGTGATGGAGAGAATCGAGGCTGAAATAAGTGTGGGAGGGAATGACCATGTGGAGAGAAGGCAAGCCAGAGAGCAAAGAGGGGCAGGCTTGATCTTTTACACCAGCTCACTCTCTGGAGAACAGCTCGGGGCATCATTAGAGCTACCATACAAAATTCTTTCCAAAGGCAGTGCCCCAGAGACAGGTGTGTGTGTGTGTGTGTGTGTGTGTGTGTGTGTGTGTGTGTGTGTG
>NW_026596117.1:10178720-10189684 GCF_907164565.1 Psammomys obesus | reverse complement strand
GTGTGTGTGTGTGTGTGTGTGTGTGTGTGTGTGTGTGTGTGTGTGTGTGTGTGGCCATTTGCAGAGAGAATTGACTGAGGAGGGAAACCCACCCTGAATGTGGGTGATACCATCCCCCATGAGCTAGGGGCCCAGACAGATAAAATGGGGAAGAGGAGAGGGCAGGAAGATGCTGGCATTCCCCTTCTCTGCCCACTAGAGAGAGACAAGGAGGCCTGTGGCCAGCTCCAGCCACCTTGACCACGATACTCCAGGTAGCCACGCCTCCTTCCCGGGCATGAGAGACCAGATCCTCTAAAGTATGAACCAAACTGAGTCTTCTTCTCTTAATTTGCTTCGGTCAGATTTTGTCATAGCAAGAAGAAAAGTGACTAATGTACATTCAAAGCATGCTTTTGACCTTTTAGAGATTCAAAGGCTTCAAAAAAAAAAGTTGGTTTTTTTTTTTCCGTCAAGGAGTTATTTTTTTTTTCTTAATAGACAATATCTGTAAGGATGGATACACATAATTTTGAGTTAAAAATTGCAAATAATTTTGAGTTACTGGGAAAACTAACGTAGAAAGAATTGAAAATGTTATTATGTATTGCCCTATTTTATAAACCTGTTCGATTACCTCCAGAGAAATACTATAATAACAAAAAGGTGCATGTTTGGGTCTTAGAGATCTTTTTAGTGCTCTTTAATTTAAATTAAAATTTCAGGTCAGCACACAGAGTGATGGGTTTCCCCGAGGCATCTTCATGCATGCGCACCATTCTACATTCACATCATGTGTTCCCAGCCCCCATGTTCTGCCTCCCTCCAGCTGGCTCCCTTCCTTTCCCCATTCAGGCCTCTGCTTCTTTCCCATTACATGTATTCTCTTGCTCTCTTTCTCATTTCTTTAATATCTCTTTCTCTCCTCTTACGGTCCCCTTTTGAGGTCTGTGACATATAAATACACACGTGCACATATAATTTCCATCTAGCTTCTGCCTGTAAGAGAAAACATGCAGTAGATGTCTCAGTCTGGCTTCTTTGGCTTAACATGGCTCCATCACCCCCCCCCCCCCCCGTGAACGTAGAGATCATCTGGGAAGAGAATAGTGGGGATGCTAAGGGTTCCGACCTTTGAAGAGATGCAGTTCACTCATGCCTGACGTAGGGCTTAAGTGGTTGGACTCAGCATAAACGTTGACTCAGCTGCTAATAAAAAGGAAACTGTCCCTGCACAGATCCTACCTGTCCGTTTCAGGTGTGAGGAACACAGTAAACTTCTTCCTCTGGAGAAGGGTCAGCAGTGTGACAGAGGCTGTGATTTGCTGGGTGTGCTGTTTGTGTCGAGCGTGCCAAGCGACAAGTGTGGCAGTGTTGGATCACTTTGTCCTCCCCCACCCCCATTCTGTTACGTTTACACTCGCCAGCTTGCCGAAAGATGATGAGCCGGCGTCCCTGACCGGCAGAACCAATGCCGTGAGTGTGGTGCCCGCCCACCCCTCGGTCTCTTAAGCATTGTGCTCACATGTTTGCATGCTGTGTACTCTTTTTATTTCAGTCACGTTTAAAAGCCATGGCCTCGGAGGAACTTAAACCAACAAAGAATGTCCACAGCGAGGTTCTGAGTGCTCAAGTCTCAGGTACAGTACCGAGTGGGTGCTATGAGTTGCCAACTAAAGAGACAGACGCTATCTTTCCCCTGTTGTTCTTTGTGTACAAAAATGCCTGGATTTACTTCTGGAACATCTGCGCTCTATCCTCTCTGCTCCTGGACCCAGCAGAGCACCCAGACACAAACAGAGCCAGGCCAGGCCCCTTGGCTAGCTTTACTCTGGTCTGCACTTGGCACTTAGTGGCTGTCCTACATTTAATCCTATCATGCTGGATTACCTCTTTCCCTTCTCACAGGTACAAGAGGCAATGAAATTAGAAAGCCAAAGCGATTACTGGAACCAGGCTCACCAGCCTAATGAATGATAGCTGGCATAGGAAAGAGGTGGGAAACTTCTTTTTCAGTGCTGTGGCGAAGGGGCCACCGACAAGGTTTTACATTTCATTTTCCTCTCGAGACATCACTTTACTGTATCTACGCTCTATAGTGTTAGCTCTGAGACGTGACGTATTATACTTAATTCTAATCTAATATGGAGAAATGTCCGCTCAAAATGCCATGGTTTTGTTTTGGCTTGGCTTTTTTTTTTTTTTTTTTTTTTAAGGCAGGGTGTTTCTATGTCACCCAAACTTGCTGTCCTCCTGCTTCCGTCTCCCAGGTGGTAGGATCATGAGCGTGTGCTACCATGCCAGGCAAACATATTACACAGAAGGGTAGCATTTAGCTAGCCTCCTTATTCACCAATACCAGATAAATTAAAATCCCCTAGTAGTTTGCAACAAACTACTAAACACCCTCCCTCTGTTTTGTTTTTTGTTTTTTGTTTTTTTGTTTTGTTATTATCTGTTTTGGGGGGTGAGGGGTGTTTTTGTTTTCTGTTTTTTGAAAGGGCTTCTCTGTGTAGCCCTGGCTGTCCTGGACTCGCTCTGTAGACCAGGCTAGCCTCGAACTCACAGAGATCCCCCTGCCTCTGCCTCCCCAAGTGCTGGGATTACAGGTGTGCGCCAGCGCCCCCGGCTTCTCTCTGTGTTTTTATTAGCAGTGCGGTTTTTAACTCTGATTTGAGTTCTTCTCGTTTTCCCCCTGCAACAGTCCCAGCAGTGTCTTGGAGCACAGTGGCAGTGACTGACCCCGACTTTCTTGGTGGAATGTAGCGATGAGAGCAACAGTCTGTTCTTGCTGCTTGATTCCCACATGTGGGATAGCTTTGTCTTTGACCTTTTTTACAGCTCGGTTTGTACTTAAAAAGAAAGTAGGAAATGGCTTATTTAGATGCCACACACGCTTCTCCTTAGGAAGATGGAAATCAGAATTGGGGTAGGGACAGCCAGGGAAGGCATTCTGCTAAGATTGAGCGTTCCTTCCTCACTTCCTGTCATCCCCTCCTGGGGAGGCTCACTGTCCGCAGACTGTGACTTTACAGCTTGTCTGTGAACGCCATGCCCCACTCTAATTTTCTGTGACTTAGACAATGAAATTTACCGCATCCCTGAGGAGGCTGCAAAGCCCATTGGCTCTGTCAGCTCACCTCATTTCCTTCTTGTATAGGGTGATTTTTAAATGTATTCTGTCCTTCTCAATCGTGTGCCTCTCCTGCACCTGTCTGGTCTCTTCTCGTTAGAAATCACAAGCTCTACCTTGCTTTGGGATTCATCTTCTGCTGTTGCATGTTGTCTGGAGGCATAAAAGAGTGGGCGTCCCAGACCATCTCTCAATTAAATCTCTAAGGTTCCAGATTGCATTTTGGGCTTTTAAAATATCTCCATAGAAGCCAGGTGTGGTGGTACATGGTTATAATCACTGCTACTCGTGAGGCTGAGGCAGGAGGATTCCTTGAGCCTAGAGGCCAGCCTAGGGAAGAGAGTGAGGGCTCATCGAAAATAAGAAGTACTATGTCACTGTAAAGCTCAGGCTGCCACTTCTAGACACAAGAAACTGTGCAGTCCAAACCCATGAAGGTCAAAAACAAAGAAGATCGGGCTTTGACGTTAGATGTTGGCCCTAGGGGTTAACCAGAGAAGTGTACCTGATTGGTGGTGATCTGCTTCTGCCCATGGGTGTCTTCCTCCCATGTTCCTTGGACGGGGAAGCGATAGCGTCTGGGATGGATCTAGCAACAAACAAAATAGCAGGTCGGCCTCACACTGCGTGGAACCTCTGGAGAAACCGAGGAAAAAAATTCTCCACTTGTGAGAGGTTTTTTTTTTTCCTTTTTTCTTTTATTATTACTAAGTTAGAGGTGCTACATGTCAACAAATTCTGTTATTCGTAAAAACAATATGTTCCCTCCTCGCGATGGTGTTTTTGTTTTGTTTGTTTAGCTGAAGGACAAACGGCAAGGATGAGGCCTCACAGCAGCACTGTGACGGCGGGTGCACGTTTAAGGGATCAAGGCAGGCTTGCATTCCCGGAGTAAACCCTGTGCCGTCCGGAGGCAGGGGGATGCCCGCGGGGCGTCTGCGTGGGTGGAGTACGGCCACCGCGCCCCCAAACAGCAGACTAGCGACAGGTTTCCTCCACACGAGAAATGACCTTCCCAATGCAGAGGTCACACCTCCGAAGTGAACTTAACCGACCTTTCAGACCCCAACTTGGAGTCGTGTGTGATAAGACCCAATTCTTTTAGTCCCACGTATTATTATTATTTTATTATTTTTTTTTAATACAAACTGATCTTATTTTTCTGTCTGCTTTTAAAGTGTAGAAACAACACATTCAGAAGTCTCTTTTTTTTTCTTTTTAAACCAGTGGGTTACAGTAAGATGACGTCACTCTCCTCTTAGGAGGTCACCTTGACTCTTGTCACAGCCTAAATTATGTTTTTTATTGCATGGTCTCGCCTCCTTTTTTTTTTTTTTTTGTGGCTTAGAATGTTTACGTAGCTGAGGAGGACCTTGAACTTCTGATCCTCCTGGATCCGGCTAGGAGTGCTGGGGTCACAGGCGTGGGCCACCACACCCGATTTTATAGGGTGATGGGCATCACACCCGGGACTTGGTGCAGTTAAGCAGGCACTGCCCACTGAGCTGCACTCCCCTCCCCTCAAAGGGGCCTTCTGACGGAGGCGTCGCCCCGGAGGCTGTTGTCCATTTGTTAATGCTGCTGATAAATGGAGTTAATTTATTCCCCGAGGCTCTTTAACCCAGAACTTCTTACATAAAAACCCAATGAAATCCTCCTTCCCTGCCGACCGAGAACCCAGCGTCTGGGATGGAGCGGACAGCATGGGATGAGTGTCTGTTTCACTGTTCTCTGCCCCTCGCTGCGCCCCGCCCCACGTGATACAGTCACGTCTGATGGGCACTCTGGGAACTTGGCTCAGTCCCCACAAGGACATGTGAGTTCTCCCAGGATAAAAATCGCCCAACGGTCTTCTAATGTCCTGACACCTCACTTCAGCGAGGGCAGCCCTTAGGAGCTGCGTTCAGCTGTGTGCGCGCTGACAGTTATTGCCAACTGACTTCCAGAATTTCTTACATAAAGTCAGTGAAAAATTAATGATGGGTTGCAACATGTTTCAAGTAGATTTCGTATTTTTGAGTGATTTTATGTTCGTAGGAATACTAACCAGAAAGGGTAGAGGTCTCCTCTTTAGAACATGTGGATACATGTATGTCTAACTATTAAATTTTCCTTGAAATAAAAAACCCTTCTTTAACCAGGCAGATTACTGGTGAGTACCTGTAACCCAAGCTGTTTGAAAGCCTAGGCTTGAGAATCCCGTGAGCCATCCAGGGCAATAGAACGAAACCTTGTCTCTTAAAACAAAACAAAATTGTAAAAGGAATTGAAAATAAAAAACTGAAGAAGGAAGGGAAGAAAGGGGGAGAGGAACAAGCAAGAAAAGACAGCTTTGTTGAGACATAACACACGTGTACCATAAAATTAGCCTTTTAAGCCATAAAAGTTGGACAGACAATGCTGTTTATTTTAAAAAATTTTTTAAATAATGAAATTAAAATAACATTAGTTTGACGAAAAGGTCTGCAATGCATCATTCAAACCAAACTCTTGCCAATTTTAGTGCGTTTTATTTTAGCTCTTAAAAAAGTCTAGGTATTTTTGAGCTGTGCATGGTGGCGCATGCCTGTAATCCCAGCACTTGGGAGGCAGAAGCGGGTGGATTTCTGAAAGTTTAAGGCCAGCCTGCTCTACAAAGTGAGTTCCAGAACAGCCAGAGCAGAGAAATCCTGACTCCAAAAAAAGAGAAAGAAAGAATAGAACAGAACAGAAAAATCCAGGCATTTTCATGTGGACTGATGAACATGTGCATATTTTTATTTTTTATTTTCTTGTGAGTGCAGATGTCTCTGTCTCTTTAAGGCTGCTCACAGCGTGCTGTTGTGTGCTGTGGTTCTTGCTGCTGCTGTGTGTGTGTGTACACATGAAATTATTTCAGTAAAGAAAATAACTTCATGGCTGCGGCTGCGGTGCTGTGGTGCTTTCCCCTGGACCGTCTCTTTGCAGCAGAACTTCCGAGGGCCTCCGGAGTCATGAGGCTGGTGGCCGGTGTGGCAGGCCTCTCTGCAAGGGCATAAAAATAGAGGGACATGAACAAAACTGCTGTGACCTTAAAGGACGCTGGGCCCGCAAACCAAGTGCAAACTTGTACTCAGCGTGGTGAAAGGCGTGATTTGCGCTTGAACACGCAGAGGCACGGAGGAGTGAGCTTGTAACAGTGGACATCAGACAAAGGTGGTCAGGGGGTAGACAATGACTGTGGACACCAGCACTGAAGAACCGACGGTGTAAGAAGGAGGTTGAAGGGCAGTCTCCGGAGAGACCAGTGAAGGCATTTCGTAAAGGACAGTTTAAAAATTGACAGCGATAAACGCCTTTAAGAATTTGGAAATGTGGAAACTCACACATTATGAGTGTAATCGATGAACTCTCAAGAGGCTAATTGGGTATCATTTATTAAGTTTAACATTTCTATCCTCTTTGGCGGGTAACATTGGTAACTCTAAAAAAGTAGTAAGCTGTGAAAAATATGTGTACAGCTAAACTTTTGTATGCACACCTGGAGTCCTGGCTGCTTGGGAGGCTGAGGCAGAGGGATTGCTTAAGCCCAGGAGTTGGAGACCACTCTGAGAAAAATAGTTAGATCCTGTCTCAATAAATAATAACTTGAAATGAATACACATGCGAAAGGGTACTCGCTGCTGCCATATTGGCAACAGCAAAAAACTGGGGATTTTTGGTCAGTGGCTAAATAAGCTATGATGTAGACAGATGGAAGGCTGTACCTGTGTGCTGCCCAGAACACTGGTGGGGTGACACATTTTTATGCAAAAAGAGGAGACATGGCAATTTGCATCCTATTTATAGAAAGCACACTTACAGACCAGTCTGGTATTGGAGGACATTTTACATCTTACTTGATAACATTTTTAAATTGAATTAAGTGATTTTTAACTTGTTTTTTTTTAATTACTTTTTTTTTTTTTAACTAAGTGACATACTTACTTAAGGCTTTAGAGAAAATGAAAGATTACAACAGTTTAGCAAGCTGTCAAAATGTTGGCTAATAGAAGTCCTTAAGGAACCTACTTAATGACTACATAAAAATAATTTCTGTTAATCAGTTTATCTGTTTAATAAGTGACTCATCTGGGAAAAGATAGTTCCAAAATATGGAAAAATTTTAACTAATGTTAAATATTTTGACATAATTTTTATTTTATAATTGTAAAAGTAATGAATTGCCATTATAAAACTATTTTTTCTTTCTTCCTTTCTTTTTTCCCTTCCTTTCCCGCCCCCTCCCCCGCCTCTTCTATAAAACAAGATCTTTCTGTGAAGGCCAGGCTGGCCTCAAATCTTGCCTGAGGCTCCTCAGTACTGGGACTATGGGCATGTACCATCATACCTGTTCTTCTAAAACATTCTGAAAATAAATATGAGCATAAACATGATAGTAAAAATTATCTACAACTCAGTCACCTAGAGGATTCAGTCGGCTGATCCTACGTATGAAATTAATTGTAATTTTAATTTCATCTTCACTGATAGTGTGCTTCACCCTAATTATTTGCCTGATTTCTGAGTTAGTGAGGGGATAAATATAATAAAGAAGCCTCATGAGTTTGCCTACACAAAATTAACTTTGTTACTACTTCAAAATTATAGGTTGTTGTTTTTTTTTTCTTTCTTGTGGTGCTGGGGATTGAACCCAGGTCCTTGTGAGTGCTAGGCAGGATCTCTGCCACCAAGCTGGATATGCAGCCCTTAAGAACTTTTACACTTTCAGGGGCGGGGTGTCACGTGCCACCATGCACTGCAGAAGTCATGGGACAGATTTTGGAAGCTGCACTTTCTTCCTCTACCATGTGGGTCTGTGGAATCAAGCTCAATTGTCAGGCTCAGGAGCACGATCTGTTCCCTCTGAGCCACATCACCAGCCCCTTCAGAACTTTGCTTTCTTTTATTTTTGGACATTCAAGTCTTCGTTTACAACATATTTAACAACTGTACACTTTTTGCAGCCTTGAGAACATTTTTTTTTTGGTACTTGAATGGGAAAATATAGTTTGACCGAATCTTAACATTTTAATAGACATATATGCATATGCCAAAAAGAAATGCAAGATTAAAGTAATTAATAATAATAATAATAAATAAAACCTTACCTTCTGATGGTTTTTTAAAACTTTCTACTACTTTAGTTAAAACTCCTAACCGAAAGTCTCTAACAGCCATTTACCTCAGGGAAACAGTGGAGAATTTCGCCGATTTGAAAAGAAAGTAAGTAATTGGCAAACTTGATAAATAGGCAGAAAAACGCTTGAACAGCATTCTGTCGTTAAATGTGATTTGATGTGAGAAATGCAGAGCCCAAAGTGGACATCATTCCTGGATCATGATGACTAAGACTAAAACTAGAAGTTCAATAGCCAGCCAGACCCAAGAACATAACTAATAATACCTTTTTGTAAAGGCTGAAGATGGATAGTAGCCCACTATGTCAAAGATTGAAACCCTACAACTTTCAGAACAATCAATAGTAATTCAGACTTAAGACTTTACCGCTGGGACCGTACGCAGCACAGCGCCAACATTTAATAAAAGAACGGAAATGCTAAAGGGTGAAAAGAAGGAGACAGGCTGGCACATGGGCATGCCAGTCAAACCCTGAAACTTCTCATCAGGAGAGGGGGCAAGAGGTGTCTGTGGCTGAGACAAGCAGGGAGGGAGCTGCTGCTCCTTTCTCCCTCTTCCTGTCTCATGCTGGCAGCTGTTCAGAGGAAGAGAGAAGCCTCTTTCTCTCACCATTCCCTCCTTGATAAGAGTCTCCTGAAGGAGAAGTCACAGCAGGGCACGGGTGGAGCCTGCAGATAGTCAAAAGATGGATTCAGCAGACTAGGAGGCAAAGGCTGAGAGTGAGCAGCTCTCCCCGCCACTGCTGGGGGGCTGGGGGTAGGGGGAGCTGGCGGGGCCCTGAAAGGAGCAGCAGCAAAGGTTGGCCTCCATCTGAACTCACCCGCCTTGGTCTATCACTGTAACTCCCCTCACGCTGCCTTTGGCGGCCATGGCGGCCATTCTTCCTCTAATAGGCAGAGGCTTTCTTAGAAGCCATCTTTACCTATAATTCAGTCTGCTACAATTAGGTGCTTTTTGATATAAAAATAGGTATAAAGGTGTAACTACCCAAAAGTACTAGGGAAAGGGCATTCATTAGCACCTTGTATGCTTTGTGTGTGTGTGTGTGTGTGTGTACATGAACACATATTCATGTTGGTCCGGCACTTAAAAAGTCCGGTCTCCATTATAGAAAACTGTCCTCACATTTACTAACTTATCCCCAAATTTGTCTGCTCTTTCTGATGGCAGAAATCTGGGGCCTGCGGTTTTGAGACAAATGTGGTAATCCTCCTGCCCAGTTTTGTTCCTACGAGTTTAGAGCGTGTGTGTGAGTAGATAAATGTGCAAAGGTACTATGTAACAAGTGAATGCGTTTGCTTCACATTTTCCGTAGATCTTATAGAAATGTGGGATTCTCACCATTAAAAACATCTAAGGCAAATGAGACTGTGTGATCCAAGGTGGCTGCCACCGTGACCATGTTTGGGGGCAGCGGGATGGAGGGAAGGGGAGAAGGGCACGTGCCTTGCCTTTGAGTGCATCTTCTGAATCTGTCTAGTATCCCATGAGCGAGAGCTTAGCCGTGAACTTTCTAAAACACAGCACGGTACCTAGTCACAAGGCACAGAGTTCAGCCTTGTAGAGGAGAGGAAGAGCAGCTACTGGGGGGAAGCTCTCAACCCCTGTCACAATTACCTTTGAGATCAAGTTCTGCCCATCACAGTTTTGAATCCAGGACACTATTAAATATGAATGACACCATTATCTTCTTAAGTTAGACGCAAAACCTGAGTATAAATGGAGAAGACCTCCATATCACAAATCAGTTTCGATAATTCTCCGGTTGCCTGTCATACTGTGTTAAAAGGGGTGTGTGTGTGTGTGTGTGTGTGTGTGTGTGTGTGTGTGTGTGTGTGTGTGTTTTAGATTGGGAATGGGGTTCTGTATTGCAATAAGCAAGGAAAGATTGACATGATCAGTCAATAAGAACTCCCTGGCCAGGGCACGGAAGAGGAGAATAATGTCATGTATTTTCTTCATTCTCTAAACAAGGAAAACTCCTGTAAAGTCCTAGATTTTATGGCAGGTGACACTGTTAGGATGTTTTTCTTCCCCCTGCTTCCTCCCAACCCCCGCCCCGAGATTTGTTCCACTAAAACTAAGCAATGCTTTAAATTAGGGGGTGGAATTGGAGCTTTTCACGGTGCTCTGGGAGAGGAAGCTTTTTGTAATGGAAGTACCACTGGCTGGTCGTAAGGAAAGGTACTTGGATGGTATTTTCAGGTGAAAGAAAACAGGTGACCTGAAGATGATTACAACAAAAAATGCTGTGTAGAGTCCCATTTAGGAAAGAAGAAGCCAGATAGAATCAGGCACTTTCCTCCCTGTCTAACTTCCTGTCCTCGCCTATTTAGCTAGCTATAGGAAGACACCGTAGACTGGGTGTCTTGTTTATTTCTGGAGGCTGAGAAGTTAGAGATAAAGGTGGTGGCACTTTCAGTGTCAGAAAAGGACCCCTTCCTCATAGAGATACCTCTTTCTTGCAACCTCACATGATGAAAAAGGTGAGGAATCACTCTCTGGCCCTTTTTATAAGGGCACTAATCGTATTCAGGAGGATTTCCTCCATATAATCCCCTTTTTTTAAAAAAAAAAAAAAAAACATCTTTTAATACCATTATCTGGACATGGACTTGGGTTGGGATTTTAACATAGGAATTTGAGAGGCACTTAAAGTCTACTGCATATATATATATATATATATATATATATATATATATATATATATATA
>NW_026596117.1:10044888-10178710 GCF_907164565.1 Psammomys obesus | reverse complement strand
ATATATATATATATATATATATATATATATATATATATATATATATAACTGAATTAGCAATTATCAGTGTTTGGGGGAGGAGGTGGAGGTCATTCTTAATTTACTTTCCCTTCCTGTGTGCCCTGTCTTTTCAAAAGAACTGTGAGCTTGTGAGAAACAAATCTACGTCAGACCTTCAACGTGTTAGTCTCTAGGGTGGCATCTTACATGTACAAGGAACACAGTAGGTATCTGTTTGTTGCTTCCTTGAATCCATGGTTGGGAGCCTGGCGGGCTGTTGAAATTATTGTCCTTCAAGGAGTTTGCTCGCTGCATAAACATTGCTATCTTCAATTTATCTCTGGGATACTGAGGTTGGAGGTGACCGAGTGGGCCGGATCGCTCTTCCTGCGGTGCTAAATGCATTATTGATCAGTAAGGGAATTGACCAGCATAAGTGGCAGTGGGCATGCTCTTCTTCTCTTTTCTTTGTGTCATTTTAGCAGGAGTGAGACAGTTTCCAAGCTCCCTCAGAGCTGCATGATAAATAGCCTCTGGGTAAATTAATATGCTCTTATAGATGAGACCAAAACAAGGGGCCGAGCTTGGCCATCCTGATTTTGCTTCCCTTTGCTCAGCCTCCTGGCAGGAGCTGCCTAGCTCTTGATTTGGCCTCAGCTCCTCCCTTGCTTGTCTGTAGCTGTGGGTGAGTCATGGCAACCTTGCTGGCCCTGCTCTTCCAACTGAGAAGGAAAGAGGTTGCCACCAGCTCATGTCCTCCAGCGCCTGGAAACACAAAGCCTAGCTGCTGATGGCAAGGGTCTCCTAGCTTCCCCTCTCCCTCTGTCAGATTTCCTGCTGAGGTAAGTAATGTGGAGTGGGGCTTTTCTGATTTCCCTTCAGCTTTCACTTCCTTTTGTATAGGTCTGGCTTAGAAATGTGGTGAATAAATGCTATAATTATAACCCTCTTTGACAGCTCTGTAATCTAATTGTAATTCGCTCTGAGCATCTTTTTAAGACAATACTGTGTATTGAAGAAGCAGCTGTTCCAGTCTCATCTGTTAAGCCTACAAGAACTATGGGAACTTCTGACCTATTCAAGACCTAACAACAGAGGGCTTTTCTCTGAGAGAGAGAGAGAGAGAGAGAGAGAGAGAGAGAATGTGAGTGTGAGAGGAATGTACACACCCATGTGTGTCTACTTTCTATACCCTAGCTTGGCAAAAGAGTACTTAGAATTGTCATTTAAATTGGTTTTTACATGAATAAGGAAAGGATTCTGAAGTGAGTGAGCGCTTCAGATGTGTCTTCTACAGTTAGCAAGACTGGGTTTTTTTTGTTTGTTTGTTGTTGTTTTTCTTTTTAACAGAGGTTCGGTCTCTCGTAACCAGGAGTGGGTCCTTGGCAGTGCTGGCTGGAGGCTCTTGGAGACTCACTGTCCATCCGGGACTGTGTTAGTTTCTTAGGGGTGCTCTAACTTAAGCACCACACACTGGGCAGCTTAAACAGCAGAAACCAGTTGCCTTTAAATTCTGGAGGCTAGAGGTTGGAAATCAGGGTGTCTGTAGCATTGATTCCTTCTGAGTTCTGAGGCTCTCACTTGAGCCTCCTCAGCAGGTGTTCCTTGGCTTGTAGGCAATGCTGCCACTTTATCTTCCTCTGTTTGTGTCTGAGTCCAAATTCCCCCTTTTTACAAGGGCATCGGTTATATTGGATTACAGCCTAACCCAATGACCACATCTTAACTTGATAGCTGTTATAATGGCCCTGTCTCCATATAAACTCACAGTCAGTGGATTTCAGTGTACAGAGTCCAATACATCTTTCTGCTGAGGTCAAAGGAGACACAAATGTGTATTTGAATATGCAGGAATTTTCTTCCTATAACAGCCCAAAATAGTCTGTGTCCTACAAAGCTTTTGGGAAAAAATAAAGCGGGCAAAATCTCACAAGAACATTTCATAATGGTGTTATTGTCCCTTTCATTTATTTTGGGCTATAATATAGAACAATAAATCTGCCATCATTGTTGGTATTTGGCCAAGTAGTGCAGCCTGGCCTACCTTTTAACCTTGATTGCCCTGAATACGGTGTCCTGAACATGAGAAAATATGAAAGGATAAATGATGGGTCACTTCAGAACCTTCTGAGTGGTAGGTGAACTGGAGGAAACCACCCGAGCGTGAAAAACAGGGGTTTTCCCACCATCTCTGCTCCCTGTTGCAAGAGGGAGTGTGAAGATGAATCCAGAAGTCCTCCTGACCTGGGTGGTGGCAGTGCACACCTTTAAACCCAACACTCAGAGAGGCAGGGGCAGTCAGAGCTCTGTGAGTTCCAGCCTGGTCTATACATGGAGTCCAGGACAGCCAGAGCTACACAGAGAAACCCTGTCTTGAAAAACAAAATGAAAAAAGCAAAACAACAACAAAGGAAGTCCTCCTGGATTCAGAAAATTCCTTTGTTTTTGAGGGCTCTGAGGACCAGATATGAAACACATATGGAAACAGCGTTTAAGATTAAGGGAAGAAGCAAGTGGCAGGAAAGGAGGCAGCTCAATATGGTGGACATAGAGAGTGAACTGGATTTTAGGAAACAGACTGTGGCCAAGGTTCTGCAGTCAATTAATGTGATAATGGGCATGTATACTCACCCTTCTGTTTACTGGGCAGTGTGGGTATTGAGCTCACATATGGTCAGCCCGCAGCCCTGCACCATCAGGATGCCCAGCAGGTAAGAGGTTACAATAGTCCAGTAGTATCAGTGCTCAAGTGTAAAACATTCTGAAAGGCATTGGGAAAGGGTGGGTCTAATCTGTGAAAACTTGATTGGCCACCACCATACTTGATGGTACTGTTTTGGGAAGGAGGTGTGAGGAACTGTTGAAAGAAACTCAAGAATGGACAGAAGGAGATTATTTGTGACTGAAAGAGGAAAAGGGGGAGGGGGAGTAAAGGCGCCCTGCGGCCGACCTCCAGCCATACAGGTTGGATGCTGGACTAGGAGGCCAGGGACACAGCTCCCACTTGTCCACACCCATGTCACTGACATTTTGATAAGTGTATCTCTACCGACAGATATGTCCCCATAAGTTCAGAAACGTCCTCACTCACGTGACAACTGAGAAGTCCTTTGCTTCCTGGGAGGTGAGCATAGCAGATGAGTTAGGAAGACACCAGTTTCGGGTGTTTGCTGCTGCAGGGCACTTGCTGGCTTTCCAAACCCTAGCTTGACCTCGAATCGGGCGGTGGGGTTTAGATGGCGCACACCAAGAGAGAAGCAGATGATGGGGTTTAGACGGCACACACACCAACGGACAGCTCATTTTCAAGTGGAGGAGTCAGAAAGCCTGTTGGGTCCTGTTGGAAGAAGTGATGAGCCCCAGGGCAGCCCTTGGGGCGGAGAGTAAATAATACAAGATGTTAATTTCAAAGACCATCTGGGATGGAGATCCGTTTCTCTGGACTGCTCACCCCAGCCCGCACCCCATCTTGACATTTGCTATTCTTTTTGAAATCCTGTTCTTTGAACAGGACCCCCAGGGAAGGGGACTGGGTTGATGGTAGAGCATGATTATTCATTTATTACACAGTCACAATCAAGGAGGAGTGTGCTGCTGTGCCATATACTATCTCAAAGTTCTGAAGGAAAGGAGGAGGGCCTTGTGGGCGTGGCTGAAGGAGGTAGGTTGCCTGTGCGAGGCGAGGGCAGGCTTCTGAAAGGATGTATGACAGTTTAGCTGCTCCACGAAGGACAGATAGAAAGCAAAAAGTAATCAAAGGGCTGAAAGGAAATTCCAGGCGAAGGATAGCCTTGTACAAAACAAAAAACAAGAAGAACATGCTTTGTGCCTTCGAAAATGTAGCTGGTAGTCCAGCCTGCCTGGGTTGAGGGCTTTTAATAAGAGTGGTAGGCCAGACCCCTGGAAGGCTGCAGATTAGAGCCAGTTTATGAAAGAGACTGAATGCTGTGCCCTGAGGGGAAGTTGAACTTGGTCCTGTAGGTAGGAGCAGAAGCTGAATGGCTTTTGACATGATCAGACCTTTTTATATATATATAATTTTTTATTTATTACAATTTATTCACTTTGTATCCCAGTTCTAGCCCACACCCTCATTCCCTCCCAAACCCACCCTCCCTGTCTCCCTCATCTCCTCCCACATCCCTTCCCCAGTCCACTGATAGGGGAGGTCTCCCCTTCCATCTGACTATCAGGTCTCATCAGGACTGTCTTTCATGGTCTTCCTCTGTGGCCTGGTAAGGCTGCTCCCCCCCTCAAGGGGAGGTGATGAAAGAGCCAGCTACTGAGTACATGTCAGAGACAGTCCCTGTTCCCCTTACTAGGGAACCCACTTGGACACTGAGCTGCCATGGGCTACATCTGTGTATGGGTTCTAGTTATCTCCATGAATGGTCCTTGGTTAGAGTATCAATCTCAGAAAAGACCCCTGGGCCCAGAGTTTTTGATTCTGTTGTTCTCCTTGTGGAGCTCCTGTTCCCTCCAGGTCTTTCTATCTCCCCCTTCTTGCATAAGATTCCCTGCACTCTGCCCAAAGTTTGGCTATGAGTCTCAGCATCTGCCTTAATACCCTGCTGGGTAGAGTCAGACCCTTTTAAATGCTGGCCAGTTCCTGCCTGCAGCCACGTGGGGTGTGGCTGGGAGGGTGCAGGCTGGGAGGGTGAGGGATGCAGAGTGGGTTATGCTGCAGGACTCCAGGGAAAGATGGCAGGGACAGCATGTCCTGCGCACATTCTTCTTTCCTTTTGGTTTTTTCCAGAGACAGGGTTTCTCTGGGTAGCCTTGGCTGTCCTGGACTCGCTCTGTAGACCAGGCTGGCCTCAGAGATCCGCCTACCTCTGCCTCCCCGAGGGCGCCAGCACACCTGGCCTGCACACGTGTATTTTCATGAAGGGAGAAAAGAATGTAGATTGGTATTTTCTTGTAAATTAATTTTAAAATCTCTAGAAGATTTTACATAAAGCTAAAAAAGAAATAGGTTATCTTAGGAAGGAGATACGTATCTTTTTTTTTTTTTAAGATTTATTTATCTATTATTTATACAGTATTGTGCCTGCATGTGTGCCTGCAGGCCAGAAGAGGGCAGCAGATGTAGATGGTTGATGAGCTACTACTATGTGGTTGCTGGGAGCCGAATCCAGGACCTTCGGAAGAAGAGCCAGTGCTCCTAACCTCTGAGCCATTTGTCCAGCCCAGGAAGGAGAAAAATTGGCATTCGGTGTGCTGCCTTTAATGAGCACCTGAACTGCATTATCTATCCAAAGTCTGCCCTCTGTCACTTTTTCCTTTTTTTTTTTTTTTTTTTTTTCACTATAATTTCATGAGTTTGTTCTGTTGAGCCATCTTCAGCCTGGATTTTGCTGGCTATTCCTCTGTGGTGGTTTATGTGTTCCTCTGCCCTCTGTATTTTTCTATAAATTGGTAATGATTGAGGTGCTATCAGATTTAAGTTTTTTGTTTTTTTTTTTTAAGACTGGTTCATTGGTGGTGTGTTCTTCCATTGGAGGACAGGTAATACTAGGTAGGTTGCCTCGTGTGTTTGCTTGTGTGTGTGTGTGTGTGTGTGTGTGTGTGTGTGTGTGTGTTTGTGATGTATGCATGCCCATGCGTGCATACACATAGATAGATAGATAGATAGATAGATAGATAGATAGATAGATAGATAGAACAGGTAGGTAGATAAGTAGGTAGGTAGGTAGAATAGATAGGTAGATAGATACACAGAGAGAGAGACAGATAGATAGACAGACAGATAGATGGCAGAAACCATTGTTAACGGTGCGTGGTTGCTGGTTCATTGAACCCAGCACTCTAACTGGCTTTGCAGAGGCACATTGTGGATGTCTATGATTGTAGAATTAAATTAGACCAAGCCATCACATTAAATGGGCCTTTGAGGGGGTTCTTGGGGTTTGGCCATGAGCTTCGTGCTTTATTTAGATCTTTTCACTCCTGGTATCCCTAGTATGCATAATGGCTCATGAGAATGAGGAGGATGAGCAGAGATAGAAGAAGGTGTTGGCTTGGCTCCTTAGTGCCTTCAGCCCTTAGTGACCTCAGAAGGCTGGTGTGCTATGATGATTTTGAGTCAGCAAAATACTAAGACTCTTCTCTATGTTCTGTGTTAAAAGTTTTAACCCTTTCCATTAAACGTCGTTGAAAATGTGAGGGATTGCATTAGTGAGACTTTCATTCTGTGACAGGAACAATTTACCTGAGGGAAACAATTTAAAAGACAGAAAGATTCATTTTGGCTTGCAGTTCCAGGGGTTTCAACCCAGTGCTGGCTGGATCTGTTGTCCCGACACTGAGAAGAAGTGGAGCGTGGTGCCAGAGAGACTGGGACGGAGCAGATTTGCTCACGTAGCATCCAGGAAGTTGAGGAATGATGGGAAGGGGCTTGGCCCTCAGGGTCCTTCAGAAATCACACCTCTATCGACCTACCAACCAGGCCCCACCTTTACGACCTCCCAATAATTCGATCAGCCTTTGAGTCCCTTGGTGGATTAATCAGTTGATGACATCAGAGCCCTCACAATCTAATCGCTTTCCCAAGGCCCCGTTAGCTAGAGATGGGTATATATCACAGTGCTAGAGCACTTGCCTGCTTGCATCCACAAGGCCCTGGGGCCAACCAATAGCACCAAAAAAGAACCTGCCGCTTACTTCCTCTTCAGACCAGATGATTGTTGTAGTACCTTCCCCGACAATTATATAAATTACTCATTCTCTTTTTCTATCTGTTGAATTCCTTCTGCACATGAGCTTAGGGGATAACCCTAGCCAGACTTGGTACTTAAGATCCAGAACACAAGAATGATGAAGAGAATCTTGGCTTGACAGACAGATGCTCTTGGACTGGTTAAGTGATGAGATCATGGGCTAGAGCAATGTGTCTTCAGTAACAAAAGAAACTTCTTGGCCTTTATGAAGCTAATAGCTTCTGGCCTCCTTTCCCTCTCCCCTTTGTGGTTACCTTATTGAAAGCACATTTGCAGCAGAGATTAGCCAACTTTTGTAAAGGACCACAGGACTGCTATCTCAGGCCTTGAGAGATAAATGGACTCAGCAGAGATTGTTGTGCAGTTTGTAGTACTTAAACAGAGATAGTTAGTGCTTAAACAAGTGGGAGTACCCGTGTTCTAATAAAACTTTATGCACAAAAACAAAGGTAGTCTAGACTCTTAAAGATAATTATGTGGGCCCAGGCTGACTTGCTCTGATGGTCCTGTTCGCTCTCTTCCACCATTACATCTGTGCTATTTCCCCTTGTGATTGAGATTTACACATCCCCCCTAGGTCCCCCTTGTTACTTATCTTTGTGGGGTCTGTGCATTGTAGTATGTCTATCCTGTACTATATGACCAAAATCCACTTATAAGTGAGTACATACCATGTGTGTCTTTCTGGGTCTGTGGAGTCTGAAGTACCAACCAAGGACAATGCATGGTCTGGACCTAGGTCCTCTGCTTATAAATACCTGTTGGGTATCTTAGGCTTCATGTGGGCCCAAAAGTCGGGAGAGTTGGGGATATATCTGAAATGGACTATGTTACCCGCTTTTTGATTGCTTCTCCTTGATGGGATTGCCCTCCCAGACCATAGGGGAGGAAGCTGAACTCAGTCTTCATGTGAATACATGAGCTGGGGTGTCTGGATAGAGGGGCTGCCCTATTCTGAAGAAACAGGGGGAGATGCAGGAGAGAGGGTGGGATTGGGAGGAGAGGAGGGACCTATGACCAAGATGTAAATTTAATTAATTAGTTTTTAAAAAGATAATTATGCGGGTTGGACAGTGGTGGTGCACACCTTTAATCCCAGAACTCTATAGGCAGAGGAAAGTAGATTTCTGAGTTTGAGGCTCTAGCCTGGTCTACAGAGCAAGTTCCAGGATAGCCAAAGCTAAATAGATAAACCTTGTCTAGAAACACACACCCTACACACACACAGAAATTAAGAAAGAGAGAGAGAGAGAAAGAAAGAAAGAAAGAAAGAAAGAAAGAAAGAAAGAAGAAAGAAAGAGAGAGAAAGAGAGAAAGGAAGAAAGAAAGAGAAGAAGAAAGAAAAAGGAAAGAAAGAGAAAAAAGAAACAGAAGAAAGAGAAAGCAGAAAGAAAGGAGAGAAAGAAAAAAGGGAAAGAAAGGAAGGAAGAAAGAGAAAGGAAAGAAGAAAGGAAGAAAAGAAAGAAAGGAATTTTGAAGTGAGTGGTCTTTATTGTCAGTTATAAGTATGTCATATCTCACACATACACACTGTCTTACAGAGTGTAGCTGGTTTCTGTTTTCCAGACAGAATCTACCAATGATCTTCCTGGTCAACTCTTTTTAACTGTACCCACTCCTTCCTCTTCCTGTCCCTTAGGAACAACTGAATCTCCATCTGTAATTCAGTGAAGGTCCAGCATTGAAGCTAGTTTTCTTTCTTAATCAAAGTACCTAAGGAGACACACACACACACACACACACACACACACACACACACACACACGCACGCACACACACACACCACAAGCTCAGAGCTTCAGGTATTGTGCACCTGTCCCATCCCCACCCTTGAGCCTGGTACCTCACCTGTTCACACTGAAATTCTGTCTCATTGTAATCCAGGCATTTCAGTGACCATATCCTCAAATATTACTAAGCTCTGTGTTGAAATCTAAACAGATTGCTGGAACGTGTTCTGCTGGTCACCTGCTCTGTGTCCCATGCCAGCACATGTTCAGGTGGTTAAGTATATGAGACCACCATTTACCAGAGAGAATTTGGTCTTCTGACAGAAACAAGACGTCAAGACAGTAAATAATTAAATAATAGATGATTTAAGTAACATAGCTTAACAAATGAGCTAGTATGGCTTAGTACAAAGTACATTAAATATAAATAAATATTAAAATATGCAGTTCTCATGTGGGATATTTATGTGTCTGCCAAACTCTCATATATACCCAAGGATGGAGAAGGGTAGAGAGCCCACCCTGGAGCTGTAGAATTATCCAGAGGTCAGTGGGAGACATTTGTGACTTAAGCTGTCATAGAAGAGTCATAGACTAACCCCCCCCCCCAAGTTCAGGGCTTCCGTTTCAGCCCTGCTACTTACTATGAGATAGGAAGTCAGTATTTAACCTCTTCATGCTGAAGTTTCCTTTTCTGCCAAATGGCAAAGTACACGTCATGGAGATGTCCTGAGAGTAAAACAGGAAGAGACATGAGAGGTGATTTTGAAGTCACAGCTAAAGTTCTCTAAGGAGGTGGGAGACGGCTGTGGTAGCAGCGGTGATGAGGAAGCTGTGCTCAGAGGCATGAGCAAAGCGAAGCATCTGGATAGCCAAGGAGGCTTGCTTCAGCCTCATTCACTGTGTCTGCTTCAGAAGTCATGCACTGCAACTTGAACCCGAAGGTTCAAAGCAGAATCTGTTGGAGGTGACTAGGTCAGGGAAGGCTCCATACTCAAGAACAGAAAGCCTGCTGCTACAAAGGGCCTGGAGACCTTTTGTCCTCTGTCTACTTGTGAATTTGTTTCTTTTATGACTTTCTGCCTTAGAAAGACTCAAAAAGAAGTTGCCCGTTGTGAAGAAGGGGACAGTGGTGGTTTGAATAGGCATGGCCCCCACAGACTCCTGTTTCAATGCTTGGCCTTTAGGGACTGGCACTGTTAGGAGGTGTGGCCTTGTTGGAGTAGGTGTGGCCTTGTTGGAGGAAGTGTGTCCCTGTGGTTTTTGAAGTCTTCAGTGCTCAATCTCTGCCCAGTGAGGGACACAGGGTCTCTCCCTGCCACCAGCTGATCTGGATGTGGAACTCTCAGCTCCTTCTCCAGGACTACGTCTGGCTGAGTGTGTCTAGCCATGACGATAATGGACTAAACCTCTGAAATTGTAAGCCAGCCCCAATTGAATGTTTTCCTTTAAAAGAATTGCCTTGGTCATGGTGTCTCTTCACAGCAATAAAACCTGAACTAAGACAGGGACCCACAAAGACACTAATTTTTCTGGCACCTCAATCCTGAGCAGAGACCTACTCAGTAAACGCAGTTACATGTTAGGATGTGCGATGCAGCCTCTGAGCCTGCAGAAACTTTATTTACGTTGTTCAGACATTACTGTCCATTGGTGTTTGTTGTAGTAGCCTGAATGAACTAGGAACCATGTGAATGAATGAGATTGCCTCATTCTCAATCCCGTGTCGCATGTGGCTTGCCAGCTGAGAAAACCTCAAACATAACGGAAACCTACAATACAGCCACACTGCACGCACAGCCGGGTGTACATTTACTGACACAATGCCGCCTCCTGACAATAAGAACTGCAGAGAACCTTGTGAATTTAGGGAAGGTGACCCGTGTGATCGGAACACTTTTGGGCAGGGCCAGGCTCAGCTATGGTCTGTAGCTATCAAATGTCCTTTCAACTTGAGCTGGTGATGAATCACTTGGGAAAAATCTCACATCAGTCGAGGAGCATCTTTTATGTATGTATGAATACACAGAGACGGCTACCCAGAGGGGATTGGTTGAACTGTATTCCAGCTCCTTATTTAACTTGGCAGCATGGGTATTTTCCTGAGTGCTGCAGGGCCAGGAGAGCGGATATCGCCCAGTAAGGCACAACCAACATGCAGATAACATATAGTATGACCAATAGTACTCATGATACTCAACAAATACTCATGAATCAAATTAGTTGTTTGTAAAGCGTATGTAAATACTAAAAGTTCTGTTTCGTGGACTGAGTGAGTGAAAAAGTGGTCCATGTTGAAAATATTCATGCTGCCAAGTTAAATAAAAAGTTATGGCAGGTTAGAAACGTGGAGAAAAATGAAAACCAAGCCCACTGTCTAAGAGTAGGGATGCATAACCCTCCTCCTCACTCCCTTGCTTACTCCTGAAACTGCTCCTCACCTTTCCTTATGCAACCCCTAATATGTCACCCATCACTAAAGATGGGCTTTTATTTCCTAGAATTATATATGAAATCTGTATGAGTGTGTAATAATCAGCTCCTCTGTCTCATATACATTCTCTTTCACTCGTGATATCTACATCCTTCTGAGCTCATTTACTGTTGGCCTTATGTGTGCATGTTTAGGGCTGACCATGTGGAACTGGATATCCTCTCAGGGGGCTTGTCCCTAGAGGAGCCATTAGCTTTTCATCCAGGGGTGGGGCCTAGTCAGTGTTAGCTGGTGTTGAATATGCAGGTCTCGTCTGAGCAATCACACTGTTGACATTTCCTGCTTGGAGAGTCCCTGTAATGTCCAGAAGACACTCACAGCAGGCATCCTCATTCTTTGGCCCTTGTACCTTTTCACCCCTTCTCCTGTGGTGTTCCCTGAGTCTTGGGTGTCGGGGGCATGTTGTAGAAGTCCTAATTGGTCACTCATTCTCTTCATTTTGACCAGTCATGGAGCTCAGTAGTAGCCTGACTACAAAAAAAAAGAGAAGTTTCTTTGGTGAAGGTTGAGAGCTGTACTTACCAAAATCTACGATTTTATAGCATACAACTTGGGTTTTTTTTTTTTCTTTCATTATGTATCATGCAACAGTCACCACTGTTTAATTTTAGAATTTCCAAACAGATACCTACCCTTCCTCCCTTGGCTTCTGGCAATCATGTTTTCTATTCCTTTAGTTTTGCCTTTTTTAAGAACATCACATAAATCAAATTATAGCAACGTGGCCCTTTATGACTATCTTCTTTCACATTTAAAAATTTTATTTATTTACTTTACATCCTAATTGTAGCCCCTCTCCTCTCTTTCCAGTCCCCGTATACACACCCCTCCCCCCATTCTCCCCTCTCTTCCTCAGAGAAGGGGGAGATCCCCCACGGGAACCAACCCACCCTGGTACATTAAATCACATGTATTATTATTATTTTGGCAGGCTGGAAATAAACCCAAGTGCTTATGCGGAGTAGGCACAGTCTCTACTGCTGAACTATATCCTCAATGCCAGCATGTGTGTGACCTTTGTGGTTCATCCATGTTGTTTAATTAACAAGTGTTTCAAGCCTATTTTTGACTGAACAGTAGTCCATGCTATGGCTCTATGCCACATTTCTTTTATTCCATTATCAGTTGATAGACATTTAGATTGATGTTATCAATAATGCTGCCATGAACATGAGTACAAACTACATTGTGGATCCACCAATTCGTAAACCATAGTACAATTAAAAATTATGTTGCGAAAGAGGGGAAAATATGTCTGGGTGTGGTGGCACATAATTTCAAAGCTTAGAAGACACAGACAGGTGGATCTTTAATAGTTCAATAAGAGTTCAAGGTCAGCTTGGTCTGAATAGACAGTTTCAGGCCAACCAGGGCTGCTTAAGTGAGACCATGGCTCAAAAGGTGGGGGGAGGAAGGTGTGTGGGAGATAGTGAGGCTTAGAGAAGAATGATGAAGGTGTGAATAGGAGTCAATAGTGTGTAGGAAAGGCAGGAACAAGAGCCGACTGCATCTAAAGCCATTCTTTGGCCCCTGTACCTTTTCACTCCTTGAAAGGTATGAATAAGGTAAAGCCATACTCACACCAGGAATTGGAAAATGGTGGCGATAATGATCTGTTCGCTCTTGTGTAACGTGATTATTCATGGTGTGAGTTCAAGCGGAAGGGTTTCAGTAGACAGCTAGAACGTAGATGGAAGATTAATACTGAAAATACACCCTTAGCAGTCAGAATCTGGTCCTGCTGAAGCCAAGGGAACTCCCTGATTTTCTCCAAGGCATGATGTGTTCTCTTTGCTTTGCCTTCCACTCGGATTCCTAGAACAGAGTAACGCTGTGCTCCAGGGCAGGATTTCAGGAGGGCATTAGTGTCCACGTGTTATGATCTGATGGACTGCAAGCTGTGGATTTAAATGAAACGAAATGTCTCACCCTGTTTTCTTATAGATAAAAACAGATTTTCCTACAAGAGATAAAGTGAGGGCAGGGAACACATGAAAGCACTTGTTCCCTCATATCTGACCGAGTGTCATAAAGCGATAAATCATGGGGCTTCTACTAAGTCAACACTGAGAAAGATAAGACATTTAATTTGGATTTGCCCAAGTTTTCATGAACCACTTACGGATTCTGTTTAGAAACCGTAAAGTGCTGTCGATCTTTGAAACTTTCAGTTTGTGAGATGTCTATGGAAGGATTATTCTCAGGGCTACTCATTTCCTAGGAAGAACGAGAGTGTGATCAGCATACTCTGTGATGCTACGGTCTCATTGGGTTCCACCGCTCATCTCCATCACAAAGGCTGAGCTGGCTGAGCAACGAAATTGATCCCTCTGAAGGAAGGCAGCAGACAAAATGCCTGTCTAGATCACACAAGTATTCAGTCTCCTTGGACACTGACTGCAAAGTACTAATTGAAGGTCATGTGTCATCTGTTCAGATTCCAGCCATGCCCACAAATCCTAATTATTGACAGCACATCCAACCTTTAAAGCAAAGGTCTAAACAACCATAAAAGGACAAAAAAAATATATATAAC
Source organism: Psammomys obesus (assembly GCF_907164565.1). Taxonomy (NCBI): domain Eukaryota; kingdom Metazoa; phylum Chordata; class Mammalia; order Rodentia; family Muridae; genus Psammomys; species Psammomys obesus. The sequence goes on along the minus strand of NW_026596117.1, from coordinate 10,165,231 downwards.
TGGACATAATTTAAAACTTTTGTGCTATAAAATGTGGCACAAGAAAAGTTAGAAGGTAAACAGAAGAGGAACTGACATCATATGACAGGTGTTTCTGTCTTAAATATATAGAAAGTATGTAACAGTGAGACCACATCCCTCAGAGACAAAGAGACACAATGTGGTGTTGGTGGGGGATTGGGGGAAATCACAAAGTTTGGAACATGGATTGCTGTGACTTCTTTTGGAAGGGTTATGGTGGAAGAAAGCTGCTTGCGTTATGGTAACCAGGAAGCAGAGAGACAGGAAGTCCCAAGGGCACTTTAAAAGCTCGCCCTCAGTGACCTGTCTCTCACCGGGTCCACCTCCTAACAGCCCATTCAGTATGATTTTGTCAATAGAATAACCTACTGTGGTCAGTGCCCTCATGACCCAACCACTTCTCAACAGTGCCACCGGCTGGGACCAAGCCTTTAGCAGATGAGTCTTCATTGGGAATTGGGAGGGGCTCTGTTCTGAAGCACCACAGTGGTACCTGCAATGAGCTCTGCCCTGATGGAGCATTCCTTTTGCTAATATAGATAGATATTAAACAGAGTCCCTGAAATACATATAGGAGTAGTAGGAACTGTGAAAGAGAAAGTACAGAGTAATAGAAAGTACTAACTAGCTGGGGGGTGGTGCATGCCTTGGATTAATCCCAGTGCTTGGGAGACAGAGGTAGTCAGATTTCTGAGTTCAAGACCAGCCTGGTCTGCAAAGCAAGTTTCAGGATAGCCAGAAGTGTTACGTAAAGAAACCCTGTCTTTGGTTTTGTGCAGGGTGATAACAAAGAAATCACGAAATTTGCAGGCAAATGGTGGGAACTAGAAAAAGATCATGCTGAGTGAGGTGACCCAGAAGCAGAAAGACACACATGGTATATACTCACTTATGAGTGGATATTAGCCATATAATACAGGATAAGCATACTAAAATCTGTACATCTAAAGAAGCTAAGCAAAAAGGAGGACCCTGGGTAAGATGCTCAATCCTCATTCAGAAAGGCAAACAGGATAGACATCAGAAGAGGAAGAAAATGGAACAGGACAGGAGCCTACCATAGAGGGCCTCTGAAAAACTCTGCCCAGCATGGTATTAAAGCAGATGCTGAGACTCATAGCTAAACTTTGTGCAGGGAATCTTAGGAAAGAAGGGGGAGATAGAAAGACCTGGAGGGGACTAGAGCTCCACAAGGGAGAGAAACAGAACCAAAAAATCTTGGCCCAGGAGTCTTTTCTGAGACTCCAACCAAGGACCATGCATGGAGATAACCTACAACCCCTGCACAGAAACTAAGTCTCCAAGTGGGTTCTCTAGTAAGGGGATCAGGCCCTGTCTCTGACATGAACTCAGTGGCCTGCTCTTTGAGCACCTACTCCTGGTAAGGGGAACCAGCCTTACCAGGCCACAGAGGAAGACAATGCAGCCAGTCCTGATGAGACCTGATAAGACTAGGGTCAGATGGAAGGGAAAGAGGACCTCCCCTGTCAGTGGACTGGGAAGAGGCATGGGAGAAGAGGGAGGGAGATCGGGATTTGGAGGGGATGAGGGACGGGCTTCAGCTGGGTTACAAAGTGAATAAGTTGTAATAAATAAAACATTTTAAAAAAGAAACCCTGTCGAGCTCCCCCCGCCCAAAAAAGCACTAACTATATAGCAACTGTTTAAGTATCATGGAGGAAGCGATATTTCACCTAACACATGAGTGGTAGGCAGCCAGGCAGGAGTCAGAGGAGAGATCTGCAATGAGGAAGCAAAGGCCCAAAGAAAGGCATGCTTGAAAAACTGAAAGGAAACCATTGTGGCTCATTGCCATGAGGCTGTAGGGCTGCCAAGGGCAGGGCGGCTGAGCTGACAATCAAGCTTATGGGCCTTACTAGAACTACCTCGGTGAAAGTCCCCTTGAGTTTTAGAACTGGGGAGAAAAGAGCAGAGCTGAGTAATTACAAAGGGAATTCCAGAGTGAAAAATGAGACAAGGGTGCTGACAGATGGACGAAGATGATTAAGAAATTATTTTAAGGTAGGAGCCCAGGGCTTAGGTTTCACGCTACAATTCGGTCTTTGATTCATTCATACTACATTTTGTACTACAAGATGAGGACAGATGAGCCTTTCTTGTTGGTGTTGGAAGGGAAGTCTCTTTTCTTGACCTTTTTGCAGTTCATAGCTGAGGAACCTGTAACAACAAATAGATTTGCCTATGAATTCGACATAAGGTTTACATGGGATGAGGAGATGAAGACCTAAAGGCACAGGACATGTGTATTTCTGTGTGACTCACTGATGAGCAGGACAGGCATGTGCACACATGACTGGAGAGAGTAGGAGCTCAGGGTTGTAAACAGGAGAAGTTGGCGCTTCTCCTGTCCCTGGACCTTCAGTGCTAAGCATGTTCATCTCCTCTGGCCAAAGGTGCTGTACCTCTCAAGGAGAGTCTTGCTTCAGGGGAGAAGATCAGGGGGCAGGTGATCAGGGCTGTTCATCTTCTGCTGTTTTCTTAGATGCCAGTTTTGAGGATCACACATCCCAAATTTTACAATACCCTAAGTTGACTCCTCCTGGGGAAGAAGAATTCTGGTGTCTAGGCTGAGGTGTATCTTTGTACACAGTCACATTTCTAACCTGGTGCTCTGGCACAGTGGTTTTCAACCTTCCTAACGCCGTGACCCTTTAGTACAGCCTCTCATGTTGTGACACCCAACCATGAAATTATTTTTGTTCCTATGTCGTAACTGTCATTTTGCTATTGTTATCATAATATGAACACCTGACATGCAGCAGATCTGATATGTGACCCCTGTGAAAGCGTCGTTTGACTCCCCAAGGGGCTGCGACCCACAGGTTGAGAACCACTTCATTCGAGCAGCTAAAGGGAGGAATTGCCTTTGGACTTGCAGCCCGGCTCGTTTTGACTTTCCGTCCTTCTCTGAAGCAGAGGAGGGGTGCCACAGTGAAGAGATGGGGTCCCTCAACAACACAGAGCTGGGTGGGGTTGGAGCAGGGTGGAGGAAAATCAGGAAGACATCCACAGTCTTCTCAGAGAACTTCGCAGAGAGACCTTATAGTCACCACTGGTTTTGAAAAGTTTCATATTTTCTATGCTTGCAACCTTTCGAGAAATTCTTTATAAGAAAAGTTGCCTTGTATGAACTTAAAAAAAAAAAAAAAACAACACAGAAACATCTTCAGCCTACTAGATCGTATGACTTACATAGGGCATCTGATCAGGCCACAGAAAGTACCCTGACTGAGACCTGGAATGCAGTGGCTGCTAAGGCAGAGTGGCATCTGACATAGGTGGAGGCTCGGGGGGCAGGCACATCAAGACAGATAACTGGAAGAAATAAACTCATCAGAGCCTTCATCTCAGTTTCAGACTCCTCTTTGTCCTAGGAGGGCAATCAGAGTCCTCTTTGTCCTAGGAGGGCAATCAGAGTTTTAAACAAGGTTCAGGGAGTGGTACTCTACACGAACTCTACACGACTACATGCCCAGTCCTCAAAGTTCAAGGTAATGAAAGGTTGTTGGGTGTGTCTTCTGCAACTTCAGGCTGTTTCTCTACATCTCTGAAGCTTATTCCAGAGCCTCGGTATTTCGTCAGTGCATCTGTGGTTAAGTCCATCTGCGTGGTTACTATGGCTGTTATGGTGATCTGAATAGGTCTGGCCCCCATAGACTCATGGGTTTGGCGCATAGAGAGTGGCACTCTTAGGAGGTCTGGCCTTGTTAGAGGAAGTGTGTTACTGTGGGGTCAGGATTTGAGGTCTCCTATGCTCAAGCTACGCCCAGTGTGGCACATAGTCTCCTTCTGCTGCCAAAAGGTCTAGATGTAGAACTCTCAAGATTCTTCTCCAGCACCATGTCTGCCTGTGTGCCACCTGCTTCCCACTATGTTGATAATGACTAAACCTTTGAGCTATAAGCCAGGCCCCAATGAATGTTTTTCTTTATAAGCGTTGCCACGGTCACAGTGTCTCTTCACAGCGACAAAGCCCTCACTAAGACAGCTGTAGACAGGGATGTCTCCTTTCAGCAGATGGCCAGCATCCTGGCAGCTGTAGGGTGATGCGGTGAAGGAACCATCTTCAGCACTGAAACCCATAAAGGAGCTCCTTCTCAGAGGTGCAGTCTAAGTCAGAGCCCTCATTCCAGTGGTGGCTATGTCCTCCCATGTGTCTGGTTGATTTATCCAGAGGGCAGCAAAGTCTAGTCCATGGTGCTCATTATAATACACTGTGGCCCTTCTCTCCAGTATAGCTGCTACTGACAGGGCTTTTGTGCCTTGGGATTTGTCGTGTTGGGAATGTCAAGATCACCCATACGTGGACCTTGCCTCCAGGAGTGCATGGAATAGTGATGGAGGTTGACAAATAACCAATGATTATGTGTAGTGAATGCTGTTAGGATAGAGCTGTTAGGGTGTTGTGGGAACACCCAGCTGGAGCAGTGGGTCATCCTTTGGAGGTGTGCTGGGAGACAGTCGAGAAAGGTTTCTTGTATGAGGCGACAGCTGAGGTGGTTCATAGACAACAGTAGGACTGGCCACGGAAGACGCTGAAGAGTGTTCTGTGCATATATTACTCAAGTCTCCATTGCTATAGAAATTCCTGAGGTGACTGACTTTAAAAGAGCAAAGGTGTATTTTGGCTCGCGGTTTCAGAGTGTTCTGCCCACGGTCAGTCGGCCTCGTTACTTTGAGCACGTGGAGTCATAACATGGCTGAAGTGTGTTATGGAGCAAAACTCTCTTTGTCATAGTCAGGAAACAACAGAGAGAGAGACTGGGTCTCACAGTCCCCTTCAAAGGCATGTCTCCAACAACCTGAAGACTTTCCACAAGGCAGAGCCTCTCAGGAGTGCCCAGTGTTGGCGGTCCAGCCATTTAACACATGGGAGACATTTCAGATCCAAACAGTGACGGTGCACGTGACCTCACGAGAGCAGAAAGCAGGACCTTGGAAAGACCCCAGCCTTTTCCCAGATCAATATGTAAGGCAAGTTTTGTTCCCAAATAAGACAGTTTGTCTTTTGGAATGAAGAGGTACCTTATATTAAGTTCTTTAACAATTTTTTTTATGTTAGAAGGCTCTCTCTAAATTATTTTAAACTATAAATAAACATACAATGCCCTGAAACTATCCGTGTCACAATTAGAATACCTGTGAAGGTCATTTGGAAGGAGGTATAGAAATTTAATATACATTTAGTCAGTGATTGTGGGGGCTTGGCTTCACAACTGTGTGCTCGGATACCATTGCCAATAAGCTTTTTAAGGATCACTTCAGATGAAATACAATTAGTGGTTACTTTGCGGAGATCACAAGTATACGCCCACAGGATGAATTGAAAATAAAACCGTCCTTATTTTAAGCAAATGGATATTTGTGGCTTGAGATAAAATTTCCCACGAGAGCATTGCATGCGGATTTTAAACTTCCCGTTGTGGAGGTAATGGACCAAATCTGTTTTTACTTCCTCCGCCTCTTTAGAGTCTCCTAAATGATGAAGAGGGAGCAAGGAACAGATTACATTCTTTGTTTTTAATGAGCTCGGGAGTCGTGTGCAACCCTGAACTGGAATCTACGGGTTAAAAAGTGGCAAAGGAACCATGGCTGAGCACCAAAGTCATGGCCAAGTTCCTTACAGCACCCTAAGAGCCCCTGAAAAGCCCGGGGATGAGAGCATAAGAAACGCAAGAGGCCAGGCTGGGTGCCAGGCTATGACTGAGGCTTTAGGGAGTTTTGCGCACAGCACAGTCGGGCCCTGTGTCTCTGGCCCGTTCCAGCCAGATGGCTAATGAACTGTGGATCGTGTTCACTGGAGAAACAAAATCAGGCAACAACCAGACTGAGACGCAGACACGGGAGGCCAGGGCTAAGCATCCCTAGTGAGAATGGTGGTAGGTGAAAGTGTGGCAGCGCAGCGACTACCCGCAGCCTAGCATTTGGGGTGAGTCGGTGCAAGATCACGAGAAACCTGAGGATGCCGACATTTGAAAGCACCAGCTTTAGAGAAGGGCTCAGGGCTGCCCGATGTCTAGTCTGATCCCCTCACATTTTGGCAAAGAGCATGATTGCCTAGATAGAGACTCTGGTTCCAGATGCCTATGTCCTTCCCCAGAGAGCAGAGTCCAGAACCTGCTAGACTCTCTCAGAAGAAATGTGTTGTCCTTGTATTTCCACTGTCTTCAGCGGCTGGATGTGTTGGTGCTAAAGAGGTAGCCTCGACCTCGTGGACAAGGACAGCACCTTAAGATCCCGGAGCAACAGAGTGGAAGGAGAAGTGACTGGGCGTGTAGCATGGCTCTGGGTTCCATCCTGTCTTGGTTAGGGTTTCCATCACTGATAAAATACCATGACCAAAAGCAACTTGGAGGGGGAGGGAGGTTTTAGTCTACATGTCCTTCTCACAGTCTACTGAAGGGAAGTCAAGGCAGGAACTCATGGCAGGTACCTAAAGGCAGGGACAGAAGCAGAGGCCATGGAGGAGTGCTGCTGACTGGCTTGCTCCCCATGGCTTGCTCAGCCCACTCTCCTCATACAACTCAGGACCACCAGCCCAGCAAAGGCACCACCCACAGTGAGCTTGGGCCTTCTTACATCAATCGTTATTCAAGACAGTACCCTACAGACCGCCCACAGGCCAATCATATGGAAGCCTTTTCTCAGTTCCTAATCATTTCCTCCTCCCAGATATGTCAAAGCTTGTGTCAAGTTGATAAAAAACCAATCAGCATGTATCCATAGTGGCAATTAAATCAGGGGTTGAGAGGTACCTCAGTGAAAAGTGCTTACTCTGCAAGCATGAGTTCCTGAGTTTCAAGGCGAAGAACCCTCACCCATCCAACAACACACACACAATGAAGCCTGATATGTGTGTGTGATTGTAATCCTACTGTTGAGGAGGCAGAGATGGGTAGATCCCTGGGTCTCACTGGTGCTGTACTCAGCAAGCTCTTGACAGGCACGCGCACACACACAGATGAGTACCCTCATTTAGGAATAAGGGAAGGAGAAAGGGAGGGAAAGGAAGGGAGGGAGAAGAGATGGAGCAAGGGAAGGAGGAAAGAAGAGAGGAGGAGAAAGAAGTGTTTGCTAAGGATGAAGGAACTGCCAGGTCTACATGTCCTGAACCGTTCCTCAACTTACATGATGTTAAAATTGAAATAAAGAAGCCAGGTGTGGTGGCGCACGCCTGTGATCCCAGCACTCGTGGAGGCAGAGGCAGGCAGATCTATGTGCGTTGGAGACCAAGTGAGTCCACCACAGCCAAGGCTACATAGAGAAATCCAGTCTTGAAAAACAAAAAAAATAAAAATAAAACAAAACCAAACAAAAAGCTGACTGGTTTGGGTCACTGTGTTTCATGGCTTGTTTGTTGTAGAGACTCAGCTTATAAACTAACCAATGAGGAGTGTGAGGCAGAGGCAAGTGTGATTTGGTGGGACACATCTATAATCCTAGCACTTGAAGTGCTGAGGGACATTGCAAATTCAAGGCCTGCCCAGGCTACAGAGTGAAACAGTGAGTTTAAGGCTAGCCTGTGCTACAGAGTGACCCTATCTCAACAAAACCAGAAACTTTTCTTATTAAACTAAAAAAAAAAAACAAAAACAATTTTTAGCTTTTTGCCTAAATACTGTCTGATGAAATCTACGAATTCATATCATGTTCTAAGCCTAAAATCAGATTCTCAGTGACTCGTTATTAAATATGAATGACCAACCAAGCATCGTGGGGCTTTTGATGAAAGCATCCAGCATAAGAGGCTGAAGCCAGAGAGAGACAGAAAAGGCAGCTCAAAGGAATCGGAATGCAGGGAGCAGAAGAAAACTTCAAAGGGCGTGGAGCTAAACCCTCCCAGTCATAGGAAGCATATCCTGAATATATGAATAAAGAGCAGGCTTGCTATTCATGCAGAGAATAAAGAAGGGCTCTGAGAAATTAATCATTTAGGGAGCAGATAATTCAATAGGAGGGTTGGAAGATAAAGATGCAGAAAGTAAAATAAAAGGAGAAAAGGATGGGTAGACAGTGAGGGGAAAAATAAGAAAAATGAATAGTCCTGTAATCTTAACATTTATAAAGATAAAGAGATTATAAAAAAAAACTCACTAAAGTGGTCTATATAGCATGGATTTATGAGATGTGAAAGTTGACTAGTACATCATTTTTGAATATTAATTTAGAATATTATTTTAATTAAATGTTTAGGAATAATTAGAGTGCCTTGAATAATTATAATACCATTTGGCTTTTACCTATGTGCTTACAATATATTTAAGTTGCTCATAAATCTTTCAAAAGCTTTGTTTTACTCTTGCTGGACTACAGGCAAAGTGGTCTTAGTGGGAAGATGGGAAGACGCTGGAGACTCGGGATCACTCAGTACTTGGTCAGAGCTGATAAGTTCTGGAAGCTTGAGGAGGTTTGAGAAGCCGAAGAATAGAGTATGAAGGGGAAGGTAGCCTCGTTCCCGGTAGTATTCATACAATGGTGGCTCTCCAAAGCTGAGCACAGTGTTCAAGTGCTGGCAGTGGTGCTGTAGGCCCAGTACCGCTTCCTGGATTTCTAGGGAGTTTGGGTGGCTTCTGGTGCCAAGTGCTGAAGAGGTCAAAAGGAGATGCATGGTTAAGAAAGCCTACTATGGCTCCCTTTTCCTGCAAGTGGCCTGAGGTGACTTTTTTTTTTAAGACTTATTTATTATATATACTGTGTTCTGCTTACATGTATGCCTGCATGATAGAAGAGGGCATCGGATCTCACTATAGATGGTGATGAGCCACCATGTGGTTGCTGGGAACTGAACTCAGGACCTCTGGAAGAGCATCCAGTGCTCTTAACCTCTGAGCCATCTCTCCAGCCTCCATAGGTGACTCTTGAAGATGGTTCGCTACTCTCTTGCCCCAGAAAAACCCTACAAAGTCATGCAAATCAAGAGGTTTGAATCTTCATGTTCGCTTTCAGAACACCTGGCAAAGTCCTGATGAGACCTGATAATCTAGGGTCAGATGGAAGGGGAGGAGGTCCTCCCCTATCAGTGGACTTGGAAAGGGGCAGGGAGGAGATGAGGGAGGGATGGTGGGATTGGGAAGGAATGAGGGAGGGGGCTACGGCTGGGATACAAAGTAAATAACCTGTGATTAATATAAAAAATAAAAATTATTATAGATAATAAAAAAAACACCTGGCAAACTGCCCAGACCATCAAGGGAATGCATATCCAAAAAGCCACCAAGTATCTGAAGGAGGTCACTTTAAAGAAGCAAGGCGTGCCATTCCGGTGGTATAATAGTGGGGTTGGGAAATTTGCCCAGGCCAAACAGTGGGGTGGGTGGCCAAAAAAGAGCGCTGAATTTTTGCTGCACATGCTTTAAAATGCTGAGAGTAATGCTTAACTTGAGGGTTTAGATGTAGATTCTCCAGTCATTGAACACATCCAGGCAAACAAGGCACCTAAGATGGCACCAATTTACAGAAGCTCCTGGCAGATTAACCCATACACGAGCTCCCCCAGCCACATTGACATGATCCCCATGGAAAAGGAACAAATGGTTCCAAAGCCAGAAGAAAAAGACATCTCAAAGGAAACTGGAGAAGCAAAAACTGATGGCCTGGGAATAAATCCTGCATAAAATAAATGCAGAGAAAAGAAAAAAAAGAAAGAAAAGAAGACCTACTTAGTGTGATGCCTCCAAGATCTCCTGACTGTTAAAGTTCAAAAATGGCTGCTACTCACAGATCCCTATTATCCACGTTCCAGCCCTGAGTCTTCCTGCTTCAGGCAGCCTTCTCTGCTTGCTGGCTCCCTTCATACCTTTTCTCGCCTCTGTTTCCTGTGTTCACCACCCAGAGACTTTTCCCTGGCTTCTGAACATCCTATGTTTTAAACTGTTCTTTAAGACCAATTAAGTCATTTCTGTCAGTGAGCTGTCTTCGGCCCCCTCTTGAAGTAAACCACCCTGATCTCACAAAGCAGTCACTACCTTTTGTCGTCCTAGGCCCATCTTCATCCTCTCTGGGATGGTTTTCTTACTGTGGAAAGGCAACAAATAATTGCCGAGTGAGTGGAACTGAATCTAAATGAGAGGACCTGTTACTTCTGGATTCTCTTTGCTGGAGATGTTATAACTTCCTTAGACTGTCTATGCAGAGCAATCCCTAAGCCTGTGAAAAATCACCCTGAGTTTTTAACAAGAGTTGATTACACAACACGCCCGCGCGCCCCCTGAAATGCAGTGTTTGCTGATTCTCTGAACCCAAACTCCTGGTGCTTCTGGTTGCAATTTGATCACTCTCCCTAGTGTGAAATGGTAATAGTAGTTTCCGTTTCCTGCACTGACTTCAATTAATCTTTCGGAATTACCAGGGCAGAGCCGTTTTGAGGTGCACTGTCCCGTTTGTTCCGCCACTGCAAATCAAGCTCCTATTGTAACTTTGACAGCCAGGGTGAGTCAGTGTCTTGGCTGGAGCTGTTTCCTAAAGTCAGGTACAGGAGCAGAATGCCTAATGCTACCTCTGGCCCTATAATCTTCTCCCAACATGCGGGCCCTTACTGCTCTACATACACACTTCTAATAAATTGGATTTAACAAGTAGTTTGCACTAGGGGGTCGTGGGCAGTTTTATTTTTCTAGTTTACACCTAATTGTTCTATTCACTCTCTTCAAGAAAATTCAGGCAAAATAGAGGCTCTGAGGTGTTGTGTGCCTTAATCTGTCATCCCAAGAAGCACCATTTGGCCTTTGATCTAGGTGGCTGCTGATGGAGAAAAGGAGAGACAGGAGCCACTGCCTGCAGTCTCCCCGGGGCTATGATCGCCAGCCCTAGCACTCAGTGTAGGCTGGTGCTCTGCTGTGCAGCTCTCCAGAGGGGAAAGGAAACTTCCGGGAGTCGCCATGCTCCTGTCTCCGAAGCTAAGCAGTTCGGGTGTGCGTGTATCTAATCACTGTCCTCTTATCCTTCCTTCGTCATCGATCTGTCTCCCAGAAAGGAGCATGGTCCCTTCAACCTGAAGTGAATGTAAGTGTTGTCAGCCAGGGCACAACTTCCGGAAGACAGGCCTCCGTGGGGTCAGTTACACCATTTTTACACCGTGCCTCAGAGCAACTGCCAGGGGCAGAATTCTGGGCCGGATATTCCAGGGGCTGTTTTTTTCCTTACTGGAATTGGAACAGTGTCAAAAGTCAACTTAACGGTGCCTATGCCTAACCTGGCTCCTCTGTAGAAGTTAGATCATCACTGAAAACTCCTCCTGGGCCCATCATGTGAACCATGCTCACTCCACTACCTACCACTCTGTGCCTCCAGTTGGGATAGCTGATTACATAGAACTTTGCATCTTGACTGGGAAATGTTAAGCTTCGGTCAGTACAGGAGGTAAGTGTGTGGAACGAGAAGGAAAAAGGGTCTGCACTTTTGCTCTCTGAAACCTGAAAGCAGGGGGAAGACACAGATGGCGTCGTGTGACTTTTGCTTCTGGATCCTTCCCTCTATACGTTTTCTAGAAGGGTGTATCCGCTGCTGTGTCATGGCCTGCCTACCGTGGCATGGTTTGTGAAGTTCTGGATTGAACACGACGGAGAGGGTCCAAGCGGACCCTCTGACATCCTGCTCCAGCATCCGTGCTTTCATAAACGTAGCTGACTGTGAAAGGAAAGGGTTGCGTTATGGTGAGTCAAGGACATTCCATACAGTCCAAGCTTTGTGCTGTGTGGCCATTGTCCTCCGTGGGAGCTGTGTGAGAAGTTGGCCCAAGACCTTCCTGCTCAGGGCTTGCTCGCTCTGTCTCATAAGCTAACCGTTAGAGCCAGGTGTGGATACTAGCCTTTTTATTAGACTATTTTTTATTCAGTTTTTAAAATTCCATGCGTGTGAGCAAAGTATCTTGACCCCCAACATCCTCTCCCTCTCTTCTCCAGGTATCCTCAACACATCCCCCTCCCTCTCCATGTCCTGTCTCTGTACTCTGTCACTGTCTCTCTGTCTCTCTCTCTCTCATAACTCACTGAGTTCAGTTGGTGCTGCCTGTTGGAATGTTGACCGATCTTGTTGGCTTGGTCTTCTGTGGGTAGCCATAGCTCCATAGCTGCAGTGAGTGGGTAAGTGTCACGGCCTCATCATGTCCAGATGAGCATTTTACAACACTCCTCCCTATGTTCTGGCTCTTAAATTCTTTCTCTCTCTTCTTTCTCAGTGTTTTCTGAACCTTGAGGTTGGGGGAAAGCTGAGTATTCAATATAGCACTTTGTCTATTAGGAATATCTGCATTAGCTACCGACCACTGCCGAGACCATTTTCTCTTGTTGAGGGCGGCACTACTCTATGTGTATAAACGTAAATATATTTTTTGAGACAGGGTCTCACTTTGTAGCCCTGGATGGCATGGAACCTACTATGTAGACTGAAAGAGTCTTGAACTCACAGATATCCACCTGCCACTGCCTCCCAAGTGCTGAGATGAAAGGTACACAGCATCATACCTGACTTAAACATAAGCATGGAGAAGACAGTTTAACCATATGTCCATTTAGCAAGAAAGCAGTAGTAGATTCCCTCGTAAGGCCTATGGCGTCCCAGCTGTGAGCTTTTGACCAGTTTTTGTGGTACCAGGCATGAATTTCCTCCTGTTGTAGGGAGGCCTCAAATTCAATCCAGAAGCAGTAGGTGGCCCCATAACATCTGTGCCGCTAGCACACCAAGGAACGCATCTTGACGGGCAGATCAGTGTTGTATCATACAGGGTCTGTTTGATACCATTGATGGCTTTTCTCCTTGAGCACAGCTTGTGTAGTACCTTTTGGAACTGTGAGAGCTAGCCAGCAAGTAGCAAGTTTTCAGGTCAGTTCCATCTTGATTTCGCTATGGTGTACAGTCTCCTTTGGAGCTCACGAGTCCTAGCCCGTCAGTCCTGTGTGATAAAGTACCTCTCTCCCAATAAGCCTTTCTCCTTTTGGCTCTATTTCCTGTATTCCAGGTCTTTGTTTAGCTACTTTCTATGGTTGGGCAGCTGCTGAAGAACAGCCATCCGGGTCTTTCAGCGTCACAACAGAACAGAATCCTTCTCCTTAGCCAGGAGAGCTGTTCCCATCCACGAAACACCCGTAGTACATGTGGGTGAGCTTTCGCATGGATGACACACAGACAGCGCTTCAGAAAGTATCCTGGGAGGCTGAGGACCGTGAACATGATGTTTTCCCTGGCAGATGGGTGTGGTTGAGGATTCTGAGCAGCGCACCCAAGGAGATGGATGAAACATCACAGGAGCACCAGAATGGGTTCAGCCTTTCCGGCAATGGGGCTGTGGGATCCCACGGGAGCATCCTTGCCTTATCAGCCTGAAACAGGCCCTTGTCACAGACAAACAAGAGCAGCATCTGCTTCCCCCTGAACAGTCCTGAGGACAGCCAGTGCGATTTGTTTTCAGAGAACTTTCTTCTTTTCCTTCCTTCCTTCCTTCCTTCCTTCCTTCCTTCCTTCCTTCCTTCCTTTCTTCTCTTTTTTTTCAAGTTCATGGGAAACATTCCCTAACTCTGCTTGCTTTGGGTGAGCTGGAGCTACGGTTCAGCCAGAAGTAGTTAACTTAACTGCCTATCTGACTCCTGTCACACTTTGGTAAGGCACACAGGGGGTACAGAGAGGCAAAGGACAGCCTGATTGGTGAGCACAGCTTTTAATTTTATTATTTTATTGACTTATGCAGTGCTGGGGTTGGAACCTGGGGCCTTGTGCGTGCTGGCCAAGTGCCTTCCATTGAGCTGAATACCCCAGCCATCATTCATTCATTCGTTCATTCATTTGTTCGTTCACTTTATTTATTTATTTTTGAGACAGGGTTTCTCTGTATAGCTCTGGCTGTCCTATCGTCTATTTATTTGTTTATTTTTTAATGTTAGATGTGAACTGAAGGGATGGCTCTGTGGTTAGTGCACATGTTGCTCTTGTAGAAGACTCAGATTTGGTTCCCAGCACCCACCTGGTGGTTAGCAACCCTCTACAACTCCAGTTCCAGGGGGTCTGATGCCATCTCTTGGCCTCTGCAGACACTACGTCCATATGGTACACAGATACACATGCAAGCAAAACACCCATACACATAAAATAAGAAATAAATCTTTTTAAATGTGCAATGCACATAAGACACACTGATCATCACTAAAACATGAGGAACCTAACGTTGGCCGTTACCTTCTAGAGGCTGCCGGATCCCTGGGCCTCACAGATGTCTCCTGGATCAGAGGGGACTACCTCTGAACATCTGTATCCGTGCTCCACCCTGGAGCCTCCGTAGCACACCTTCTGAATTCAGTGAGGGAGTCAGGAAATTCCTTATTTTGCAGTTCTGGAAGCCCTCCTTTTATTCCATGGAAGTGACTGTCCCTTCTGCGTATGATGCCCTGCAGAAGTCACCTGTTTATCTGCTTGTCGAGAACATGTTCACAGGCCGGTGAGATCTGATATGTCCTAGAATAATGGCAAAACAGGATTAAGAAGACAATTTATGTCTGCACTGCTCTAAAACTAATTGGAGCTCCTTAACACTTCTGTGCGCTACAGACTTCCTCCTATTTTCCTCCTCGTTCTTTCTTCATTTCGCCTCCATGTATTTTGCACACTTCTCTCTCTGCTTCCTTAATGCTGCCCACAGGTCAAAACAAAACCTCCTATTGATTTAATGGCGTCTTAATCCTAGCTAGCACTTCAGTGATTAATAGTTTGGAGAGACTTTCTGTAAGCCAGGCATTACGATAAATAATTGAAACGTGGCATCTAACTTAATCCTTGCAAGTCATTAGTATGGCTATTCCTTTTTTTTTTTTTTTTTTTTTTTTGACAAGACGACAGAAACTAAAGATATTATGGAACGTGCCTGAAGTCTCAGAGCTAGTCAGTGAGAAACCGGAGACTCCAGTGCGGTTTTCGACCCTGGAGCTCGCTCGTATCTGGTGGAGGAAGCTTTGAGGCTGGTGGCCTGTCTGAGATAGACCTTTGGCCTTGCAGAAGGATAGGAGAGCATGGGTTCTGGGTAAGGAAGCCTGGTTTGAACCTCATCTTGCCACCAACTAACTGTACAATGCCAGGCAAGCCAGCTCACCGCACTCAGACTGTGTTTCCAGCCGGTGGTGTGGAAAATCACCCTGAACACTGTGTGCGGGCGCAGGGTAAACCTTTAGGTTGCAGGTGGACAGAGGCTGGCAGGTTATTAGTGTTGTTATCTATGAAGAAAGTAGCACTCACCCCCTCCACAACCATCTTCATTTCCTATGGGTGGGTTTTGAAGCCCCGCCGGGAACCTACCACCAACGTCTGTGTGTAAAGCAGTCATTCTCAACCTCCCTAATGCTGTGACCCTTTCATACAGTTCCTCTTATTTTGGTGTTCTCCCCCCCCCCACCATAAAATTATTTTCATTGCTACTTCATAACTGTAATTTTGCTACTGTTACGAATCATAATGTAGGTATCTGTGTTTCCCAGTGGTCTTAGGTGACCCCTGTGAAAAGGTCATTCAACGC
Organism: Psammomys obesus; assembly: GCF_907164565.1. NCBI lineage: Eukaryota > Metazoa > Chordata > Mammalia > Rodentia > Muridae > Psammomys > Psammomys obesus. Next base: position 10,149,696 of record NW_026596117.1, on the reverse strand, counting down.
CCAGAGGGGTCACAACCCACAGGTTGAGAACCACTGGTCTGAAAGGCTCCCCAATCCATCCTCGTTTTTGTCCTGTGTAACTGGAGGTCAGCAACAAGCTCTGGAAAGCTCCACGTGGTGTGTACGGGAACATAAGGCAGGGTTTCCATTGACCAGTTCTAGAACAGTCTCTTTCCATGTCCCTCCTAATACCCAGATGCTACATAGGTACTTTAGACATGGAGAAAGGCTGGTGTTGAAGAGCAGAGGATCCCTCTACAGTTGCTGCCAGTGTGAGTGCCTGGGTGGCCTGGTGGCTGGATGTGGGGCTGGGGACAGAGCAGCCTAGGCTCTTCTCCCACCTGGGATCTTACTACATTCTGCCCCCCAGAGTAGAAATTACCTGCAGCGTCACTGACACCCCCAGCTTCCAGACATCAGCGTTTGAAAAGTGCGCGACAAATACCAAGAGGGCTAGGGATAGAGGCCAGGGGTGGAGGGCTTGCCCAGTGTGTGTGTGAGACCGTAGGCTCCATCTTCAGCATTTCTCAAGTAAACAAACCAGATTTTTTTTCTAACCCAAATGTGAATTTTATACTGAATGTAAAACATGTACAGAAAGTAAACATAATACTTTCAAAAAATTAGAAAACAACAACAAAAAAATGTTAGTTTTGTTTGTTTGGTTGGTTGGTTGTTGTTTGGGGGGGGGGTTGTTTTGTTTTATGGCTTTTGGTTTTTCTGAAACAAGGTGTCTCTATGTAGCCTTGGCTGTCCTGGACTCACTTTGTAGACCAGGCTGGTCTCGAACTCACGGAGCTCTGCCTGTCCCTGCTTCTCCAAGTGCTGGGATTACAGGCGTGGGCCACAATGCCCGGCTCATAATACTTTCTCAGAGTTTAAAACGTTTCAAGTTAAGCCCCAGCCAAGGTAAGCAAGGTACTAAGATCCAAGTTTAATAAAGCTCTCTTCTCTCTGTAATTAAGAAATGGAGGACTTTTTGGCCCTTAATTAACCAAGGTGTGCGAGGCCAGAGTTAGCATCGGCTCTGATTTCAGTGGCACCAGAAACTCCGTTTAACCACTCCAGTGGCTGTCAGCCCAGTTTTTTATGCAATGCTTTCTCATCTTCATTTAGCAAGAGTGCCTGTCACATAGGCAATGGCTCTTGTGGATAAATGGTTTCTGACCCTTGTATCTTAATGAGATGTGTGGCCATTTTTCTTAATGTTTTACAAACGTTATAATTTTTCCTAGCAGGAAAAGAAAAAGTCTCTGTCAAATTGTGTGTGTGTGTGTGTGTTGTGTGTGTATACTGTGTGCACACATGTGCTCTGGAAACCAAGGTATCATGAAGTAGTCCTCCCCTACTTTGTATTCCGTTTTTATCTCGCCTACTTATTTTAAAGAGAATGTTGCGAATCACCCACTAGATCGGTTGCCATTCAGTTCTCCTTAGTCTAAAACCTACTTCTCTTCCCTGGGCTTCACACACTCTCAGCTCACCCTAGCACACACACGCGTGCACACAAGAAACATCACTTCCTCTGTCGTCATCACTGCCACTACAGTCTGGACTTGTGAGTAGTGAGACATGTGCCGGCTACTAGTGGGAACTCCTCCCCAACCCCTGCCCTTAGCAAGGCTCCAGTTATCCCTGGTGAAAGAACAGAGTCATGAACACTGCCGTTAGGAACTCTGACGGGGCTTTGGCCCCGAGAAATACAGACGGACAGGCCCTCATCTCGACCTGCCTTGATTACACTGGGAAACAGGGCCCTTGCTAGGGTAGCTCTGACCCGGGCTCTACCTCAGCGGGCAGAAGCCGGGGCAGAGGGCGTGTTCCCAAATATGCAGTAAGAAAAGCAGGCAAGCAAAAAGCAGGGTTTGCACAACTGGAATAGACTGAAGCAGAATTCCAGTGACTAGCAGTACCTCTTTATCACTGTCCCATAAACCCAGGTGTTTTTATGGCCTAGCAGACTTTGCCCCTGAAGGCTCCCAGGAGCCCTAAGTGGTTACTGTGCGCCCTGCTGTCTGAGTGTGTTTGAAGGCAAGTGTTGTAGTTTCTTTTTAATCATTGCAGTGACAAAAATACCTTATAGAAGCAATGTAAGGGGCGGGTAGGAGGATTTGCTTTGCATCCTAGTTGGAAGGCACAGTCCACCATGGTGGGAAGGGGCTGGGGCAGGAGCGGGAGGGGCTTATCACACTGCACCACCAGGCAGGGAGCAGGCAGACGAATGCTGGAACTCAGCTCAGTCTCTCCTCCTTTTCTTTTTCCTGCAGTCTAGGACCCCACCCTGGGGGAGTGGAAGGGAGACGGAGGTGGGGATGGTGCTACCCACATTCAAGATGGGTTTCCCTCCGGCACTTTTGGAAATAGTCCCACACATAAACCCAGAGGTATCCTCCCCAGGCAACTCTAAATCCAGCCAAGGTGACATTGACAGCTCACCATCAGGGCAGGGCCGTGTATTTGCCCAGATTTTGAGTCCCACATTAGCTACTACTGTCAGCCTTACAGTGTCAGGCCCAAGCATAGCAGTGGAATGACGCGGGGCAGACATTTGCATTCTGAGACTGTGACCCTCTTCTTGAAAAGGAGCTTTTTCTTCCTAGAGCAAGAGACCTGGATCCTGACACCAAGAAGTGATATTAAATGACTCAGCCTCTTTGCCAGTTTGCAGATTCTGCTGTTTCCTCTCTCAGGTGCCAGAGGTCACTTATTTTGCTGAAGATACACAATGGTTGTAAAGCCAGCATACTCTAGAGACAAACCAGGGGTGGAGAAGGCACAGTGAATGTAATGGATACTGTAGGAAGTCACAAGTTTGGGGGGGACCAGACATAATCTCATCTCGCTTAATGTTCTAAAGAAACAGGTCCCAGGGGCTGGAGAAATGGCTCAGGGTGAAGAGCACCGTCTGCTCTTCCAGAGGATCTAGGTTCAGTTCCTAGCACCCGCCTGGCAGCTCACAACTGTCTGTAACTTCAGTTCCAGGGGACCCGACACCCTCACACAGACCTACATGCAAGCCAAACACCAATGCACAGAAAATTTAAAAAAAAAAAATTTAAATAATGAAAACAAGAAATAGGTCCTAGAATTGACAGCTGGGAGGGGCTTTAGCATGTATTTCCTACTGTTGCCTCATTGAACATCTGCAGGAGAAAGTAAAGTCCTCACAAACTGCGAAAGAAGGCAGACAGGGTGGCTGGCGACTCCTGGGCTCTTTCCCGAGTCTCTCCACTTCAAAGAAAAGATTTCTCCTTGCTTCTAAGAAGAAGTAAACAAAGGGTAGTTTCTCTATCACTCTGGGACTCAGTGGTATGAAAATCAAGAGCAAAAGAGAAAGTGCAAAACCAACCCCAAATCCCCAGCCAGATTTAGGTGACAAGAACTGGAGTGTGTGATGTCCAGAAGAGACTTCAATTTGCTGTGGTCGTTTGGAATGCCCGTGGTCCTGGAGGGGGTGGGGGAAGGACCTCCCCCCCCCACTGCTTGGGCAGTGTAAAAATACACAGGAAACATGAGCATTTTGAAGGATCCACAGTCAGCACAGATCAAGATGCCATATCAAAGGCAATTGCTAACACAGCTTCAGCCTGTCTGAACTGGTCCTCTGTCCTCTTCGAGGATCCCAGACTTTGTCGGTCAAGGTTGAGCCAGTCCTCTTAACACATCAGACACAGAGATACATGTCTGCCTGTCTGTCTCTCCTACTGGTTTTATTCTCTGATTGAAGCCCCTTCCTTGCGGATCCCGTCTTATCCGTCAGTGTAACCAGCTGGGCCCGGAGCAGACCCTACAGGTGTTTTTAGTGTGTAATGTGTAGCGCTCCTGTGGCCTTCTTGCATTCACGAAGGTGGCAAGTCAGCTTCTCTGCTGATCTCTGTTCACAGTCGATCGCTGACTCAACACCTTCTGAACCTCAAATAGCAGAAACTGGCAGCGATAGAGGCCGCCTCCCACTCACCTTCCATTGTGTGGGAGAGATGTGTCCAAACACGGAGGCTTCACATTAGAAATCCTTTCTGCCTCCGCTGCTGTTTCTAAATATTTGGTTTCCCTTGTGAGTAGTGAAGCGTATGTAAAATGGCATTCTGACAAACCGACGGAAAATACTAGAAATATTAAAACTCGATGTGGCTTTGAGGGATGAGCAACGCAGAAGACAGAAGCAGTTACCGTTTTCCTTAATGAGTCCTTGCCTGGTTGTGAGTGAGTGCAAGCGATTTCACAAGATTATGTTAAATATAGAGTTGGTCTACATCAATACATGTTACTAAGACAGAGAGCAAGGTGGTGAGCAAAAGAGCATGTCATTAAACCCCAGTGTGTACACTGCAGCCTCAGCGCTCAGGAAGAAAGAGGTTAGCGTGTGACACACACACACACACACACACACATACACAGACAAAATTGATCAGAGTTAATGACAACTCCCTAGTTCTCTGTAAGTGAAATTTGGTGTTTTTCCCAAAATATTGGTGTTGAATTACAAAAATACTAACCCGGAGTTAGGGTGTAAACTCTAATCCTAATTTTGAACCGAACTTAATTTTAAAATGTAGCACAACTTTACAGCTATAAAGAAATGATTAAGGAATGCCTAAATACCTGAACAAAGCCAGGTGTGGTGGCGCAAACCTTTAATCCCAGCACTTGAGGGGCAGAGGCAGGCAGACCTTTTGAGAGTCTGAGCCAGCCTGGTCTACATAACGAATGAACTCCAGGACAGCCAGGGCTACGTTGTGTATGTGTGTGTGTCATATATATTTAAATATATCATATACATACATGCATATCAAATGCTTATGATATGTGTTAAGTGATATATATATATATATATATATATATATATATATATATATATATATATATATATATATATATACTAATACATAGTAAATATGACACTTTACATGGATTAAGTGCTGACATTTGCTTACAGCCTGCAGCTCGGGGAGGGCTGCAGCGAGGCACCGGAAGGAGGGTTGCCTGAAATCAGGTGGGAACCTACAACAACTCATGCTCTGCTCACAAAGGCAGCGGCCTGAAGTGACTAGGGGTTATGGGTCATTCTTGTATGAGTTTTGTCTTATCTCTACACACCTCCTCCAGCAAGGCACGGTTTTCTGCCCTCACCTACTGCGTCTTGTGGGTGAGATTGCATTCATCCATCAAGGTAGGACAAATTTACATTTTTCAAAGAAAGTGAGATAGCAGGACTGATGGAGAGCACGGAGGAACCCGTATCCTTTATCTGTGCTGCCAGTATCCCAGAGGCCTTTGTAGAGCTGGTGCAAGTTCATGAATACTGATGTCTTTCAAAAACATTGTGTTGAGTTACACAATGCTGGCTTGAGCCCACACGCATTTAAATACACCTCTGCGACTGGGAAAGAACTCTGATCTTGAAAACCCATGGGCAGGAACAAATTATCTGTATTATTGAGCGTCAGGCACTATGTGGTATTCTGCAGGTACAGAGGGAAGCGAGGACATTCCGTCTCATCCCTGGTCTTTCATTTGTGCTGGGGACCCCTGCCGTGTTCTAAAGGGATCATGATACTGTCTTTTCATCTTCTCAACCTGGCAGCAAGTACCCTCTTCCTTCCCCGCTTCCTCTGGAGAAAGAGAAGAAGCATCTCGCTCCTCTTGTGACCTGACAAGCTGCTAGGTTTTCAGCCCACGGCTTCCTGAGAGGAGAATCCTAGTCCCTGTTTTGCCGTCTCATGGCCTGGTTGTGCAGAGTCCAGGTGACATGCTGCCAGCTCCTCGGTCGTGTTGAAAATATCCCAGGACTGTGGGGTCTGGTACAGATGCAGTGTGCATCACAGGGTGCATTCAGTTATCTTTTTAAACTTGGAAGTTCCATCTCAAAAGGGTGTTCAAATGTCTCAGGGTAAGAAAATTCCCTCACTTAGTAGAATCTTGCGTGGTAGACAATTGTTGTATACCACATCTTAATGTATCTATTTACATGTGAGTGTTTGCAGTTTACATAAAACATTAAGTTTACTTAACCAGTGAAGCCGAAAATATTTGTTAGCTCTCATGTTTACAGCGGAGTGTGCACTGGAGTTTCAAGGAATGAAGGGTGTGTGTGTGTGTGTGTGTGTGTGTGTGTGTGTGTGTGTGTGTAATACAGGAGTACGTGGAGAAACTAAAAGACATAATGAAGTCTGAATGTAGCTCAGTAGAATATTTGCCTCAGATGCAGATGGTCAAGAGAAGGGTGTAGAAAAAAGGCAGTGGGAAAGAGAGAAGAGGGAAGAAAGGAAGATTCATGAAGACTATTGGTCAAAATGAGTTCAGAGAAACCCACTGCAAGCAGTGCCTGTAATCCTGGCACCTGGGAGGTGGAGGCAGAAGCAGGAGGATCGTCACAAGTCTGAGGCCAACCTGGGTTACACAGTAAAACTGTCTGAAAAATTGGAGGAACATGAGGATGGGAAGCATGAGGACAAGGAGCAGGAGGAGGAGCAGGAAGAGGAGGAGCAGGAGGAGCAAGAGGAGAGAAAGTCGTTTCTTTTTTTTACATTGATTTATTCTTTAATGCCAAGATTTACAACAAAGTTCTTAAAAGTCCCCATTTAGTTGCTTGTTTCTTTTCACTCAAAGCATACTAAAGTCAAATATGTGACGATACCTATAAATGCTCAAATCTGATCTATGATGTGAAGATTAAACACTCAGTTGGTACATCAAATGTCATTTTGTCAAGAAGCTATGAGAAATAGGTTATTAGGACAGTAAAAAAAAAAGACGAAATTTGGCTGGAGAGATGGCTCAGCCATTAAAGGCTAGGCTCACAACCATAAATATAAGTCAAGTTTCTTTAATCCAACCAGACTTCCAGAGAAGCTTCCAAATACATACTGCCCATCCTCGGCTCTGTGGAGAGCAGTGGCACATTAGGGACTCTGAACGCTCGCTTCACAAAGATGTGCGCTTCCCTTTATTTTACGTGGACTCTTAGAAGTTCTGGCCTTACAAACCTAGTGTCAACTTATGGGAACCTCAGATTCATACATTTATGCTTAAAATGAATTGAGACATCTGTTTCTCAGTTGGAGGCATATCCTAGAACACAATGCAGCAAAGTCAGATGCTTTTATAATTTTAGGAGAAAAGAAAACATAAGAATTGTTATCCAGATGAGCTGGACACAGTGGCACACACCTGTAATCCCAGCACTCCCGGAGGCAGAAGCAGGTGGATCTCTGTGAGTTTGAAGCCAGCCTGGTCTACAAAGTGAGTCCAGGACAGCCAAGGCTACACAGAGAAACCCTGTCTCAAAAAGAAAGAGAGAGAGAAAAAAAATGAGAGAGAGAGAGAAAAAGAAGAAACAAAGAAAGAAGATAAGAATTTTATCCATATGAAAAAGGAATCTTATTTGATTGACTTTCCTGTTGGTTTTTAATTTTTAGGGTTATCTATATAAATTAGTGACTATGAGATATAGGCCTCTGGTGATATATGACCATGTCCATGAAATATGGATAATGAGCACTTCTTTAAATGAAAAAAAAAAATCCCTCAAGCAATTATTGGACAACAAAAATAAATTAATTTAATCCAGTACTTTGAGAATGAAAATCACTGTGATCCTAAAGCAGCATGTGCGCATCTTTAGGTTCTTTCGTGCGGAAAATTAAAGTAGAAAAGCGCTGAAATATTAAGAAAATGTGGCACCCCGCCGCTCACCCATCAATTCAGTCTTAAAGCTAAAGATGGTGAGTAGGTGCAGGGGCTGGGAGGTAGATGCTAGTAAAAGATAGGATTGGCATTTAGGCCAAATAAATACTCTTGGTTTTTTTTTTTTTTGGAGCCCGCACATTTAACCCCTACCTGTGTCTCCATAGCCAGTGAACACACGAAGTTACTAGTGAGCACCATTCTCTTCTCTCTTCCCCCCCAGTCCAGTCTACCCAAGACCAGCAAGGTCTGTGGTGTAAAATGCTCGGCTGTCATCTCAAACACTCGGCGTTGGGGGATTGGTTGCTGAACTCCACTCCCTATGGCCGTGGTGCTCACGTTAGCTTTGCAGGAGGGTGCTGTGTTTGCTGCATTGCTGAAAATGCTTTGTTTCTTTCGTGTGTTGGGAAAACTAGTAACAGGAGCTACCGCTGGGCGTCAAGAGAATAGTGACTACCAGGGGCTCTTCCCTTAAGCCAGCTGATTTTACGGAGTCAACTGCTAATGTCCCTCAAAGTCGTAGGTTTATTTAATGGATGTTTATAGACACTTGTCCAGATTTTCAGCAATAAAGAGTCTGTGTGGCAGGGAATTGCAGCTTTTGGGGGTGTGGGAGGTCTTATATTTGAGCATATAAATTGGGAGCTCTAATAAGATTATGTAACTCCTGCTATGAGTGAAAGAGTGTATGCTCTACACCCACAAAGTCATAGCTGCCTAAACATGAACTGAACAAGGACCACAAGAGACATGTTTATGTGGTTCGGGAAAAGCCCAGGAGGCCTCAGCCCTACTCAAAGAACTATGGGCAACTAAGGAGTGCTGAGTGGGAGAAATAGGCTTCCCAGGAATTATCCAATACCGAATGGTTCACCCTGAAAACATACACAAAAGAACCATTCTACAGACTAAGCAGTTTTGTATTTATGTGTGTATTCACGTATGTACATACATATACATATGTAGCAAGAATTAAAGAAAAAAGACTGCATTTTGATTATGAACTTGAAGAGCAAAGAGGGATAGATGAGAGGGCTTATAGGGAGAAGGAAAGGATGGGGGACATGACGTGATTATGATTTTAATCTCTAAAAGAAATAATTTTAAGAAGAATTCATACTCTACTATAATGTCACTTTATGTCCTGCTGTCTAAATGTAGGATAGACATCAGTGTCATTACTCAGTCTTCTCAAAAATTAATCTTAGAAGATTAACAAATTTAACAGTAGAACAATCGTAAGGTGAACTTCTAGACTTAATAAATAATGATATTTCTGATAGGAATTATGGCAGGCATGAGCTTGGGTGTTCTGCGTCCTCCTCTAATGAGAAGATGGTGTTATGAGGACTAAGGGTCTTCTCTCCTTGTCAGAAGCCTTGCAGTCCAGTGGACAGTGGGGTTACATTTTCCTGCTCCTTTCCCTTCGTGATAAATACCAAGGCATTGCTGAAGCAGCATTACCGAGTCCCGGAGAAGGGCACTGACTGACACTTGGACTTTGATAGGCCTTCCCGGATGATGGCTGCATGCATACTCTTGATAAACCATGGTTTTAAGGCCCAGCACAAAGCTTCTCGGCACTCCCCCAGCGGGCTGCCCTGCAGGAACATCTGTCCACCACTGGACGCCCACACAGGGATCCAAGTCAGGGCCACTGGGTCCCAGCATCCTCGCCAGGCCGTCGTCTTTATGTCCTTGCCCTAGTGTTCACTGCTCTGATCACTTCTTCAACAGTGTGATCAGCACAGTATTTTCCCTGGTGATTTTCAGAACAGTTAGACAGTGCCAAGAACCTCTGGCTAACATGCAGGATTACATTAACCTCTTGGTTTCATACGCAAGGCACTTGTCCAAAGACTAGCTTCTCATTGTAATATGCTCCATTGGTTCCAACTCACCTGAACATCAGCAGATCCACCTTAACACTGCATCATGATATAATTGTTCCTTATTTATAGATTCTAAGCATACTCTACAGTTCTCTGCTTTGTGTGGAGAACTAGACTGTGTGCCCATGCCGGGGCCTGGACATCCTAACTGGTGCTTTTTTTTTTCAAAGATTTATTTATTATTTATTATATATACAATGTTGTGTTTGCATGTATGCCTGCAGGCCGGAAGAGGACACCAGCTCTCATTATAGATGGTTGTGAGCCACCATGTGGTTGCTGGGAATCGAACTCAGGACCTTTGGAAGAGCAGCCAGTGCTCTTGACCTCTGAGCCACCTCTCCAGCCCCTAACTGGTGCTTTTAATTTGATAGAAAGTCTGAGCTTAGAGAGTTTTGTGGTGGGAAGACAGTAGACCGTTTTGTAAAAGGAAAAGAATTATTCCCTGAGGGTTAATGGAATATACTGTAAGTTATTGACCATTTACTGTGATAATGCCCGACCTAGAAATCAGCTGCCACTTAGCCTGTCTTCAGCCTTGTCATCCACTAGTGTCATCAGTGGCTACCTGGAGCTTTAAATTTGTGTGTGTTGGGGGGGTGGGGGGAGTTATTTTACTCTTGAGAGCAAAGCAGGTGTCGAGATTGTCACTAAAATATCTGCTCCTGTATAAAGAACCCTTGAAAACATATACATGTATGAAATCAGATCCTCATATCTTTTTTGTTTTGCTTTTATTTTTTTATATTAAATACAGTTTATTCACTTTGTATCCCAGCGGAAGCCCCCTCCCTCGCCCCTCCCAATCCCATCCTCCCTCCCTCCTCTCCTCCCTCCCCTCCTCCTTCCCTGCCCTCCTCTTTTGCCCCTCCCCCAGTCCACTGATAGGGGAGGTCCTCCTCCCTGCTCAGGGGTTGGTGATCAAAAAGCCAGCCTTTTTAACCTGTTGTGGGTTTTTTTTTTTTTTTTTTTTTGAGACAGTCTCACTATGTAGCCACGGCTGGCCTGGGACTCACTGTGTACATCAGTCCCTGCCTTCAAGTTCACAGAGATCTTCCTGCCTTTGCATTCCAAGTTCAGAAAGTTAAAGGACTTTGAGGCCACACCTGCCTTTGTTTTTACCATTTTAAAATTTGATCTTAATCGTGTTGTCCATTTCTCTTGTCTTATAAACCACATGTACCCTTTCTAAGGACACACACACACACACACAAAGCACACTGGATACTATGGACATAAGACATACGATAGGTTAAAAATGTAATCTTCAGGGTGAGGTCTGTTTGTGCCTCTACCACCTAGTGTTGTGGCTTGGCGTGAAATGGGTTGAACCACCCGCTTACTCACTGCAGTTTCCTTTGTGCTTTGTCCTGAGACAAGGTCTCACCCTGTAGCCTGGCTAACTAGAAACTCCCTATATAGTCCAGGCTGATCTTGAACTCAAGTAACACGCAGCTTCACCGAGTTTATGAACGCTCAGTAGGGTAACAGCTGAGACTCATCAGGAAAAATGCAGTGCTTGCATGAAAAGCTTTTCAGGTAAAGGGTTTACACTTTCTGTTCCCTGGTAGAACTGGAGTGAAGTGAAGGAATTTGTATCCAAAGGAACAGAGTGGAAGGTACTCCTGAAAACGCCTTCAGTGAAGTTTGGCAGAGAGCCTCGGCCGCTTGTGATTCGGTGATATGTGGGGAGAGGTTCATAGCAGCTGCTTGGGGTCTCTTCATTGGAAAATTTAAAGGAGACTTGGGGGATAAACTGGGACTAACTGGTCATGGGTGACAATGAGCCAAAGCTTGTCACAAGACCTGACCATTATTCTCTCTATGTGACAAGGCTAAGACAGAACGATTGGGGCTTTATACTGTATACTTCTGAAAAATCCCTGTGTGGCTTGATTGCTTTTCTCAGCTTCTCCTAGAACATGGCCCTGAACATCAGCTCTGTGAAAGCAGGCCCCACCCTCGCGTGGCATGTGTGTGGGGCCTTGCAACTTAGAGCCTCTTCTTGATCTTCTGAAGCCCGAGGGCCAGAAGGTGCACCATGCCTGTGGCTTGCGCCCTGCCTCACTGTGCACCTTGGCGCCTGGGCGGCCCTGACATTCTCAGCAGCGGGCTTGGTCGATGGCTGCCCTTTGCCCTGGCACTCGTGGCCAGAGGTGGCTGGGTGCTAATCTGTTTCTAGTCAGAGGCACAGCCCCAGCAAACTGCATCTGTGTGTTTATCTTGTAATTCACAGACAAGAAGAAGGGAAGCAAATTCCAGCCTTTTAAGAAGTTGTTTGGCAAGAAGAAAAAGAAGGGCCCTCTGTTATCTCCAGAGGAGTCAGCTACAAGGCACTGTCTCTCTCTACAGAGCGCCAGCAATGGGACCTTCTCTTCAGATGAGGAGGCCCTAGAGAACAATCTGAGGTAACACCTTGTCCTTTCCTTGCATGTCACAGAGTCCCAGGGCAAGAAGTCCCTGGAGGGGCAGGTGGGGCTTTGGATTGGGAGGGCAGGGACACAGCACAGAGGTGTCCCACCTGGGAATGGGGGTGGCACCCAGCGTGCTGGGAGGAGAAATTGCCTTCGGGGAGTGAGCCTGTGTCTCCCTGCCCTCACTGCTGGTGGAGGGCAGCAACTCACTGGCTTGGCTCCACAGGGGTCCTCTGATTAAAGAAAAGGTAGCCACAGTCTAGCGTTTACCCAGGAGGCAAGGATGCAGATTTCTCAAGGTCAGCAAAGCCACACCCCAGGAAGTTTCTAGCTGCTTTGTGTGTGGGGGGGGTGTTTGTGACAGGCATTCCCAACTTTTACTTTTCCTCTCCTCTCCTCCCTCCTTTATCCTTTTCCTTTCTGCTTTTCCCCCTCTGTCTCTCTCTCTCTCCCACCATCTGTCTGTCTGTCTGTCTCTCTCCCTTTCTGTCTCTGCCTCTATCTATCTTTCTGTCTCTCTCCCCCCTCACACCCCTCTTCTTTTTCCCTGCATAGGACACAGGCACTAAATCTGATCAGGAACTTTAAAAACCAGGGCATGAAGGGTTGGGGAGATGTGGTCTCTGTCACCTGAGTGCTGGGGTGCACTTGCGGGAGTTAGAGATGAGTGGGCGCCCCTAGTGCTCTTGAAAACCACCCATTTTGGGAAGCTGTCCCTGCCATCAGTGTGCTTTCTTGAGCCTTGCTCTGCTCACTGGCATCTCTAGCCTGAACCGACAAAGACCACATCAGACCACATCGTGTTCTAAGATTTTCTTGTTTCTCACTGGGCTGGCGGTTTTATTCAGCCTCCCACTGAGTGCTGGTGCCTGACTTACCTAACACCTAAGACAAAAGTGTGTGACAATAAGGAAATTGAAGTAGGTACTATTTGTGTTACAAAACCCTCAGGCTAAAGCTTAAGCCAATACTGACTCTGCCTCTGACTCTGACCAATACTGACTCTGCCTCGACCAGCCTATGTTTGTTTCTCGTTTTTTTTTTTTTTACCACATAAGAACATGGTCAGCTTTAATGGTGCCCTTTTAGGGTATCAACTCTGTGGAAGGAACAGCCTTAGCTGAAAGGAAAGCACAGTGAGCAATGAGTTACCAGCTGCTGAGTGCGCACACTTCCACAAAATCAACTGTTGTCCTTCCAGGGAGGGGAGGGCAGAGAATCAATGATTTCAGCTTCTCATGCTGGGTCTTTTTACCTCAAAGCAGAATGAAGTGCAAAACTACTGAGGTGGGTGATGGGTTCGGGGACGATTTAAGTCATGATGATTACAACAGATCTTTTATATGAAAGAGGTTTATTAGCTGGAGGTGAAGAGAGGGAGAGAAGGGAGAGCAGGATATGATGGGGGGAAAGAGAGAAGGGCACCCCGACAGACAAAGGGGAGAGGGCCAAGAGAAGCAAGAGAGGGCAAGAGAGACCAAGAGAGGGACCACATGGCTGGCTGGTCCCTTTAAGGGGGAAGGTAACCATGCCTTCCAGGTGTGGCCACTTGGCCAGCGACACGATGACATCATAAATTGCTAGGCAACCCAGGAGCAGGTTTAGTTCCAAAATCCTAACAGTGGGACCAAAACCAAGTCAGTGGGAAAGGGCATCAGGTCTAAGGAGTCCACCTTTGGGCAGACAGGCCTCTGAAAACATGCTTCCCTTTTGTCATAGGTTGTGGGTTGGCCCAGTCCCTTGTGTCCTGTTGAATTGCCTCGGACTCTCACAAGTTCTCTTCCCATTTACCTTCTGCATTCCATTTGCCTCATGAGACTTTTCCTTAAAGCTTTAAGGAATCTTGGGAAATTGCACATAGGGTCAAGCAACTCCATTACTTTGTAGGTAATGTTGCCTGCTCTCATTGTTGACTTCTGTTCAGAAACCTCCGCATATAGTATGGGACATATTTTAGTTTTTGTTTATATGAATAAAAATACTCGTCTCTTAAGTGAAGAAGCTAAAAGGATGTTTGGACCATGAATTTCTGTGTCTGTCCTTAAAATTAAAGTAGTAATATAAGAAAACAGAAGTAACTCAAAAATGTGAATTGCACATAGTAGGGCATGCCCATAATAGCAGAAGAGAAAGAACTGGTAAAAGTCAGAGAGCCACCTGGTATGGACAGTGAGCTTCACGCCAGCCAAAGCTACAGAGTGAGACCCCGTCTCAAAACAACAGCAAGCATTTTCTTTTCCTTCCAGGAAGATATTACATGAATGCCTTGCAGTATAGCGAAAGTTCTCCTCATTCTCTATTTACAAACGGAAAGAAAAAAATGAAAACTATGACTTCCTAAAATTATTTTCAGTTTCCTGCTCAGCTGACAGACATGCCTCTGCACATTGCATAAAGATGTAGAAATGAGTCTGAAGTTTTTTTTTTTTTTTTTTTTTTTTTTTTTTTTTTTTTATTCCCATCTCCAAAATAGAAAGTGCGGGCGTCGGTCCAGACTTTCCGAGGGAGACTTTCCGAAATCCAGGGTCCTACCCTAAAAACCTAGAAGGCTGAGTCTGTGTCCAGGGGCTTCCCAAAGCCCAGGGATGTAGTCACTGAAGTTGCTCAAGTCTAACAGGTTGGACCCTGAGAATCTGTAGTTCTAAAAGGTCTCTGTGGCCAAGAATAGCCCCTCATTGATCCATTCCCTTTACTGGAAGTTGGACATTTGTCCGGGGCATCCAGAGTGCTCTCTTCTTTCTGTAGCTTATGAATTGTCATGGCTCTCTGGCTAGTGTGTTTAAATTGTACATGCCTCTGGGAAAACGAAGCTTAAACTTTGATAGCTTTTTTTTTTAACAATTTAATAACATCTGTCCTTTGTTCATTAAATACAGTTAATACATTTCCATAAGTATGTTAAGTAAACCTTACATGTGGGCATTTGGTAGGCTGAGGCAGCAGACATGCTGTGAGTTCAAGGCTAGCCTAAACTACATGGCGAGCACCAGACCAACCAGGGCTACACAGCAACACTTTGTGAATACAGGGGGTTGTCCCTCATGAGCTGGCTGACCTGAGGCAAGCCAATCCCTTGATCTGCTAAACCAGCATCTGCCAGGATTATCCTAAGGTCAAAATGCGCACGTGCTGTTGCGCAATCTGTTGTAAAGCTCTTTGTAAACACAAGGCAAAATTACCAGAGATAGAGACACCGCTGATGACGACCCAGGCTGCGTTTCCAGAGCACAAGCCTAGAGGAAATGAGTTCACATCGTAGTGAGAGAGGTTTAGGAAGAGATCTTTTCCCACGAGAGGCCACTAAGAAATAAGGTGGGCGTCCAGAATTCGAGGGGCATGCTGGGTTGATCCCTTGTCCCATGATATAAGAACAAGTGGGCAACCCTCTGCCTCCCACCTCTAGGCTGTTTAAGGTCTCAGAGTGTCTTCCTTGACCTTGAATATATATGGCACGCCCTGTCTCTGTTGCAATTGACAGGTAATGTGGTACTCTGTGGTCTACCGAGCACCACATATTTTTACAGGGTCCCAGAATCCAGGATCTGTGTAGAAGATGCCATGCCTCATAGACTCTAGTTCCAGGTTTGTTTGTTTTTTTTTGTTTTTTTTTTTTATCCCAACAACTGTAGTTTGTTTGATGAGGATATTTAATTGCTCATTAGCATTTCATCTGAATGAGGCTCGTGGATCTATTTAGAAAGAAAACTGCTGATCAATTGCAATTGCCCTGTTGTCATGGAAACAAGCTGAAATTGGACTGTAATTATATTTCCTTATGCCTGAAGTCATTGCTGTAGTAATTACCCAATATCTATGGTCCCAAATTACATGATGCTTGTTCAAAAAAAAAAAAAAAAAAGGAGAGAAAGAAAAAAGACAAAGGATAAGGAGCAGGGAGTGGAGGGGAGGTGCCGGCCTGAGGCGTCATTCACTTCGCAGCTGTAGAGAGCCTTCATTTTCAGATGGAGAATTCCCCTCTGTAGGCTGTGACTCAAAGGTGTTGTCAGCAAGACTTGGAATGTGTCCAGCTCTTTGAGTAGCAGCTGTAAGCTGTCAGGTAGGACGATTTCGGTTCTACGGAAGACGGAAGGCACAGAGTGACGGTGTCAACAGTCACTAAGCCTATCACCTGATGCTGTGTAACGTATGGAGGACTCGAGGGGCTCAGCAATATCATTAAGATCCCAGTCATGGGGCTGGAGATGGCTCGGCAGTTAAGGGCACTGGTTGCTCTTCCAGAGGACCTAGGTTCAATTCCAAGCACCCACATGGTGGTTTACAGCCATACATAAATTGGGCCCAGGGGGTCCAACATCCTTTTCTGGCCTCCTTGTGCACAGCGCGTGCATGTATTACACAGGCGTGCTCTGTCCAAAGCTCTGAGTCCTACCTACCCTTCATGATTTCCACTTTGCATAGCTGGAGTAATTCAGTCCCCATCACATCCTGGCAGGCTGGGAAAACACTGCAGCTTCGTTCCGTTGTATTTTGGCAAAGGGGAAGCACTGCTGTTTTCTGAGCTGGCAACCGGACGGTGCAAAGTTTGAAAGAAAGCACAGTTGGAGAAGGCTTGAGTTGGAAGCCATTATAGATGTCAGTCAGATCCCAGTAGAGACTGGAGGTAAAACCCAGGCAACTGTGATGTCATATACCTCCACCTCTTAGCCCAACGGCTGCCCCAGTGGTTGGTTCCTCCTTTTCTTTTGGCGGGTCCCACAGACGCATGTCCTCTCCTGAGACCAAGAACGCATACTCTGTGACCCCACTTGTTTAGGGCTCCCATCGTGTGACTGAGCAACTTCCGCTCACGTTACATCCGTGTTCACTCCAAAAATACAAACATCTTAAAGTGGAAACCTCTGTGATGTGAGGCAGGAGCTGAGTTCCAGTCAGAGTTCAGCGTGGACTGAAACCCTGTCCTCCCTTCGCTGGGCCTGATGGTGCCATGTGCATGCAGGTCTGTCTGCCGTGTCTGGTGGCTCTGTGAGGTCAGTGACTGGTTAGAGTTGATTCTGGGCCTGGATTAGCAGCTTCCCTTTCTGCCCCTGCTATGTTGCTTCCAGGTATCTCGTAGGGATGTGAGGAGCAGCCGCCCTAGTCTCTGAAGGAAAATGTGGGCTAATAGGGCAGACAGCAGGCTTAGGATAGGCCTGGGAACTCTGGATTTCGAGTTCTGTATTGACTTTGAGGGGCTCTTTGAATGTGAAAGAACAACCTTAGTCATGAAAAATCAGCCTGGATCCAACCTCACTCAGAAAAATACAGCACAGGTCCTGGAAGAAGCAGAGGAAAGAAGATTAATGGAGACATCAAGTTTGATTTCATTCATACTGAGTCTGCAGAGGTGACCAGGTGGCAGGGTCCACTGGGTGGCATGAAGAGAGAGTTAGAGTTATTAAAGATGCAATGCTATTGGATGGCAGGTACATAAAAGGGAGAGAAAGGCAAAGCTAAAGCCAGAAGGCCCCACACCCTTCTGTTACCAGTGCCTTTGAAATGATAATGCAGGACTTTGCAGAGAGAGAGAACAGAAGCTGAGAACAAAAGCTGGTCCCTGTATGTGTGGAGTCTCAGGCTAAGTTTTTGGAGGTTGAACCTCTCTGCCACTAACAGTAACATCAATGACAACCACACACAGCCAGGACAGAAACAGAGAAACGAGGTTCCGATGTCCTAGCCATCTTCCTTTTGTCATGCAGAGAGCTGACTGCCAGCTAGAACCCCAGAAACTCCTGTCGCATGGGCCTAACAGGCTGAAAGGGCCATCTCTTTGACCTCTAAAAGCCATGGGAAGGATTCTCACTGGCCTTAAGAAAACTTTCTCACAGACCAGTGTTGTCTGAGCTTCCTGAGTGGCCACTCTTCCTCTTTTAAGAACTTTTGGCTTTTTCCACATGTGCCTGGATTCAACTTCAAATCTTAAGTTAAGGGATTGTATGCACAGACCTGTGGTGAGAGTTTAAAACAGTGAGATTGAGGGGCGTGGCACCTTATACATGTCTTGCCACCATCTAGAAGCTGCCCTGTTTCTCTAGCATCAGAAGAGAAGGCTCCACACTCCAGGGCCCTCCTTGTGCTGGAGCAGGGCGTGTCTAAAAGAAAGCTGTAGCAAAGAGGCACAGGCCTCTTGCCTCCAGGTTCCTACACAGCAAAAGAAAAGAAAAGGAAGAGGGGCTGGCCTACTTCACAGCCAACTGCGAAACTCCCTTAAATGTCAAGAATAAAGAGGTCCAGATGAGCTCTGCTAAGGTACAATTTGTGGCAAATTGTCCCCCACTCCCAGGCATGTAATTTGAAGTCTCCAGCTGGTTAAGGACAATGATTCCAGCGTGCTCTCTGTTCCTTAGAGCACAGTTTAAGCTGGGCTCTCCACTGGGCAGGCTCTTTGGTTTCCACTCCAGCCTGCCTCACACTCTGAGCCTTTGGGTAAGAATTTTGCACTCCTTGTCTCGGCCCCACACTGGAAGGAAAGGAAACAATCTACAAATGGCAGAGGTGTCTGGAACCAGAATTGACTTTTGTGAGTACTAAAGACTGAATGTTACACACACAGCTGAGTACTTAGCTGAAGTAACTTACAAGAGAGCATCCTTCACTCATGGAACTAACACATCAACTACCACCCTTCTCTACTAGCTTTTCTCGGTGTTATAAGTTGAAACAAAACTACATTTAACAAGAATGGCCATAAACGTGGTTGATCCCCTTAAGAGCAGTGGCCATATGTAAGGCTGACCTTGAACTTGCTCGGAAGCCAAGGATGGCCTTGAACTCCTGGTCCTCCCAAGGGCTGGGATTGCAGAGCAATGTCCATATCAACACAAACTTTCTGGCCTGTTTATCATATGCTAGAAACTGAATAAATACAAAAAGCCCTTCGCTTAATTCTCCTGTGGTAAAGTGGGTTGTGGTATCATCGTCAATGCCTTTTGGAAGAAAACTAGAAATATAGTAGAAGATTGGGATGAGATGTTTGAAAGCATCTCCTTGCTGTCGAGGCACAATCGTGACCACATAAAACATAGAGAGAAGGAAACCCAGAGCCGAGCCCAACCCTCTGTATATTGCTTTCTTCCCCGTGGTCATTCCTGTCTTTTGGCTTAGGCAAAAAGGCCAAAAAATAATGCAAGTGGCTGACACAGAAAACAGAAATACCCTGGGGCTGGAAACACAAAAATTAGAGTTTGAGGCTGCGGTGGTAGCCAGAATTTGAGAGATTAAGATCTCTAATTTCAGAGCATTCGGCCCTAAATGGGAGGTCTATATCAAACTCCTTCTCTCAAGCATCAGGGATCTGTGTGGAAGAGGAGACAGAAGGGTACAAGAGCCAGAGGTTGGTAGGTAGCTCCAAGTAGACTCTGTTTTCCAGACCTAACAGAGCAGCTACACCTATGAAATCACAGAGACTATAATAACACACACAAGACCTTTACAAATTCAAGGCAAACAAAATTCTAGCAAGGAGAGGAAGATGTGGACACAAAGTTCCCACCCTAACCAAGAAGCTATTTGTAATTTTCTACCTGCTGTGGAAGGGAAAATAATTTTTTTCTCCAATGGAGTATCACAAAGTATATCTACCATACTGCATGGAAGGTCCCATGCTCAGGAATAATCACCTAACACAAAATGGATTCTATGTTTTTGTCATGGTTCCATAGGTTTTTGTCTTGGGATTTGTTTTGTTTACGTGTTTGTTTTAATTTTGGAGTTGTTGGGTTCTTTTGACAGTGAGGAAAAGAACATGAAGTTGGTTGAGTGAGGAAGTAGGAAAAAAGGAAAGAATATGATCAAAACATGAAAACTTTAAAATGAATTTTTTTTAAATGATGTATAAGTTGTATAAGAAAGAAAAAGAGCTGTAAGAGAAGAGAAACTCAAAAGAACGAAGCTGAGTCTAGGCACCCGGTTCCCTTTTTGAAGTACTTGTTAATAAACCAAGGAAAGAGGTTGGGAAACCAGGACAGGTTTCAGTAGTCTGTGTTCCTTGAAGAAAAACAGGGGCTCAGGGACTATCATGGTAGGGAATGCTGGGAAATAACCCCGGGCTGTCTGGTGAGACTCCCAGTAGACTGTACCTTAGAGGTGAGGACAAATCAAAGCTGACTTACTGGTCAACCACGGACCAGTGTGTGACTGGCTCCACTTCCTTGCTGTTTGCTGCCTGCAGGGAGGATCATGGAGTCCTCACTAGAATGAGGGAACTCATCCTCTTAACATTTTTCGTTCATGGTGTATAGAACTCAGTAAGTGTTCCTAGGCATCTCAGAAACAGACTACAGGGGAAACAAACAGCAGTCAAGCCAAGGAGGCTGAGATAGTGGCTCCTCAGATATTTTTCAATAATTATGGTTGGTCCATTCAAGAAAATAGTTGACATGGTACAGAATTTTGTTGGGAAATTGGGGTCTATTAAAAAAATAAATAAATGATGATTTTAGGTTTAAAAAAAAACTGCAATTGAGAGTTTCAACAAATTCTCTTACTAACATAATAGACAACGTCCAAGAGAATGGGCTAAAATGTAGGTCAGGGGGAAGAGCTAGACCAGGCCATAGCAGGTAGAGATCAGTAAACCTTAACCTGAGTGAAAAAAAGAAGATTGATAGATATAGAAAAGAGAACAAAAGACAAAGTGCCCACCAAAGAGGTGAGAGAGGAAAAATAGAGAGCTAACATAAGAAACAGACGCTGAGAGATTTTCCAACATGGAGGAAAGACACCAACCTACCGATTTAAGGACTGCAAGCAATACCCCAGCCTGGAGAAAGTCCACGCCGACCCATGCCAGGGTAAAACTGCCGAAAAGCAAATGAAATAAGAAATTTTAGACTTCTAAAAGCAAAAGTGAGATGATAGCCCTTCCCCCATGGATAAGCAGAGCCATCAAAATGCCGGCCAATACCAGACATGTTAAAATAGTGTTTTGTCCCTGGACTTGGAGCATCACACCTGCCACTGCCACCTCACTGAACTTTGTCCACAAAAGAATTTGGCTGACTCAGTATGGAAAAGGGAAAGCAAGGAAGTAAATAAATGAAAAGAAAAATAAAAAAAAAAGATAGAGTCTTGAAATGTTTGAGGTAAAGGTGTCTTGTGGGAGACAACCTAGTTGTATTTTGGACAGGAAATACAAAGACTCAGCAATGTTATTTTTATAGTTATTAAACCACCATAGCAATGTCTCTGTGTGTAAAGTATATTAAAAAATAATTTTATCTTATGATCTGCCAGTAAGAAAACAGAAAATAAAGATCTTTAATACCATTTATGAAGAAAATCAAACCTATCAGGTGTATAAGAATAAATCTATTCAGATATGTATAGGACCTCTATTCAAAAAAGTTCCTCTCCATGCATGCCTTTTAATCTCAGCACTATGGAGGCAGAGGCAGGTGGATCTCTGTGAGTTCAAGGCCAGCCTAGTCTGTGAGTTCCAGGACAGCCATGGCTACACGGAGAAACCCTGTCTCAAAACAAAACAGAACAAAACAAAAAGTACTAAAACATTACTGAGAGAGGCAAAAGATGGTCTTAACACAGACACATACCATGTTCTAGATGTATTACACAGACATCTGCGCTAGATTTGTCTGTGGATCTAATCCCATCATTTCAGGAACATGGAAGAAACAGAGAGGAGGAAGAGACAGGACAGACAGATAAGAGAAGGGAGGAGGAAGAGAATAGGAGAGGAGAGGATTAGATTTATGTACAAATGCAAAGAGACAGGATAGCCATTTTGGGTAAAAGAAAGAAACAGAGCTGAAAACACATCACATATTAAAACTTAGGAAATTTAAGATGGAATGGGCTTGTTTCTGTTTTGGTTTTTTAGTGATTCTGTTTGTTGTGGAGTTTTGTGTTTGTTGTTGTTGCGTTTTTTGGGCAGGGTCCTGATATGTTGCCCCTAGTCATACTTATGGCAATCCTCCTGCCCCTGTCTCCTGAGTTAAGGCTCCTTTCTGGGAAGGGGGGGGGGTGCTCTCTCAGCTTTGAGACCTGCCTGTGCCATCTAGCACCATGGAAATGCACTGCCTTTGCCATAGGAAGGGCGAGCTGCTGTCTGCCCAAGGGAGGAATGGTTGTGTCCAGGGGCTTCCTTCTCCTGAGTTTCCCACTGGTCATGTGTCTCCTTGGGTAGATGTCCAGACATCTTTGAAGGGCAGCCCTGCAGCAGGAAAGCGTTATTTTTTTTCTTCTTTTTGATGCTAAAGATTAAGCCTAACACTTTGTGCACCCTGAGCCCTCTACAAGCTGAACTACATCCAGCCCCGTTGTTCATCACTGTTAACAAAACACCTGCGTTCCTTGAGGCTGGGGACACAAAGAAAAGCTTGGTTGGCTCAGTTTGGGAAGTGGAAAATCCAAATAACATGGTGCTGGCTCTGGCCAAAGCCCCCTAGTTACTTTATGCCACAGTGAATGGCATCACAGCAGGACAGATAAAAGCTGGAAGAAGCCAGAGTATGGGGAAGGGCTAAGCTTCCTCTTTGTACTCACTTGAGAACTGTGGTCTCATGAGAACCGCATCAATTCCTTCTGAGGGCAATGTCCACAATGACCCCCACCTCCTAAAAGTCTTATTACTCCCTAACATTATTACAATGGGGACCAAGCTTCCAACACTTGGAGTCTTGAATTCAAACCACAGCTAAACCATAACAGTTTGCTATGAACTGTGAATCCATACCGTGTTCTATAATATCTGCAAGACACGTCCATATGGCTCCAACATGGATTTTTCCACCCTTTGTTGTATTCTTAAAGCATTGATAGCACCTTCTTTCAAAGTCTTCGCTCTATACGCTGCGCCGCAGCCTGATTGAATGGGAAAGAAAGGCTTCCTTCTTCTAGACCTGTATGTCACCTCATAAATACTGGTTGGCAAGGCCTTGTGGAACAAACCCGATAGTTACAGCTCAGCTAGGCAGGTCCTCCAGTTAAAAATTCAGCGGAGCCACTGATTCGACAAATAAATACCTTGCTTCAAGTTCTCGAAGTGAGTGGTCCTGAGAAAAACTGTGAGAGGGTCCCGTTGCCCCATTCCCATGGGACCCTTCCATCTACGCTGCTCCTTGGCAGCCCTCTGCAGGAATTCTGGCCATGGTGCTGAAGGACTTTCTGAAGCTAGGAAATGTGAAGTGGGACCCTTTGATTCGGGCAGAAGAGAAAACTGAATCTGGAGGAGACATTTATCATCCTAGTAAAATGAAGCACGTGATTTGCATTCCAGGTTCTTCAGCTATTCTATGGGAGCACGGGCGTTCTCCCATGACAGTATTTTTATCCCTGATGGGGGAGCAGAAAGTGAGCAGACAGTTCAAGCAATGTCACAGGACAGCATCTTGGGCAAAGTCAAAACTCTTCAGGTAAGACAGCTTGAGACTGGAAGGTCAGAGCCAGGGGAGCCCACTTCAACGCCACCCTCCGTAGAGGGAAGTGGAGCCGTCCCTGGCTGGTCCTTGAGTGATGGAGTGGGAGGCCCCTGAGCCACTTCAGGGGAGAAAGCTTTGATTTCTTGTACCCCACTCAGGTCCCCTGTGAGAGACACTCTCAACACTGCTATACCCACCTGCAGGGCTTGTTTTTTCTTCCCTCCTCTCCTCTCCCCTCCCCTCCTCTCCTTTCCCTTCCCCTCTCCTCCCTTCCTCTCCTCTCCCCTTCCCTCCTCTCCCCTTCCTTCCCTCCTTTTCTTTCCTCTCCCCTCCTTTCCTCTCCCCTCCCACCTCTCCCCTTCCCTCCTGTCTTCTCCTCTCCCCTGCTCTCTTCTCCTCTGGAGAATTGTTGCTTCCTGTTTTGCATGACAACATACGTGAGAGAAGCTAAGGGCTTGCATGTGGAGAAAGAGCTACTAAGCATTGTTATCAGAGCTGCTGTCAACAGTCTGGTGGGGAGAGGCTAGACGGTGCCTGTAAATGTCTAGAAAGAACCTTATGACTCCCTGCCTTTGACCCTGCAACGTGGGCGGTTTTCTTAACTAATGTAGATTCCGCTGGTGACTCCCTGCCAGTGAAAATGTGGTAAAACAGTACTGAACTACATGTGGTTAAAATAAGTCTAGGAACAACGTTAAAGGAGCAACGACTGTAGAGTCCGATTGTGCAGAGTTGTCCCGTTGCTGGGAAGCATTTCCATCACCAGGAAGCAATGCCAAGGCAAGCACTTGTCCGAGAGGGGAGAGCCAGGACCAGTGCTTCTCACCCTGTGGGCTGTGACTCCTCTGGGGAGTCAAAGGACCCTTTCACAGGGGTCACATATCAGATATTTACATCGCATAGGACTCATGTAGCAAAATTAGTACTTTGAAGTAGGAACAGAAATATTTTTATGGTTGGGGTCACCACGACATAAGGAATTGTGTTAGGGGGCCACAGCATCAGGGAAGGTTGAGGACCATTGCTCTAGAGGTTTGGAAAGAGGGATCTGACTTGCTGGGTCCCACCTGGAACCCACGAGAAGAAAAAAGCAATGGAAAAAACCCACCAATGGCTGAGAAGCGTTTGATACAAAGAAGCACTGTACTCAAAAGTAACTTTTCTATTCTTTTTACTTGCTCTTTTTTTTTTCCGCACCACCATGCCTGGCCCACAAGTTCTTGTTTCTACTGAGAACAGGCTGGGCTGTGATCTATGGTCATACACTCAGTGGAAGGTGATGTATGACAAACTGGGAGTAGCCAATGACCTGGAACAACACCCAGGCTTGCCTGGGTCATTATGCCTGCAGCCACCACCTACCAAGGCCAGATCGCTGCCCACACAGCCAGCCGGCCTGGCCTGCACATCCTAACACTCCCCAGCCAGACTCCTCTCTTGTTTCTGCTGGCCGTGCTCTTACACTTCTAGACTCTGAAGAAGCAATCTATTCACACGTTGAAGAGGGAGGACGGGAATAGGCAGGGAAACCTTTGACCTCTTTCAGTCTTCTGAGTCCCAATAGGTTCTGAGCCCTCTGGCTTATCACATCCCGTTTCTGAAAGGAATGTGCAGAATTCAGTCCACGAAATAAATAGCTGTATTTTACGGGAGCTTCAAGACATTCTTTAAAGGGTGTATAATGACCTGTTGCCTTCAGCTGTATCTGCTCCATAACATTTACCACATACCACTCTAAAAAGTAGATTTAAGGCCTGTAAAGCACATGTAATTGTGCAGTATTGAAAAAAAAATAGAACCTCAAATAAAATATATGAGTGACTGTGATTTCTATTAACAGTAAGGTATGTTTTTTTTTTTTTAATAATCTGACCCCATTTAATAAATAAAATGTAAAACCATCAACTCCCCTGAAGTGACAATTCGATTAGCACAAGGGCATGGGGTGGCGTGAGCAGAGCAGAATGGCTGTCTCACGGGAGTGGTCTCATCCAGACCTCTGAGATCTACCTAATTCTGCTCCCCGCTGCTGCAGTCAGGAACCTCCTTTGATCTCTACAGTGATGGCGGGAACTGGGGACCACAGTCTGGGCAAATGGGGTTTTCTTTTTTGTAAGTGACCTAAAGTTTAACCGAATCACTCCCAAAAGACTATGCTTTATTTTTCAGTCGACTAAGCAGTATGTTCCTGGTAAGTCCCCCGAATCTAGTGACTTCAGACACTTGCATGGGTGCTTTGCATTTCCCTCGACAATGTTCTGTGATGTTGGCCGATGCTCAGTGAAGCATCCGAGCCCGCCTCCTCGTGGACTCCAGCATGGAATGAGTGGGTTCAGCTGTGTCAGAGGCATGTGTGTTTTCATGTCTGGAATTGCTCTTGTGAACCTGTCTTTGATTTTTTGGGGTTTTGTTTTGCTCTGTTTTGTTTTGTTTAAAAGAAAAGGAATGGATGACGCCTATTTAATAGTGAACGTCCTAGCTGGATGATTAGCCACAATTATTTAAATCTTCGTTTGTAACGAAAGTTTTTAGAATATCGTTTAACAAAAACAAAAAGTTTAAGAAACTGTCCAGCATTCATTTAGAACTCATGAACGTGAGTGGAAAGGTGTTTGTATTTGGAAAGACTGCCCTCTAGTGCCCATTCACGTCATAGCACCTAGAAGTGTCACAGAGCATCCACAAGCCTTAGCATCCCTCCACACTAATGGGATAACGGAATTCCGCACTGTGAGCCTACCCTGTCTTGAATAATATCACGATATCATGGCAGATTTTCTGTGGCAAGCTATTGATCTTCCTAAAAGAACAAGCACACATTTCTTTTCTGAGTATAAAAAATGTGCACTGTGAGAACAAATTTTAGTAAACATTTAGTTACAGGGACTAAAACAATAGTATCCTTTTGAGGACTTGATACAAAAGTCATTTGCTCCCCAGCCGGTAGGACAAATACCATCTGAATGGATGAGAGGACACAGAGAAACAAAAAGCACCTGTAAGGCCTCTGCCACCGTGTGGTCCTATGACCTTGAGCCAAGGAATTCTTAATCTCTGTGACTCTCGTTTTCCCTACTTGACCAAGAAGAGGGTGCATGTAATGGGCAAGCCTTGAAGGCTCCTCCAGGTCCTGAAGCCCCAAGTCTGTATGAAATCACTGTTCACTGCTGCATGCAATGGCTTTATGAGCTTTGCCCTTGGTTATATTTGCGCTACAGTGACCTTGACATTACCTACACAGCTCACCCTGGAAGCAGAGATCAGGGCGATCGCCTCTATTTAAGGTCAGGCCCAGCTGTGAGGAGTGTGTACCACCAGCTGCTGGTGAAACTAGGGGCAGCCCATTCTGCACCTGGGGGCGATTTGTAGAATTGTATCACACTTTAGTAGGGAAATGTCTATGTTGCTTGAACCACAGATTCTTTGTGGGGGTGTGGGCGTGGGGGCTCCCATCCTTAGCCTGCGGATATCTCCTCGATTTCACCTTGAGAATTTCAAAATTGTGCATTTGCAATTTTTGACATCTAACACAGCTGTCAAGGGCAGAGAGAATAAGTGCCGGCTCTTGGCCAGTCCTTCCCAGAACAGATGTCTAAACCTGTATGCTTTTCTTCTTTCTTTCTCATAAAAAGAAGTCACTTTTTCGATGGAAGTGTCTGCGGTCTGCTCAAGAAGGAGGCACCCCCCCTTCCCGCCCTGCCCTGCCGTTTGCTTTTACAGACATGTTTTTTTAAAAAATGGCTGCAGGAAAAAGAAAGAAAGAGAGAGAGAGAGAGAGAGAGAGAGAGAGAGAGAGAGAAAGGAAAGAAAGAAAGAAAGAAAGAAAGAAAGAAAGAAAGAAAGAAAGAAAGAAAGAAAGAAATCTGAGAAATTCTAAACACTGGCAGTGCAAAAAGCTGCAGAATACAATGTGCTTGGCATTTCCACGCCATAGCCTCCAGCCTCATGAATATGCATGCACATTCCCGTAGCATCATTACTGAGCATTCCGAGTTACAACAAACTGGCCCAAACCAAATGAATAAAATATAGCTCCGTTTAGCTCACATTCCCGTTGCAACAGTAGCTCCATTCACAGCCACTAGCAACACACACTGTCAGTATATGGACCGATTTCCTCTCTCCTGTTAATAACTGTGACTTGTGCAAAGACAGAGCTTGTGGGGGAGATGGAATTTCAGGGACTGCTTGTAACAGCCTAATTTTCAGTAATTGCTCGTGGGTTCTTTCATGATGATGCCTAAATTCTGAGCAAATGAAGGCAATAAAAACAAATTTATTCACACATAGTTCACAGGACCCCTCAAATTGCCAGACAGATTTTAGCAGTGATCTTTTAATTGTCAATACGTCTTACAAAATGTCACAACAATCCAGTGTCCTTTCAGTCACTTAAAGGACGAACTTGGAGAAGGGAGTGTGTCAGGGTGTGAGAGTCTGGTCTGTGAACACCAGAGGCCCAACCATGCAGGGCCCTGGGCTCCAAGTCCTGCTTTAACCTTGGCCCACCAGCTCTTGTCTAAAATCCGCAGGACACTTCTTTATCTAGACACAGAGACCAGCCCCGCTCCCCTATCCCATCACTATTCCCCTGCCTGCCTCTAAGATCCTCTCCCCCAGATCCCCAGCCACCAGCCCGAGTCTGCTTTCTCTAGGGAATTTCAAATCAGCATCTATACCAAAGGGCACATTTTTATTCTCAATAGCAACAGCTTTAGCGTTATTTATTTTTCCAGGATAAGCATGTCTGTGACATAAATCAACCGTTTGGCATAACTGCATACTCTCCTTCCTTCTGCCCTCTTCCCCTCCTCCGTCCTCCAGGTCCCTGACTGTTAAACCCACCGTCCCTGCTGTTATACCCATCTCCCTCTTCTTTCCTCCACAGTTCCTGTCACTGCCACCTCCCTCTAGACTTCCACTTCATTTCCTTTAATGTATTTAATCTTATTTTAGATGCGTAGATATATATGCATTGGTGTAAGGCTATCCGATCCCTTGGAACTGGAGTTGCAGACATTTGTGAGCTGTCCTGTGGGTGCTGGGAATCGAACCCAGGTCCTTTGGAAGAGCAGACAATGATCATAACCACTGAGCCATCTCATTATCCCTTCCACTCCATTTCTTAACATTCTGCCCATTTCCCAGCTTGATTCTGTGCACTTTACTGTACCTATCCTTATCCCATCAACTGTTTTTGTTTTCTCTCTTTGCCTTCCCTTTCCTTTTCCATTTTTAACCACAAAAGTCATTTTGTCATTGGACTTTATTTCTATCTAGGCTGTGATTGTGTTTGCTGCATCCTTTCTTGTCTCTTAAGCATCAGAATGAGCCAATAACAGTATTCTAAAAAGATCCCTGGTCAAGTAAAGTGGCATATATGCTCTTTTGGTGATGGTGACAATGAAGTGTTATGCCATGGAGTGCATTACAAATGTCCTTCCCATTTGTAGGTATGAGAAATGGCTTTCGTCTTCACTGGTCAATGGACACATTACAGTTAGGAAGACAATTTAGCCACAGTGTTCTATAGCACAGTAGGGCAACTATGGTTAATAATTCATAGTAGATTTCAAAATATCTAGAAAAGAGAACTTTGAACGTGCCCAACACAAAGAAGGGGACCATATGTGAGGTCCTCAGTCAAGTGACAGATGCTTGTAACCCACTCTCAGGCGAGATGATCAAGACTCCAAGGCCAGCCTAGGCTACCTAGCAAGATGCTGTCTCAGAAGAGAAAGGAAGGATCCACCTACCCTCATCCCATCCCCAGGGCACTGGTACCAAAGCCCCTGCCAGTGGGCGTCTCCCCAGCACATGGAGACTTAGAACAGTTTCAGGCGGAGGGCCAGCACTCCTAGGGAAGGTTGGATTGGGAGGCCACAGGGAGCTCCCTCACCCCTTCTGCCCAGGTTCCCACCCTCTTCCCCCAGGGCAGCAGAGCGAGCCAGGCCTGTGGCTGTGACTCCGTGTCCTCTTGTCTGACTCCATCGGCTGTTCTAACTGTGCCTGCTTATTGACCTGCTTAGAGCAGAAACTAACTGCCGCTTCCTGCCAGACTTGTTTTTGGAAGACATCTTTTTTTTTTTTCAGCAACCTGCAACCTTTTGGGGACTGCTGAAGCTTTCCTTCCCTGGCTGAATGGGGGCTTTTGGTGTGCACTTCTCCTGTGAGGCCAGGAGCCTGGTGCAGGCTGACATCACAGCGAACCAAATGCAAACCCTTGCACCTGACCCAGCATGCTGGGTGGCTGGGGGCGGGGCGTGCTGAGCAGAGAGGGGAGTCTTGGGGCTCATCTGTGTCATGTCATGCATCTGCAGTCTCGCTGCTCTCTGGGCAAGGCTGGGGGGTCGGGGTGAGCTGGATGGACATGGGTGGGCCTGCTCCCATTGAGTTCTAAGGGGGCAGGTTTCTCTCAAGGGATTCTTTGGCCAAGGATCTTTAGAGAAATATTTAAAATGCCGTCTCATTGCTTTAGGTAACTATCCCTGCAAGAAGGAAGTACACCATCAAATTTATGAGAGCCAATGTGAAGTACAGTGACCATAACTCTGGATGTTATTTTTGAAGACCCGGGCTCAGATTCCTTTGGGGCCCTCAGCCTTCCCATGAGCTTGGGCCGGTCACCTCTCCCCACAGGAACCTGAACCTGGTTTTGCAGAATGAGTGGGTGTGTCCCAGTTTGGCCTGTTGCTGTACTAAAACACTGACCAAAAGTAAGTTGGGGAGGAAAAGGATTTATTTCATCAAACAGGTCACGGCCCATCACTGTGGGAAGACAGTGCAGCAACTCAAAGCAGGAACCCAGAAGCAGGAACCAAAGACCATGGGGGAAGGCTGCTTAGTGGCTCACATTCACCTCCCCTTCCTATGCAGCCAAGAACCACCTGCCCAGGGATGGTACCACCAGAAGTGGGCCGGACACTCCTCCATCACAGATATGCCCACGGGGCCGTCTGATGGAGGAAACTGGTCGTTGAGGTCCCCCTTCCCAGGGAACCTCTAGTTTATGTCAAATTCAGAAAAAACAAAACAAAACAAAAAAAAAAAAAAAAAAAAACTCACCAGCGCAGGGTCGGAGTAGATGTTTGCCAGAAGCTCTGTTTGATTAACTTTGTTAGCCAGAGTAAAGATAAATATCAAACCGTATTGTTTAAACCACATATGGGCTCAGATCTAGAGCAGTGGCGCTTAGCCAGGGCCAGTTTGGCCCAGGGAGACGTTGGGCAACATCTGGAGTGAGTTTTCCTCCTTAACTCTACCCTTCCTCATGTTACTGTTCAGATGACTGCAGGCCGCTTCTGCCCTCCCTTCAGCTGCCAGCTCTCAGTCAGTAGTACCTCTGTGGTCCTTTCCTCCCCCACCCCGACCCCTAGGGTTCTCTAGGGCCCCTAGTTCATGATATGAAATTGTAGCAAAGGAAGAAAAGTGGCCTATTCCCCTCCCTGGTGTGATGTCAGTGTTCATCGAGGAAAGCCTTGCTGAACCTGGGACCTTCCTCGGCTGGGACCCGCTGTGCCCGGAGCACGTGGCTTTGATACGGGATTCACAAGCTACATGCAGAAGTGTAAAGACTCACCAAGGATGTATCCAGAAAGGACTATTAAGTTCATGTAGCACCCGCCTTAAGAATCTTTATTTCTCTCCCATGGGTTCTACCTTTTATGTAACTATTTTCTGTATAATTTCTTCACCCATTAAAAAGACTCTAGACTTATAGATGGGTCAGAAAAAAAAATTTTTTAAACGTATTTCCAACCTTAGTTCAGAAATATGGTCCCTGTACCTACTGGACACGGTCATCCTTTCCACTACAAGGGGGAGCTGGAGTTCTTTTAAAAGCTTGTGGCTCTGAAGATGGAAACAAGAGCGCTTGCTGCAGGACCTCGCTTCGAGGTCCCTTGGCATGGCGGTGCCTCTAGAAGGCAGCTGGGCACACCTCTCCCTTGCTGCTTCCTGCCCATGCCGGGCAACCCGGTCACGGCTGTGGAGCCCTCGGCTGTTTCAGAACGTCTTCCCTTTGTTTCCCACCCCCCCAGCGACAGTTGGGCAAGAATATCAAGTTTGGGCAGCGGCGGCCGTCTAATAGCATTCCCATGAAGAAGGCAGGCAGCGCAGACGTGGGCTCAGAGGAGGACTTTTTCCTGACCAGTCCCATGGAAACTGCCACTCAGCAGGACACCATCCTGTCAGACGCTGAGAACAGAGTAAGTCTTCCCCCAGCGGGGAACTCTGATGCCGATAAGCCAGAGGTTAAGGTGTAAGGTGCGAGGCAGTAGACGGTGTGTGGGAAGCTGTGGAGGATATATGAGGACCAGTGAGAAAGATGGGGAGGAGGAAGGCACGGCATTTTTTGCAGGTGCTTTTGACAGCGCCTTCTACAAATCCTTCAAGGCTTGGGTGGCTGAGCTGCTTCTGAGGGGGTGGGGTGGTTTGTTTATTTTAATGCTCTCCCTCACCTCTCCGGTATCAGGCAGCAAGAGCAGCAGCCATGGCTTGAACACGTAATTCATGAGGACTGAAGAAGTATCCTTGCCGTCACTTAGGTTTTTGAAGTGGGAGGTGCTGTGGCCTCAGCAGAGGACGCTCTTTGTTCAGCAGACCTTGTTGTAGGGGTGGGTGTCACAGAGATGAGCAAGATTTGTCACGGGAGGGCCTCCGGTGGTTTACATCCTAATGAGAGGGTGTCACCGGGCACACAGGTCGCCAGGCAGGTAATTGTCTCTCAGATCAGGCAACATGCTGCCTGCCGGGAATAAGGGAGTAAGTAACTCGGTTGGGAGAAGGGTCGCAGTTTTAGATGCGGGCTTGGGGACGGACCAAGCCATGAGGGCAAGATGGACGAATGCTCTAGGAGCAGAGATGAGCCAGAGCAGAGACCCAGAAGAGAGTCAGCCGGTCTTGAGAAGGAGACAGGGAGGCTAGTCAGGTGTGGCTGGCTGGATGCCGTGGCAGATGCCGGAAACCACGAAAAGGGAGAGAGCCTGTCTTCAATTCTGAGTAATAGGAAGCAAGCAAGGAAGTGTCCGGAGCTGATCGATCGATCTATCTATCTATTATCTATCTATCTATCTATCTATCTATCTATCTATCTATCTATCTATCTATCTATGTGTGTGTCTGTGTGTGAGCATGGTTGCACGTATGTGAGATTCAGAAGACAGTGCTTAAGAATTACTTCTCTCCTGCCCTCGCTACCTTATGGGTTCTGGGAATAACTCTGGTCATCGGGTCTGCACCTACCCAGTGGCTCACCTCACAGAGCCCTGGCTTGTGTCTCTAGACACCTTTTAAATGTGCAGCATAGAGCAGACTGGGCACACAGATATAGGGACACAAGGCAGCAATAGAGCTGTCCACCCTTAAAGGCACATGCCACCTTCTGGGGATGCTTCCGGGACAAGCCTGGTTCCTTAGTCACCCTCAGCTCTCCCTCCCTGGTCTTTGGCCTTCCCAGTCCAGCCTTCCGCATCTGGCTCCAGGAGGAACTCCTGTCCTCACTCTTCGCTTAGGGGTCTGACTGCTGAAGGAAGTCAGAAGAAGGCTGCCAGCAAGTTCCAAAGCTCCGTAGTGGCCCCATTTCCCAAGCAGGGTGGCCGTGGCCGCCAAGCAGCCCCTCCGCTGCTTCTCTCAGGAAGGAAGTGGGAGGACTTACTTAAGGCTGGGAACTAAGCAGGTAGGAAATACACCCAACTCCAGAAATGGAGATTTTCCTCCATGGCTCAGAGAGTCCCAGTCAGTCGGTCTCCACAGTGATTCCCTGTTGGTGACAGGAAAGCAGGTGTCCCCTGTGGAGCAGGAGGTCACCCTGATCAGGCCTAGAAGGTGCCGGTTGATTGCCCAGCACTTCCTGTCCCCACATTTAACTTCAAGTGCTTATCTCTTCTGTTCCAGGCCAGTGATACACCGGGTTCCTCAAGTCCTCTGAATCTACCTGAAGCCGGGAGTGAAATGGAAGAGAAGGTAATGGGACTTGAACTTTTTTTTATTGTCTCTTTCCTTCCCCCCCCCCCCCCACAATCTATTGTTTCACCTTCTGTTCATAAACCAAAACAACCAGTGGTAGAGGTTAAAACATCCATTTCCATGGCAACACAACCACTCTGCTCTGAAGAATAGCCATATCCCACAGTGCCTTGGGATTTTTAGACAGCAAAACAGATCGTGGACCTCAAGTCATTGTTAATCCGCTGAGAAGGGCATTCTAGAATGCCTGCTACTCTAGACTGTAGGAAAAGTCTTCTATTATGTACAAATGTTAAGAAACAAACCCAAACCCAACCTAACCTTTCTCTGCTTTTACACACATGCACTTTTAATGTCCCTTTATTAATTTGTGTGTACAAGTGTTCGCTTTAGTGTGTGTGTGAGTGTGTGTGGGGGGGGAGAGTATGTGGCCCTGGATTTTACCTGCAGTCTGAGGAGTCGAGACCCTTCACCCTGAGCTTGTGTCCTGTAAGGAGCTGGGTTTCTCTGATGAGAATTCTCGTCTCTACATGGGGTAGGCCTTCTCTAAAGAAACTGATGGATGCGACAATGACCAGCTCTGCATCCGAGAGGGGTGGCTCTGAACAGCACCACTGCCCAGACAGAGATAAGGCCCAGTGGGGGATGGCACCGAAATCTCAGCTTTGAGTGCCCCTCCCAGACAACAGTCTGTCACACTGGCTCTGCCATTCCCCCATGCGCCTCTTTAGAAACGGAAGTAAGTGCTTAATTCACCTCAGAACTTCGTATCTATTGGAAGAGTAACCATGAACAACTATAAGCTACAAAGGCTGGAAATACTTGCTCTCTACCTCCTAATTCACGAACTCATGTGTACAAAGTAACTTTCTGATGATTAGAAGTGTGTATTAGTTTGGTGTCTTACCTTCTGTGAATGAATATGGGAGGTAATTGCCAACGTCCAAGCCCTTTTCACGCACACCTCACAAGACTTTACAGATACAGCGCAAAGCATCCACAAGCCTGGCCCTGCCCAGGGCTGGCCTCTGTGCACAGAGCTGCTACGGGTGCTACCCTGAAAGGGCTGTGGCGCCCCTGTTGCGTATTGACACCGGAGCCCTTTCCTGAGGGGTGTCTACATTCTCTTATGTCATAGGTGTGGCTTCCTGCCGTCCTTCAGTCCATCCTCTGATTGAGGCTGTGCCATGGCCACCAACCTCTCTAAATGTTTGGAGTTTGTCTAAGGTTTTGGTCTTTTTAAAAAAGATTGATTTATTTTATTTTTTGTATGTGAGCGTTTCGCCTTTGTGTATGCGTGTGCACCACAATCTCGCCTGGTGCCTGCAGAGGTCAGCGGAGGACACCAGATCCCCTGGAACTGGAGTCACGGATAATTGTGAGCCACCATGTGGGTGCTGGGAATAGAAACCAGGTCCTGTGTGAGAACAGCATGTGCTGTTTACTGCTGAGCTAGCTACCGCTCCAGCCCCTTAAATTATTTTTTGAGACGAGAGTCTCCTGTAGTCCAGACAGGCCTCGAACTCACTGTGGCCAAGGGTGACCTTCCTGACTCTCCTGTCCCCATCCCCCTAGTACTAAGATTACAAGTGTGTGCCGCCTTGGTGGGGTGAGAAGCAGTCTTCTAGTGAATGTGGTTTTAGTTACTATCTTTTTTTAAAATATTTATTTTATTTATTATGTACACAGTGTTCTGCCTGCACGCCAGCAGAGGGCACCAGATCTCACTCTAGATGGTTGTGAGCTACCATGTGGTTGCTGGGGGTTGAACTCAGGACCTCTGAAGGGCAACTGGTGCCCTTAACCTGCCATCTCTCCAGCCCAGTTATCTTTTTAAATCAGAGCACTTTGTTAGCTTTTTGGTGTCTTCAGCATTCTATGATTTTAAGCGAACATGTCAAAATATTTTTTAAAAATGTAATAATATTTATACCTGGCCCCACCTTCTCTGACAGTTTTTTACATGTATAGGTATCTTGCTCATAGCCCTCTTCCTCCCACTGCCTTCCCCCAGGCCCTCTCCCATCATACCTCCCTCCCTATTTCATGCCCTGGTCTCTTTTAATAACTTGCCAAGTCTTCTCAGAGTTGGCACAATGTTCACGGGTGTGGCACCTTCTCCTGTTTCTCTGGCCTGCCCCCGTGCAAGCCAGAGGAAAAGGAACCCCAGCAAGCAAAAGGAACCCCTGGCTTCCCCCCCACCTCAGAAGCTGGTTGGGAACTGGCTGTGGTTTTTTTTGTTTTTTTTTTCGGAATTTTGTACTGTGGACTGACTGACTCTCATTCAAACCAGCCTTCCTTGGGCTAAGCCGGGCAAACAGAAGCCAGCGGGATTCCCTGTAGCTTGTGTTCTGATCCGTGCTGACTTTTATATCTTAATCTGCCCTCTAGGTTGTTCCAGTTAAACCCTCTCGGCCCAAAAGGCACTTCCCTTCTGCTGGCACCATTGAAAGTGTCAACCTCGACGCCATCCCCCTGGCCATTGCCCGCCTGGACAACAGTGCCGCCAAGCACAAACTCTCGGTTAAGCCAAAAAACCAGAGGGTGTCAAGGAAGCACAGGTGGCTTGCCCAGGTGCGTAGAGTCGGCCGTAGGTGGTGAGACAGGTGCCCTGCTTGCTGGGCCCTAATTCTCCCCCATGTGTGGCGCTGGAGTAGAGTAAGGTCCAGGGCGCTCCCTATCAGGGCCTTGAATGTTCCGCGGTGTACAGGGATCAAACGATCTGTTTGCCCTCCATCGCTCGAGGTGGGGGACCTCAGGGCACAGCCTGGAAAGGTGTGCCAAATGCCCAGGAGTTTTCTGCCCAGAAAGACAGGCCAGCTCTGCGTAGCTGAGGTTCTTCTTAGGGTGGGGGCTTCTGAGTCACACGCCTCGGGGGACAGCAATGAGATCCAAATCTCCTTCTTTTTTTGCTCACCCGCCCAGTGCCAGGTTTATCGTTTTTTCCTGTCAGTCATCTATACTAAGAAACATAAATTTGGAAACAGCAAATGAGGGGGGCTAGAGGGCAAAACAAAATATATTATTTCCTCTGTTCCCTCAACTATTCTTGAGTATGACCAATGACTGAGTTCATCTGGAAAGGAACACATTCTAAGGACCTTGAATAGACTGTTTTGTGCTTAATATAGGTGCATGCATACTTATGATAGCTTAGCTCCTAAATCCGGTATGGTAAAAAGATTTACAACAATAACAAATTAGAATCATCATAACGACATACACTGTACTAAGTCGTTAAAGCATATTAATTGTCTCTGGAGATTCAGCTGCCCGTAGTATTCGGTTGCCTTTAGGGCAACTGAAACGGTGGGGGCAAAACCACACTCATTGCTGTGACAAAGTATCTGAGGTTTATTTTGCCCAAGGGTTTGGGAGCACAGTCCATCTTGTCGCAGAAGTCACGGCGGCAGCAGTACAGAACTGAAGGCAGTCGCTTTGCACACGGGGTGGGGGGGGGGGGAAGAAGCAGGGATAAAAGCGCGCAGCTTGTTTTCACCTTCCTGCCCCAGCCCTTGGCAAGGTGCCACCCACATTCGGGCCGGCTAAGCCGTTCTGGAAAGAGCCGAAGGTGATTCTGGGTCCAGTCAGGTTGACCCCGAGGCTTGGCCGTCCTGCGCGGCTGTGTCCGCGCTTGGGAACATCACCTCGAGATTAGGAGGCTCGCCTGGGCCGTGGCGGGGACGTCAGGGCGCTGTGCGGGAAAGGCTAATTGTTCCCCTTTCCCGGGCTAGGATCGACAGGACCAGGCGGGCAGCTTGGAGAGCCAGTCCTCCCTGGACCAGAACGGGCAGCCGGGAGAAGACAAGCACGTTTGCCATGAAGAGGAGCCAGAACCTTTGGAATCCCAGGAGGAGAAAAGACTCCAGGAAGAGTACTGGCGGGAACTTGAAGCCAAGTGCAAACGGCAAAAAGCCGAAGCAGCCGAGAAGAGGCGCCTGGAAGAGCAGAGGCGGCAGGCGCTGGAGAGGAGGCTGTGGGAGGAGAGCCTCAGACACGAGCTGCTGGAGGAGGAGGAGGAGGAGGGCGAAGAGGCAGACGCGCAGCTGGAGGCAGGGAAGGCGCCTCCAGGGGAAGGGCGGCAGGCGGGTGTGGAGGAGCAGCGCTGCGCAGAGCAGGAGCCGGGAGATGCCAACGACCCCGCGCGCCCCGAGCCGGCTGGGCGCAGGCGTGAGCAGGAAGAGGCCGAGAGGCAGGAGGAGAAACTGAGGCAGAGGGATGCCCAGAGGCAGGAAGAGGAGCGGAGGCAGCGCGAGGCCGAGAAGAAGGAGGAGGAACTGAGGCAGGAGGATGCCCAGCAGAAGCTGGAGGAGGAACTAAGGCAACTCGAGGCCGAGAGGCGGGAGGAGAAACTGAGGCAGCGCGAGGCCGAGACGCAGGAGGAGAAGCCGAGGCAGAGCGAGGCAGGGAGAGGCAAGAGCCCTCGGGAAGAGGAGGAGGCAGAGAGGATGCTGCGGGAGGAAGAGGAGGCCAAGCGCGCGGGAGAGCCGAAAGGGCGGGAAAAGGAGGCGCCGGAGCCGCGGCTGGAGGAAGGCCCGCCGAGCCCACGAGGAGATTGCCAGGCACTGCCAGCGGGCGACGCCGACCAGAAGGACCCCGGGGCGCGGGAGGAAGCAGAAAAGCCGGAGTCCGCGGGGTGGAGGGAGACAGCGGAGGAGCAGAGGGGAGAGACCGAGTCCGCGGGGCCGAGCGCCGGCGCAGACGCAGAGGGGGCGGGGGCTGCGCAGACAGACATCCCCCGGCCGCAGGAGGGACCGGTGGGCGGGCTGCGGGCCCCGGAGGAGGAGGAGGACGACGAAGCGGCCGCTTCCGACGGCGACCGAAAGGGGGAGGAGCTCCGCTGGCAGGAGGTGGAGGAGCGGCAGAGCACGCCCCGGCCCTACACCTTCCAGGTGTCGTCGGGCAGCAGGCAGATCGTCTTCCCCAAGGTCAACCTCACCCCGGTGACGCCCGCCAAGGACGCCGGCCCGGCCCCGGCGGCCCAGGATCCGCCCGCGCCCCGCGGCGCCCTGCCGGCGGCGCTGAGCATCCCGCACACGGCCATCCTGGTCACCGGGGCGCAGCTGTGCGGCCCGGCGGTCAACCTGAGCCAGATCAAGGACACGGCCTGCAAGTCCCTCCTGGGCCTGTCGGAGGAGAGGCGGCCCACGGACGTCCCCCCGGGGGAGCCCAGGGCCGGCGGGGGCAGGGCCAGGCCTCCCCCGGAGTCGCCGTCGGGCAGCTCGACGGCGCTGGCCGAGTGGGCCTGCATTCGCTCCCGGATCCTGAAGAACGCCGAGGGCGACCCCCGCGGCGACCGAGAGCCGGCCAGGGCCGGCGACGAGCCCGCCCCCCGAGCGCGCTGCGACTCCCGAGGGAGCGCGCGCAGGGCGCCGCCGGGCAACGCCAAGTTCTCCATCACGCCCGCCTGGCAGAAGTTCTCGGACGGCGGCGGCGGTGCCGAGACCTCCAGACAGGGCCAGGACGGTGAAGGCGGGAGGAAGAAGCCGTCCGGGCCGGCGCCCAGCGGGGAGACGGCAACCCAGCCTCCCCCGCCTGCCCCGGCCCCGGAGCCCCAGAGGAGCCAGGACCAGCAGGAGGCGAGCCAGGAACCCCCCGACGCCACCGACGGGTGCAAATTTGCCAAAGACCTTCCATCGTTCCTCGTCCCGGGCCTGCCCTCCCCGCAGAGAGCTGCGTCCCGCACGGAGTCCACGACCACTCTGGACAGCGAGACCACGGGTGACGTAGGAGAGCCAGACCCCGCGACGCCGGGAGGTGAGGAAAAGGCCTCGCCCTTTGGAATAAAGCTGAGAAGGACCAACTACTCCTTGCGCTTCCACTGTGACCAGCAGGCCGAACAGAAGAAGAAAAAGAGGCACAGCAGCACGGGAGAGAGCGCGGATGGGGGCACCCCCGCGGCCGGGAGCGCCCCCGGAGAGAGAGAGCCTGAAGCCGTGGCCCCCAAGCACGGCCCACCCCTTCCCCAGGACAGAAAGCCAGCCCTCAGCCCTCGGAGGGACTCCGTGGAAAGCCATTCTAGCGGTCACTCTGTTGCCGTCGCCCAGTCGGGGCCACCACCAGCCGGTAGCCAGACCCCAGCCCCGGAGCCCGACAAGGCAGCAAGCAAAATGCCCCCGATGCAGAAGCCGGCCCTGGCTCCCAAGCCTGCCACCCAGACCCCACCTTCATCCCCGCTGTCCAAACTGAGCAGACCCCACTTAGTCGAGCTGCTGGCCAGGCGAGCTGGGAAGCTCGACTCGGAGCCCTGTGAGACCCGCAAGGAGAGCCAGGAGAGCAGTAGTAACCAGCCACCGTCGCTGTCGCTGCCAGAGTCGCCAAAGAGGCAGAAGAGGGATGAGGAAGAAGTGCTAGAGAAGAAGCCCGCTTCCCCGCCTCCGCCAGCCAGCCAGCCAGAGAGAGCCTCCCTAACTCCTGAAACTGGTAGAAAAGGTATGTAGCCTCCCACACAGAATGCCCAGCTTTGTTCGGGGGAGAGGGACCTGAGGGAGGGAGCCCCGGGGAACCCTCTCTAGGAGGACAGGAATTGGGAGCAGGTTTGCTCCCGACTGGTCCCTTTCCATTTTTCACATTCTTTGAATTGACCTGTAGCCCCAGTCAACACAGATCTCATTAACCATTTTGAGCAAGTCTGTAGAGACGATGGGAAGTAGAATCACCGTCTGGGTAGCCAAGGCAAGAAGATGGGAGGGAGGTCAGGCCACCAGCCCTGGTCCTGTGAAGCTCCAAACTCCCCTGGGCCATGTAAAATAAAACACAGTTTAACACCCTTCCTTCCCGTGCTGCAGACTTCCCATACAGAGCAACCCGGGGCTCTGGCTGCCTCTTTCTTCACACTAAATATTTAAGGTGGTTGAGTTGTCAGCTGACTTGGCTTCCGAGCCTCCTGAGAATGCTCACCTAATCTTCCAGAGACAAAGTTTGGCTCATGACCAGGGAGTTTCTCTTTTTAAGTTTGGGGTGGCTTTTGCTTCCTTGAGAAGTGTTAGCTTGGTTCCTTTTCATACCTTCATGGAAGCCTCTAGAGTGCTGCTGTGAGCGTGCCATGCCATCCTCACAGAGACCGTGAGTGGACATGATTACATCTCTCTGCAATGTCAGAAGTGAGCGAATAACAAAGCCACAGGCTCTATCTGTTTTTTCGCTAGCCCTTTGCCAGGTAGTCTCTGTTTCCCGTGGTGGTTGGCCAAGCTCTCTTATTCCAATCTTAATTACTAATATTAAATCTCATATCACACGTAACACTTCACATAGTAAATACACACGTGTACATGAGCACGTGTGTGCATGCACGCATGCTTGTGCACATATGTGTGTTTTGTACCTGTATAAAGTGTTAAGCCTCAATAGGAGTCAAGGAATCCAGAGAGGGCTTCCTGGAGGTGGAGTGCTGACGCAGATTCAGAGTCGCTGAGGAACCAGGTAAGAAAACAATAATGAACCCAGCAGGGCGGCCAGAGAGAGGAGTGCCAAGAGCACTCACCCTTACAGAGGACCATGGGTTGATTCCCAGAATCGCTCCTCACACCTCTGCATAGCTACCGTTCCAGAGGGTCCAGTACCCTCTTCTGGCCTTCAGTGGGCACCAGGCACACATGCAGCACACTGGCATACGTGCAGGCAGCGGGCGCATACACACATACACACACACACACACACACACACACACACACACACACACACACACACGAGGACTACTGCCAGGGAAGCAGGGTTTCAGATAAACAAAGCCTCAAACCTTAGGGTTGGGTCCAGCTGCAGAAACAGCTGGAGCTGAAGGACCACAGAGCCATAGAAAAGGTTTGGTGTCTTTATGGGGTACAGGTGAGCAGGCTACACCCTTGGTCTATGCGGTGTGGTCTATAAATCCCCAGCCTTAGCCTTTACGACTCTAATAATGCTCATGTGTCCACATGTCTCCAGTTGCTGGGATCAGTGTCCAGGTGGTTCCTATCTCTTTTAGGAATAAGTGTGTCAGTGTGCCCCATGGGTAGTGCCGGACAAAAGAAATGACGAAGCGCCATCCTGCTTCTGCATTTGCACTCAGAATGGAGCCCAGAGCACCTTGGGGCGTGGAATTGCCTGGGGCAAGGCACACATTGAGAGCCTCTGTCTACCCAATAGGGAGTAACTTAGAGCAAGCCACAGCAGGTCTCCACAAGTCCTTTTTGTTTTTAATTTTGTATTTTAGAGGTTTGTAGTTATCGTTGTCTGTTCGGCCTTGCATTCATAAGGATGGGCTCCAGCAGCCCAAGGTCATTTCCTTTAGTTCTGACAGTGTGCTTCTCTGGCCGTGGCCGGCTGGCACTCCGGTAGAACCCAGGTGCCTTTCTCTTCAGCGCCTTTCTTTTCCACGTTGTTTTCCTTCACTCATTTCAGGAAGCCATCTCCAGTCTTAAACGGTTAATATACTCAACATGCAGATTACTACTCTTGACAGGAATCTTGCCCGGTGCTGGTGGCACACACCTTTGATCCCAGCACATGGGAGGCAGAGGCAGGTGGATCTCTGAGTTTGATGCCAGCCTGGTCTACAGAGTGAGTTCTGGGACAGCCAAAAGCTACACAGAGAAACCTTGTCTCGAAAAACAAACCAACACATACCTTGCCCTTAATTTTCTTGTTTGCAACAGTGCCAGCAGCATTCGGAGTAATGGCATACACTCTTCCAGTTTTGCCATGGTAACATTTACAGGGCACCCCTTCTTTTTTTTTCTTTATTAATTACACTTTATTCACTTTGTATCCCCCCTGTGGTTCTCTCCCTCCTCCCGTCCCAATCCCTCCCTTCCTCCACCCTCTGCATGCATGCCCCTCCCCAAGTCCACTGATAGTGGAGGACTTCTTTTCCTTCCTTCTGATCCTAGTCAATTAGGTTTCATCAGGAGTGGCTGCATTGTCTTCTTCTGTGGCCTGGTAATGCTGCTTCCCCCTCAGGGGGAGGTAATTAAAGAACAGGCCAATCAGTTCATGTCAGAGACAAACCCTGTTCTATTACAATGGAACCCACTTGGATACTGAACTGCCATGGGCTACATCTGCGCAGGGGTCTTAGGTTATCTCCATGCATAGTCCTTGGTTGGAATAGCAGTCTCAGGAAAGACCCCTGTGCTCAGATTTTTTGGTTCTGTTGCTCTCCTTGTGGAGTTCCTGTCCTCTCCAGATCTTACTGTTTCCCACTTCTTTCCTAAGATTCCCTGCACTCTGCCCAAAGGTTGGCCATAAGTCTCAGCATCTACATTAATAGTCTGCAGGGTAGAGCCTTTCAGAGGTCCTCTGTGTCAGGCTCCTGAATTGTTTC
Source organism: Psammomys obesus (assembly GCF_907164565.1). Lineage (NCBI taxonomy): Eukaryota > Metazoa > Chordata > Mammalia > Rodentia > Muridae > Psammomys > Psammomys obesus. Next base: position 10,107,059 of record NW_026596117.1, on the reverse strand, counting down.
CTCTTTTCTCCTTCTTCTGATGTCATCCTCTTTGCCTTTCTGGATAGGAATTGAGCATTTTAGCAAGAGTCCTCCCTCTTGATTAGTTTCTTTAGGTATTCATATTTTAGTAGGTTTATCCTATATTATATGTCTACATGAGTGAGTATATGCCGTGTGCATCTTTCTGCTTCTGGGATAGCTCACTCAGGATGATCTTTTCCAGATCCCACCATTTACCTGCAAATTTCATGTTTTCCTTGTATTTTATTGCTGAGTAATATTCCCTTGTGTAGATATACCACAATTTGTGCATCCATTCCTCCACCGAGGGGCATCTGGGCTGTTTCCAGCTTCTGACTATTACAAATAAGGCTGCTACAAACATGGTTGAGCAAATGTCCTTATTTTGTACTTGAGAATCTTTTGGATATATGCCTAGGAGTGGTGTAGCTGAATCTTGAGGAAACGCTATTCCTAGTTGTCTGAGAAAGCACCAGATTGCTTTCCAGAGTGGTTGTACAAGTTTTCATTCCCACCAGCAGTGGAGGAGGGTTCCCCTTTCTCCACAACCTCTCCAGCATGTGTTGTCTCTTGAGTTTTTGATCTTAGCCATTCTGTTGGGTGTAAGGTGAAATCTTAGGGTCGTTTTGATTTGCATTTCCCTGATGGCTAATGAGGTTGAGCATTTCTTTAAGTGTTTCTCTGCCATTCGATATTCCTCTGCAGAGAATTCTGTTTAGCTCTGTACCCCATTTTTTAATTGGATTACTTGATTTTTTGCTGTTTAACTTCTTTAGTTCTTTATATAAACTGGATATTAGCCCTCTGTCAGATATAGGGTTGGTGAAGATCCTTTCCCAATCTGTAGGCTGTCGTTTTGTTCTGAGGACAGTGGCCTTTGCTTTACAGAAGTTTCAGTTTCATGAGGTCCCATTTATTGATTGTTGCTCTTAGAGCCTGTGCTGTTGGTGTTCTGTTCAGGAAGTTGTCTCCTGTGCCAATGAGTTCAAGGGTATTCCCCACTTTTTCTTCTAAGCAGTTTAGTGTGTCTGGTTTTATGTTGAGGTCTTTGATCCAGTTGAACTTTAGTTTTGTGCAGGGTGATAAGTATGGATCTATTTGCATTTTTCTGCATGTAGACATCCAGTTGGACCAGTACCATTTGTTGAAGATGCTGTCTTTTTTCCATTGAATGGATTTGGCATCTTTGTCAAAAATCAGGTGTCCATAAGTGTGTGGATTTATGTCAGGGTCTTCTATTCGATTTCGTTGATCCACCAGTCTGTTTCTATGCCAGTAGCATGCAGTTTTTAGTATTGTTGCTCTATAGTACAGCTTGAGATCAGGGATGGAGATACCTCCTGAAGATCTTTTACTGTAGAGAATTGTTTTAGCAATTCTGGGATTCTTGTTGTTCCATATGAAGGTGAGAATTTTTCTTTCAAGGTCTGTAAAGAATTGTGTTGGTAATTTGATGGGAATTGCATTGAATCTGTAGATTGCTTTTGGTAAGATGGCCATTTTTTCTATATTAATCCTGCCAAGCCATGAGCATGGGAGATCTTTCCATCTTCTGATATCTTCTTCTAATTCTTTCTTCAGAGACTGGAAATTTTTTTCAAACAAGTCTTTGACTTGCTTGGTTAGGGTTATACCAAGGTACTTTATGTCCTTTGTGGCTATTGTGAAGGGTGTTGTTTCCCTAATTTCTTTCTCGGCCCTTTTGTCTTTTGTATACAGGAAGGCTACTGATTTTTTTGAGTTAATTTTGTATCCAGCCACTTTGATGAAGGTGTTAATCAGCTGTAGGAGTTCCCTGGTAGAATTTTTGGGGTCACTCAGGTATACTATCATATCACCTGCAAACAGTGATACTTTGACTTCTTCCTTTCCAATTCGTATCCCCTTGATCTCCTTCAATTGTCTTATTGCTCTAGCTAGGACTTCAAGAACAATGTTGAAGAGATATGGAGAGAGAGGGCAGCCTTGCCTTGTCCCTGATTTCAGTGGGAATGATTTAAGTTTCTCTCCATTGAGTTTGATGTTGGCTATAGGCTTGCTGTGTATTGCCTTTACTATGTTCAGGTATAGGGCACCCCTTCTTAACAGTATGCACCCCCTTGAGGTCGACTGTATCACCCATCTTATAGATGTGGCCAAAGGAACAACTCCCTGTTTTCTAACTGGCAGAGAGAACATATATAAGGTGATTCTCCTCTTTCCCCTTCTTTGCCATTTTGGTGAATTACTGGAAGATGGTTGTTCAGCCCCAAAGACTATTTGCCTCACTCGCTTGGGCATGAGGCTCTGATAGTAGCCTGTGGATTCATCCTTATAGTGACTGCTGTTTGATGGATCAGCTAATTTTTTGTTTTGTTTTGATTTTAGCTTTTGTGTCCATTAGCTCTTGTCCCTCTCAACCTGACAGGCTCCATCAGCCTCATCCCTTCCCCATGAAGAAAAAGCTCAATTTTCATGGAGGTGCCTCTTTGATTATTGTAATCTTCTCTCCAAAACTGTTGCCATCCCTATTTTCTTTCCTGGTATTTAGATTTTGGATTTTCAGAATCCAAATTAAATAGCCTGGGTATGGTGGCTCCGGAACCCCAAGACCAAGTTCTCAGCATAAAGGAGATTTATTTGCCACAGAGGGACCGAGGGCAGGGAGTAAGAGATAAGGGCAGGAGATTGAGAATCGGGAGAAGAGGAAGGGAACAAGGGGGAGGAGAAAGGGGTATTTGTCCCAGAGGACAAAGGACTGCCTCTGGATAGAGAGGAGACAGGCGTAGCATATAGGAAAAGTTGCAGTTTATAAAGGTAAAGGGGAAACCCCATGTTAGGATGAGGTGTTTAATTTTAATTGAGTGTGTTAATTTAGGTTGGCCAAAGGGGGCTTTTGATTGCTGGACTTCAATACTTTGATAGCTGGACCTTGGTAGTCAGCCTCAGGTGAAGGAATTGGCTAAATAAGGGATTGGACCTTGGTGGCTAGCTTTAGGATTGTAAACTAATGGTTTTTAGAAAGGCAGAGGGAATTGGGGAGGAGGGTGCGGCCTGCCAGAGTCATGCTGGCCACACTTGAGCTGAGTCCCTTCAGCATGTGCCTTTGATCCCAGTACTTGGGAAGCAGACAGATCTCTGTGAGTTAGAAGCAAGCTTGGTCTACATAGCCAGAGTGGTTAGGATCTCATACTGCTCTCACAAGGACCAGAGTTCAATTACAAGCACCCAGCTAGTAAGACCCTGCCTCAGACAGACAGAAAGAAATACAATAAATAAGCATGAAAACAAAGACTGCTTGTTTTAGCTGCTGCCTCCCTTCACGGGAGGTTTGCCAGTCAACTGTTCTGGCCTAGGGCTGACCAAATGTATTTGAACGCCCCATCAGATAAAAAACGTTAGGCATAGACTGCCACTTTATTTGTTGGTTGTACACATGTAGAACCATCACCAGCTAAACCCTCTGGGATGCTATCTGCGCCTCAAGCAAGGTCCAGGCAGGATGATGTGTTCCTGCTTTGCAAGACATGGCACCACCTTTTACTCGCTGGTTCGTTTCTTGTCGGATCTGATTTCTTTATAGAGTAGCAGGCCAAGAAAGTGTTGCCTCTGCGTTATTAACAGTAAATTCATGAAGTGTTTTTTTTTTTTTTATCACCATCTACTTGTCATCTAAAGAATCATGTAGTTAAAAGGAAGTAGGCTCTTCCGAACATTGACCCTGTTATAGAATCTTTCAATATGCTAAAAAAAGAGAGAATAAAACCACAGTTCCTTCCAGCTCCTCCCAGTTTCCCTCAGGAGTCTCAACCCAAGCTAGGCCTTTAACCCAAGCACTTGCCTTTAATCCCAGCACTTGGGACGAAGAGGCAGGCAGATCTGGGTCGGTTCAAGGCCAGCCTTGTCTACATAGTGAGTGTCAGGATGGGCAGAGCTATATAGTGAGACTCTGGCTTGAGAAAAACCAGCAAACAAAAAGATTTCTTAAAATCCATATTGCTAGTGACACACAACCTCTGGTGATGTGGACTGAGTGAGGGTGTCAGTGTCAACCTGAATACTCATCATTAATCTTCAATTTAAAAGTAAAGAAATAGGGCCTGGCTCAGGGCTTAAAATCAAATACTGCTTGTACAAGGACCAGAGTTTGGTTGCAAACACCCTCATTGGGCGGTTCACAACTACTTAGAATTCAGCCTCTGGCCTCTGTGGGCACATGTACTCATTGGGTGCATACACACACACACACACACACACACACACACACACACACACACATACACACACACTTCAAAATAAAATAAATCCTTTTTTTTTTTTTTTTCTTTGAGACAGGGTTTCTTTGTGCAGCCTTGGCTTGCTTTGTATAGCAGGCTGGCCTTGAACTCACAGAGATCCCTCTGCCTCGGCCCCTGCTAGGATTACAGGTCTCCACCACCATGCCTGGCTATAATATAAATCTTTAAAAGTAGACAAATTGAAATCCTCATGGTTTCTTCTCCCGATGAAATGTCTTACACAGTCTCTGTGGCAGTCAACCAGTTCTGAAGACCAACGACTCACAAAGGAGCCTGTCTTCTGGAGGCTATGCGAGGACAGCGGGACAGCTGAAAGAAACTCTAGTCTTTCGCCACCACCTCAGTTTTTCCATGTGCTAGTGGCGGCCGACTAGCGGTCTCATCACCCCTTCCCTAGCTGGTGGCTTTGTACTTTGGAATATGTAACTGTGTGCCAGTGGGTTTTTTATTTGTTTGTTGTTTTTGTCACAAGCCTTGGGAAAATCCTTGGCTGAGGCTCAAACAGAAATCCAACTTTAATGTCCTGTTTATGGTCCTGTGAGCTAGACCTTAACAAGCCTTTACACTTACTCTTCTAAAATCTGGTCCGAGGTCCTCATTAGGGCAGTAGTTAGTACGGTCAGTCTTAGAAAATCCATAACCCCAGACTATTCAAAGTGCAGTTCTCAGGGAATACAAACTTCCTTCCTTCCCTTTAAAATTATTTGTCTTCATTTTCTGTTTGTTTTTAGGAAATGGGTGGCAAGAAAAACACTATGAAGTCTTAATTACCCATCACAGAGTGTAAACGTTGGTCGGGTCTTTGGTGTGGATGGCTTTGCCCTCTTTGATGCCTAACATAAAAGTGGCAGGACTCTGTCCACCAGCTTCATAAATAATGGCAATGCACCTGTGAGCTGGAGTGAGGCCCTGATAGGGATATGTTTGAGGCACTGACCTCCCCTTGGAGTGGACTCAGCTGTTTATAGCTGGATCTGATCCCTGTGTTCTGCTTCCAAAAGAATCTCTCCCTTAGTTTGCGGTTCCCTGTCATTACTGTATACTAGCTGTGCCAAAGCCTGGTCAGCGAACATTTGCCATGTTAGTTCTTTGCTTTGCTGTGTTATTTCAGGTTTGAATGTGGCCGACTTTTCTACAGTCCCCCATCACTGCAGAAGAAAAGAGAAGGAAAAAGCGGACTGTGCTCCGTTTCGGCCTAAATTCTTTATCCCCTCTTATTGTCTCCTTATTTGGCCTTTCTCTTTCTCCTGGAGTGTGATTGAGTGCCTTGGTGGGTAGATTCTGGACTAGCAAGTGTTGGCATACTTTTTAAAACTTTTATTTAAATTTCTTTTATCTTTTTTCTCCCTACTCCACCCCAATCCTTTCCAACAGCCCAACACCAGGTAGGACAGAGAAAGGGAGAGGGGGTGTTAGTTCTCTTAGCTGCTTCCTGCTGGTTAGGGTCCTCGGGTTCTTTGGAGCCAGTCCTCGTTTCAGGAGAAATCTAACTTCTTGTCTCACAACAGCAACCAGGAGCAGCCTCGTTCTTTCTTGATGCCTCCTCACTCTGTGGTCTCTGGCATTTATTCTCTCTCCAGAGTTGTCAGATTTAAACTCTCTGCAGCTGGCAACGAGCTCTTCTTAAAGCCCACCTGAGGCAAATAGTCTGCTGCTGTGGACCGTCTGAATCAGTCCCACATCCCACACCTGGGACCAAGACAAAAACGTTTATAGCCACAAGAAAGTGTAAACTTCTATTAGGTTCCCAAGGAACAGGCTTATAATAAGCCCTTTTCTCTTGAGATAGCATGCAGCTCATTACACTTATCTCTGAAAGCCCGCGATATTATTTAACAGAAAAGAAAGGGGACTTTTGTCTCAAAGGCATAAATAATAATTATAGTTTACTTGTGTAAATTGTTTAGTATAGGCCAAGCACTGGTCCAAGTACTCTAAACATAAGGATCTTTGCATTTAAGAGAATTTTTTGCTATATAGCTCAGGCTGGCTTGGAACTTACGATCCTTGGGCATGATACTTGACTATTATGGACAAACTTTCGAATGTCGGCATTGCTTCCCAGTCATAGGGTTCTTACTGTATTTCTGGAAGCCTTGCCCTGAACAACTGCCGCAAACTGTTTGGTTGCTCTTTGTGTGTTTGTTTGTTTGTTTGTTTGTTCTTTAAACACTGGGGTTTCATGTAAATATCGATATTGTTAGAGAAGAGCGCTTCCCTTGCTAAAAACAAATCTCACCAAGGCAATGAACTGTCTGGGTCTCCTGTAAACATGAGTTTGTATCACACTGGAGATTTTATGTTCTTGTAAAGTAGTTCCTCTTGTAGGGAAGGAAAATTCCCTGGTTTTCCCATTAGCCAAAGATGCTGCCTTCCCAAGCAGTGGAATCTCTTGCGCATCAGCATAGGTTTCATTGTCTGCTGGTCACTAGTTTGGCGGGATGGGGAGTTTAGCCAACTGTTAATTGCAGCTAACTCCATCGTCATCTTTCTCCTCCACAGAGAAGCCTGTGCTTCAGAGCAGGCACTCTTTAGATGGCTCCAAATTAACGGAGAAGGTTGAAACTGCTCAGCCACTGTGGATAACATTGGCACTGCAAAAGCAAAAGGGATTTCGTGAGCAGCAGGCAACTCGAGAGGAGAGGAAGCAAGCCCGGGAGGCCAAACAAACAGAAAAGATCTCCAAAGAAACGGTGAGCGGCCCACTCTGCCTTCAGCGTTGCTGTCCTGAACTTCGCTCTCTTCTCAGTCAGGGGATTTGTTTTTAAGAAGTAACTGGAGGTGCTGTTTACAGAGGGCAGGGAAGCAAATACATTGGCGACCTTTTAAATCAAGACAGCTTTTTCTCAGTATAAAATTTAATTTGGTTTCATTGTGCTTCTAGGTGACCCTGATTTGGCAGAATCTTAAGAGTATGTGTTTTCAGCTACAGCTCACACAGCGGTTTCAGGAGTGTTCCTGCCCCCAGTCTGAGGTGGCACTTCCCATGCTTGGAATGGCTTGAAGTCAATCACGGTCCAGAAATGTTAAGTGGAAAATCCCAGGAATAACAATTCATAGACTTAGGTTGCCGTTTTGTGTGCCGACACCTCCTGTCCTACTCCATAGGGCATGGATACTCTTTGTCAGTATCTACACTATACGTGCCAAGTGCCAATTAATCACCTGCTGGCCATTTTTGGTTGTCAGATCCACTGCCATAGGGTCCCAGTGTTGGTGTCCATCCTATTTTACCTAAGAATGGCCCCAAGCTGTGATGGTAATGAAATTGGAGATTGACAAATGCTAGGAAGCTGTAAAGTTCTTCCTGAGGTGAAAATTCTTGACTTAAAAGGAAGGAGAGTCAATCATGAGCTGAAGTGGTTGAAATCTAAGGTAAGAACAAAACAGAGGGAGATGCAAATCAAAACAACCCTGAGATTTCACCTTACACCCATCAGAATGGCTAAGATCAAAAACTCAAGGGACAACATGCTGGAGAAGAGGTAGAGAAGGGGATGTAAACTTGTACAGCCACCTTGGAAATCAACCTGGCATTTACTCAGAAAATTAGGAATAGTGCTACCTCAAGATCCAGCCATACCACTCCTAGGCATATACCCAAAATATGCGCAAGTGTACAACAAGGACCTTTGCTCAACCATGTTAGTAGCAGCTTTATTCATAATAGCCAGAATCTGGAAACAACCCAGCTGTCCCTCAACGGAGTAATGGATACAGAAATTGTGGTATATTTACTCAATGGAATGCTTCTCAGTTATTAAAAACAAGGAAATCATGAAATTTGCAGGCAAATGGTGGGAACTAGAAAAGATCATCCTGAGTGAGGCAACCCAGAAGCAGAAAGACACACGATATATACACACTTATAAGTGGATATTAGACATATAATGTAGGATGAACACACTGAAATCTATAGTCCTAAAGAAGCTAAGCAACAAGGAGGACCCTAGGAAGAGGCTCAATCCTCATTCAGAAAGGCAAACAGGATGGACATTGGAAGCAGGAGAAAACAGGGAACAGGACAGGACAGGAGCCTACCACAGAGGGCCTCTGAAAGACTCTACCTAGCAGGGTATCAAAGCAGATGCTGAGACTCATAGCCAAACTTTGGGCAGAGTGCAGGGAATCTTATGAAAGAAGGGAGAGATGGAAAGACCTGGAGGGGACAGGAGCTCCACAAGGAGAGCAACAGAACCAAAAAATCTAGGCTCAGGGGTCTTTACAAAGACCGATACTCCAACCAAGGACCATGGTCTTGGAGATAACCTAGACCCTTTGTTCAGATGTAGCCCATGGCACTCAGTGTCCAAGTGGGTACCCTAGTAAGGGGAGTAGAGACTGTCTTTGACATGAACTCAGTAGCTGGCTCTTTGATCACCTCCTTCTGATGGGGGAGCAGCCTTACCAGGAAACAAGAGAAAGACAATGCAGCCAGTACTGATGGGACCTGATAGACTAGGGTCAGAGGGAAGGGGAGGAGGACCTCCCCTATCAGTGGACTGAGGGAGGGCCATGGGAGGAGAAGATGAAGGGAGGGTGTAATTGAGAGGGGACAAGGGAGGGGCTACAGCTGGGATACAAAGTGAATAAACTGTAATAATAAACATTTTTTTTTTTTTTTTTAAAGAATGAAACAGAACAACCAGGCTTTAGTTCTCTCTGGTTCCAGAGCTCCCACGAGGGTCTTAGATTATATCCCTCTTGGAGAAGGGAAACTGCTATCTGTGGGAGATAGGGAAGCAGTTTGTACAGTGGGCAGAGTGTGTGATTAATTTTATAATCATCTTGATGGGGCTCTTCATCCTTGGTACACGTCACTGAGTCCTCATTGGAGTCCTGTTTTGAACCCGCTGCTCCCAAGTGCAGCCCAGTCCCTCGCTGGGGTGCAGAGGTTAGGGGTGAGAAGTCATGCACTGATAACATGCTTTCCCCGTCATTCCCAACCCAGGCCAGCGTCAGCCCACAGCCCGGAAGCAGCCGAGTGAGCAGACCCGGTTCCCTGCACAGGTCCACCGCTCCATCAGAAGAGAAAAAGCCGGAAACTGCAGTGTCCAGGCTCCAGCGCAGAGAGCAGCTGAAAAAGGCCAACACCCTTCCCACATCCGTGACAGGTAGAGTGCTTGCCTGTAGTTACAGCTTTTACTTCCTACCATGTGGCGACTGCCACAGCATCTTAGACGTCACAGAGCACAGGCCCTCTGCAGACCCAGTCTAATGCTGATGCGGACACCAGGAATTCCCCCGCTCTCAGCAGAGAGGCAGTAAGACGCTTTAACAGTCAGCTCTCTTTAGCTGGGTACAGAGACCTTTGGTTTGTAGCCTTCACTCTCTTCCATGGCATTAGTCCTTCAACTGTGGCTGATTTGAAGCTGCTAATGTGATACCAACTGGCTTGCAGGGACAACAGGAGTCATCACCAGTCCCTTGAGGGCTGCCCATCATCATCCAGTTTTATTTATTATTTATCCTTTTCTTTACCTGCTAGCGAGGAAGAGTATATGCCAGAACATTTAAACAAAGGAAGAGGTGTATAAACAGGATCGGGGAAGGCAAGGGGTAAAGTTGAGGTAAAATTGAAGCGGAGCGAGTCTGGGCTTTGAAGTAGACCCCAGGGTCCTGTCATCTGAAATGACAAAGTCCAGATAAGTGTGTGAAAGCCGCCACCACCGCCTGCACAACTGTGTGGAGGTTGAAAGTGGAAGCTGCCTCCACTTCCTGGTGGCTTTTCTGTCCTGGTGACCCCCCCCCCCCCCAGCGCAGATGGCCAGCCATTCCCACTGATGTGACTCTAGAGTAGATTTCTGATGGTCTGAAACAAGACAGAGTTTTCTCAGCACCGTGACCTTGGTGCTAATTTCCAACAGGCACCTTTCTTTGTTTATGACACTTGAAATACCTTAAAAATAAAATGACCCAGTGGTTGCCAACTATTTCCTTGCTCCAAATCACTCGGAGGATGGATAGTTCTGAATACACATGCTCCCAGGACTAGCGGGACATCTGCTTCCCCATGGGGCTGTACTGTTCCCAAGGATGGTATGTCTGTCTTGGTCCGTTTTCAGATGGCTAACAGAATACCCAAAGGCAGGTTAACTTCTCAAGCTGGGAGGGCCCTGTGCTAGTTCAACTTAGGTTGTAAAATGGATGGACAAGTGTGTATGAGAGGAGAGAGAAAAGGCAGGTGAGGTCACATGGTAGTGTGGGAAAATCATTAATCTACCTGTGAGGACCCCAACACCCAAGCACACACCCCTAGGCTTCTGCCTCCCACCGCTGAAGAATTCGGTGGTGCCACACTAGAGAATTAAAGTTCTTCTGTGTGGACACTGGAGAGACGCGCTCAGACCTTAGTGGTTTCTGAGTCACAGTCTGGCCTCTCCTGTGCCCTGGCTACCTGCTACCCGTGGTCTGGAAATGAATGCATGGCTACGAAAACAAGCTTCACTGCTTGGTGGTCGAGTAGGAGTGCCAGAACTACCTTGGAACACTGAGTTCTCGGACCTCTAAGTACTCTTGCATTTGCTGTCACGCGGTGGGGGCGGGGGTGGTTCTGAATGGTAGAGCGAGACCGCGAGTTTGTTTCATAATCAAGTGGAAGCTGCAGCGCTCAGGAGGTCGTTCCTTTGTTCTGTGGATTAGAAGCACAGAAGGATTGTCACACCACACGGCAGCCCTGGCTTAATAAAGCAAGCCTTTATGTCAAAATCTTGTTCTGGAGAGGGGACTGGGGAGGGGTTTGCTAATGGGTACTTAAATCTCGTGTGTACCACAGTGACCACAGCTAACAACCTACTGGACTCTTAAAATGTTGAGAGTGGATTTTCAATGTTCTTACATATAACCCTGTGAATATCAGTTAGTTAGATTTAGCCGGTGTGTATGTGTGTGTGTGAATGCCATTTCATCTGCAATAAGTATGTCTAATTCTATTAATCAAAATTGTTGTTGGCATGTGGCTCTCACTTCTTTCTCTTCTGCAGTGGAGATCTCAGACTCTGCGCCGCCAGCACCACTGGTTAAAGAGGTCACCAAGAGGTTCTCCACCCCAGACGCTGCCCCTGTGTCCACAGAACCTGCCTGGCTGGCTTTGGCCAAAAGAAAAGCAAAGGCCTGGAGCGACTGCCCACAAATTATTAAGTAAACAGTGACTTTTACCCATTTCTGTGGCCAGTTGTTGGCTCTTCTCTTGCCCTTTTTATTTATTTATTTTTTATATGAGGTAAAGAAACCAAGCTAGGGAAAAAAAGAAGCATGTTTTATAGGCTCTAAAATAATGTTTAGAAACTGAACTGGTGGTGTTCATTGTAAAGTGTATTTGCACAACCCGGGGTCCTGGTGCCTTGAGCTCCCCCTAGTTCTCAAGAGACAATTTTGTCTAAGGGACCACATGAAGCAAAATCTGCAAACGAGAGCTCCTCAGGAGAGCCTGCCATGCCCTCCATTCCATGGCCCTCACATATGCACACCCATGCACCATTTCAGAACATGTCCTTTTGCCAATCTCTCTAAGTTTTTTTGATTCTCTACTCTTCTCTCTAAAACGTTTACCCTACTGTGTTTGCATATGTAACAGTGACAGGTTCACATGTACATAAAACATGGTGTCGCCCCTCTCCTGAATGCAGGAAAAGAAAGGAAAAGCTGGTTCCCAACTCTGTGCCTATGTCTGGTTTTCGTGAATTTTCCCCACCCTAAGACCACAACAAAGCAAATCCACGTACACTCACACAACACTAGATCCCTAGTGTGCCCTGTCATACTAGTATACCCTCCTGAAAGACACATGGACCATCTGGCCTAGCTGGCTCCTAAGGAACATTTGTAGGTAATCTGGTGAAAAAAGGAAATTCTGTGTCAGACTTGTCTCCGAGCATCTCTGTGGTGGTTGATCTGGAGACTAGGTATTCAGATGTTAGTAATCTTCATGAAGAGCTAGGCTGCATTCCCAAATCCTGGGAACACAGGGCTTAGAATATATATTTTAGGAAAAACTCTTCAGATGAAATCTGATCTGACCCAAAGGTGAAGAACCTTGGGGTATGATGACTGGTGCCATCTAGCTTTTCACACTGAAGAGAAGGCTTGTCCATCCAAAGATGGAAAGTGAAACAAGAAAATAAAACATCACCCACACCAGCCATGTATGTACGATAGTTTAGGTTGCCTCCGAAATCTGCCCTTGGCCTTTTGGGGAAATGAACAAGCCAAGATGTGTAACCTATCTGTACTAAGGACTTCCAGCAGAGAATTGTCTTTCTTTACTATACTTGAATAATTATGAGTTGAATGTTCCAAAGCATTTAAAATTTAGAGCATTCACCTTGATACCTTTAAAAAAAAAGCATCTCAGAGTTTTACGTGGCCTTGTTATCATACACGTGTATACAAAGAAGGGACTTGGCAGTTTCAAAGCCACCTGTATTTGTTTATTTCTCTAGATTTGCTTTCCATGACACTAGACATACCAGCAAACGCCTACAGAGTGCTGGCACGAACTTTGTACCACATGGTGTTGGCTTATTTCCCTTCTCATGGATTCTTATAGGTGCGGTTCTTCGGCCAGTGCAGGGGGAGCCGCATCGCTGTTCCTCCCACACTGAGGTGTTTTAGAGCACCCATTATTACCTTTCCTTTGTGCTTACTCAATATGCAATGTGCTGTTACTCTGTCTCCCCTACAGGGTGGCAGGGATGCTGTTTACCATATAGAAACCATTTTCTCTCTAGAAACAATGGCTCAGCTTCATAAAGCAGCTGGCATGTGTGGTCAAGTGGATAGCCGTACTATTGCAAGTTGGATTTAGTATTATACATACTGGACCTTCAGACTGTTAAGAATCAATATAACTTTTTTTCCTTTTTTTTTTTTTACTGCTATTATAAGCAAATACTATTCCACTGCATGTTTTCCATACTAGGGTTCATTTTTCAATCTTATGTGTAGATGTTTGTTAGTTCGATGATTTCCTCACTGTTTATAACACATTTGAATGGGAATCTTTCTACCCAAAGCCCTAGAATTATAGTGCTACAGTGATTCTTCCAAATCGACTTCTTCCATCCTGCCAGCTTTGGCCAGTACCACAGTCACGGCAGAAAACAGGTACAGAAATAAGATGATTAAGAAAGAATAGGACTGGGCATGGTGGTACATGCCTTTTACCCCAGAATTTGGTAGGCAGAGGCAGGTGGATCTCTATGTGTGCAAGGCCAGTCTGGTCTACATAATGAGTTCCAGGCTAGCCAAGGGTACATAATGGAGACCCTGCCTCCAGACAAAGAAAAAAAAATAGTAGATGCGTTCATACTGACTCAGCACCACGAGCCTATACACAAGACAAGAAACAGCGTGGCTAGGAATGCCTCATCACCATCTTTAAAAGAAGAATGTACTGAGGAAAAGGCAGCCATCATACTTGCTGAAGAGTACGTTTAACATTTCATTTAACGTCACCCCAAACCTGCACTAAATACCAATCGAGTGTTATTCTGCTTTAGCTGTGTTGCACTTTTCTGAGCAACAGGCTATGGGAAAGTTCTATGAAAACAAAAAATTCAAGACTTTTTTTTTTTTTTAATGAATGACTGCTGTATTAAATACACAACCTTTTTTTTTTTTTTAACACACTTCTGGCAAGGTTGTAGATGAGTAACCTCTCTGTTCATAGACTTATCTATGGAAATAGAATTTTTTGTTTACTTTAAAAACGTCTCAAGTGCAATTGTTTCTTACAAAACATGGCTGATTACCATTAAATTCTCATTTTAGCTGGTTAACTCCAAATGTATAGTATGTATCCACCATCTCTTCTTGTGATGTTTAGTTTGCTTATTTTAAAGCAGCAACATTAGCTACAAGTGTCTTGCAATATTTTTACCAACAATAAAATTAAGTAGATACTTAATAAAAATTCCTTAGTGTGATTTTAATATTATTTTGAGATTTTGGTTGTACACAGTTTGAATGTAAAAATGTCCATTATTTAAGGGAAAAGACCTTTCAATAAAATACCGACAAGATCCTTGGCACTCATGGAATGTCCTTTGTAAGCTGAAGTTCTGACTGATTTCAGTGGCCAGCTATGAGTAATTTTTTTATTTACAGAGTTTTGGACAAATAAGAAAATTTCAAGTTGCTTTTAATGCTACTTTTATTTTTCCCAAAAATCCCAGTGGAAGACTATATGAATAAGGAAGTGCCTCTTGCCATCTCCTTAATGTGGGCTGTGGCCCAGCAGCGCCAGCTGGGGGTCACCACCTGGCTTGGCCTCTCAGAGCATATGACCTGCAAGAACAACTTGGTGAAAAACTGTGAAGTCTGCATGGGCTGCAGAGCAGGAATGACGAAAGCCCAGTGTTACCACCTGTCACATCGAAACGTGTGTGTGTGTGTGTGTGTGTGTGTGTGTGTGTGTGTGTGTGTGTGAGAGAGAGAGAAAATAGTGGTAGAGTGCTTTCCCAGCATGAACAGAGCCCTGGGTTCAAGTCCCAGCTCCAGAGGATCCACATTCTCTTCTGTTTTCTGGAGGGAATGCACACATGATACACTTACATACATGAAGGAAGAACACAAAAGGTGAAAACCTTGTCAAATTTCCAGTATAAATAGTAAATGCTGTATTCTGCTTATAACTCACAAAGTATATGCTGAGCCTTTCTTTTCCACAGAGGTCTTTAAACCCCCTGAAACCCACAAAACTACCTCAGTGTGTTAGAGTTCTCTAAAGAGTCATAGCTGGTCAGATATACTTACCTAGGTAGAAAAATGAAAGGGTGTTTACTTATTGCAAAATGTAGAACCTATTATTTCTCTGGAGAAACAACTAACAGATTCTATTAGAGAGAGAGATTAAGGAATTGGTTCATCAGGGTATGGAGAGTAGGGACTGCCACCACGGGGGTTCACACAGTAGAGACCTGCAGAACCCTTGGTGTAGTTCAAAGGCCCCAAGACCAGTGGGCTGAGAGGCAAGGGGGATATAGTAGCTGCTGCTAAGCCCCAGTCTGAAAATGTCCCGAACCAGGATCTCTGCTGTCCAAGGGCACGAAAATAAATGAGGGCCCAGCCCTCAAGAGCACACTGGTGTAGGCAGTTCTGAAATCTGAGGAGTTAGTTACAGATCCAGCGGCCACATCTACTTATACTGTCCCTTACTGACAAAGACCTTCTGTAGAGCCCCAACCAAGGTGATGCTGGGCATCACACGGCAAGGCAAAAGTGCCACCCTTAAGTACCATGGTGGGGTTATGCTTCCACCTTCTTAATAACAAAGTGGGGGTGCTTTGATGACATTCAAAGCACAGCAGCAGCCTTTGGACCAATTAAAACAAATGTTTCTACACATCCTAGTTAGGCTTACGATTGCCGTGATGAAATACCATGATCAAAAGCAAGTTGAGGTGAAAAGAGCTTACTTGGCTTCCACTTCCACAGCGCAGTTCATCACGGAGGGAAGTCAGGACAGGAACTCAAACAGGGAAGGGAACTGGAGGCAGGAGCTGATGCAGAAACCATGGAGAAATGCTGCTTGATCAGCCTGCTTACAGAAGCCAGAAACAGCAGCCCAGGGGTGGCACTACCCACAATGGGCTGACACCCCCATCATTCACTAATTAGGAAAATGTCCAACAGGCATACCTACAACCCAATCTTATGGAGGCATTTTCTCAATTGAGGTTCTCTGCTTTCAGATAACTCTAGCTGTGTCAAGCTGACATAAAATTAGCCAGCACACCAAACTAAAAGTCCTGCTAAATTTATCAGGTATTTCATCTTCTCTTCCTAGAAACGCCTGCTGCTTCTATAGGAAATAAACAGAGCTGTTCTCTACTTGAGTACTGCAGACAAATTCCTTAACCAAAATAGAATCTTTAATATAAAACCATCCACATATCTTTACAATGACATTTCCCACTGTCTCACACATTCACACTTATAAGGATGACACCTGATTATTTTCATGAGCACACAATAAATCCAGACAGTAAATATAATTATTTCTGCACCCAATAACAAGCATTGACCCCCAGACCACAGGAGAAGAGAACACTTCCCCAGGGAGTTCATACACACTCTGTAGTTCCCCACTCTGAGACTCGAGGATCCACAGTTTCCCGTCAGTAGATGCAGCTGCCAGCAGTGTTTCACTGCTATGGCTGGGATTACAGAAAGCAAACGGTGTTGAGTATACCCTGGCTGTAGTCTCAAATTTCCACTGGAGGTGACCTTCCGCACTACAGCAGTAGAGAAAGCAGTCATGAGAACCAAAATATATTTCTTGTTCTGATGCTGAGATACACGGGGATGAGAAGATTGGTCCTCCAGCAAAGAAGCGCCAAACCTGCAAAGGAGAGAGGAGCAACAGCCAGTCACCCAAATGCAATGCTTACATCTCCCGGGGCTTTTCCAAGCAGACAGAAGAGGGGTGATGGAGACCACCTAGTAACTCCATATACCAAAAGTGATGCCCATTTCTGGAAAGTAGCATTCTCACACAGCCTGCTCCAGTAGAGAAAACCAGGACAAGATACACGAGGACATTACTACAGTTAATCTGGAGCATCCTTGAGAATTCCTACTGGTATGTTCAGAGATACCATGTTTAAAGAGAAAACTGCATTAGGTCTTCAATGTATGTTATTAAAAGAATCTTGGACAAGGGCAGAACTTGGTTCCAACTCTAGCGCCAGGGGAAAAAAAAAAAGAAAGAGGGGGAAGGACAAAAACAAAACAAAACAAAAAACATGTCTTACTCAAGTTTTCCAAACAAAGCGAGAAGGAACTGGACTGAAAAGAATTTACATGTAATGATTTACAGCTTTAAACAAAATTCTGTGCATTGCCAGGTGGCGCACACCTTTAATCCCAGCATTCAAGAGGCAGAGCTATGCGAATCTGTTTTAAGGCAGCCTAGTCTACACAGTGAGTTCCAGGACAACAAGTGAGACACTATCAAAAGAAATAATATATTATGATATATATATATATATGTATAGATATACCAGATATATGGTGTGTGTGTGTGTGTGTATATATATATATATGGTATATATGGTATATATGTATATGGTATATGTATGTATATATGGTATACATAGATATGGTATATATGTAATTATAATTATATATGTGGTAGAGAATGAATGAGGAAATCACATCAAATATCAAACTCAAACCTACACACGCACACACACACACAGAGACAGAGAGAGACAGGCGGGGTCAGGGGGAGGAGAGATTCATCAGACAAGGGCTGAGACTGTAGCTCAATAACAGAATTGCCACTAATCGTGTCCCTGGGTTTAGTCTCCAGGGCTGGAGGTTGGGGCTAGGGGCAAGGTTACACACAGAACTAGATCTCCCACCTGCTCTCCCGAGTGAGTGAAGCAGAGCAAACTGCCGTCCACACAGCCGATGCAGACGAACCGCTGGCAACACCGTGGAGAAGAGAACAACGGCTTCCCACAGGAGTGCTTCCAAACTATGCTCCCAGTAGCCTGTCATGACCAAAGCAGTTGACAGCACTGAAAATCATTCTACTAATCGAGTCCCTTTAACATTTCAAAGTTAAATTTAGTTGCTGTGCGCGCACACGAGTGTGTATGTGCCACACGCACGTGTAGAGGCTGGAGGACAACCTGTGTGGATCGATGGTCTCCTTCCATCAAGTTGTCAGGCGTGGCAGCAAGTGCCTTACCTGCAGAGCCATTTTACAACAAACTAAACGTCCTCAAGCTGTCCGTGACGGCGGCACACACGGGCAGTCAGAAAATCAGTGCTTGCTTAGGAAGTTACAACACTCAGCCCAGAACACAAGATAAAGCAGCACTAACACAAAGATCTAGCTTTAGGACGGAAAAGCAATTTAAAAGGTAGGACAAATTAACAAGATCTATCCTTATGATGAACAAGAAGCTTTTTTAACTGTTGTTTTGCTTTTGTTTTTATTATTATTTAGAAAGGATCTCACTGTGCAGCCCAGGCTACCTTGGAACTCGATATGTAGGCCAGGTTAGTCTGGAACTCTCAGAAATCCTTCTGCCTCTGCTGGGATTAAAGGCATTCACCACTATGAGGGACAGACAAGAAATTCTTAACATGATTGAGAAAATCCTGTCTGAGAAGGTTAAAAACAGAGTCTGGAGAGAGGGCTCAGTGACTCAGCCACAGTTTTTCTTGAATATGACCCAGGTTTGATTCCCAGCACACACTGCAGCTGGAAACCATCTATATTCTAATTCCAGGGGATCCCATGCCCTCTACTCTTCAAGCACCAGACACATGTGTTACACAGACATACATACAGACAAAATACTTATACACATAAAAATGAGCAAATCTCTTTTAAAGGTTAAAAACAGCTGAAGAAACAAATAACAATAAAAACATGAACTCCTATTTCCTCGTTTTTCCAAATAATTTTACTCATTTTAAGTGAATTGTAGCTCATTTTTTACTCATTTTAAGTGGATTACGTTTACCTGAAAAGTACTCAAGACTTTCAAACATCACAATCAAAAATCAAGATAGGTGGGGTTGGGGATTTAGCTCAGTGGTAGAGCATTTGCCTAGCAAGTGCAAAGCCCTGGGTTCGGTCCTCATCTCTGGGGGGGGGGGGGGGGGGGGGGGAGAGACAAAATAACAAAAATCAAGATAGGTAATACAATCAACACGAGACTTTATGCCTACAGGATTTACAGCCAGGAAGAGTCCCCCGAGTGTGGCACAGTACAGATGGTATGGACGTAGGCTCAAACACAGAGAAGAAAAGAGCGTTCCTCCACACTTTAGCTTCCAGACACACTTCTTTTCCTGCAAATAAGAATCTGAATTAATTGTGTGGTGTTAGTAGTTAACAAGCCCATATATAAGACAGCTAAGTTTCCGCCTCAACTTTGTTTTGCTTTGTTCCTTTTGGTGCTGGGACTGAACCCAGAGCCTTGAACATGCTGTGCCAAGGGACAGCTGTCAGGGTCCAGAGGAATGCAGGTTTTTCTTCTCTTCTCCCCTGCCCTCCCTATTCACTCACTCAGAATCCTCCTGCCTCTGCTGCTTCGGTGCTGGGATTTCAGGCATGCACCCTATGCCAGGTAAGTTAGTGCGAAGGCAGTAAAGAATATCATTGATACTGATTACAGATAACATGCAAGCATTTTCTCTTTTGACTAACTGGTATGTGTGTGTGAACCTGCTCATATACTCATTCTGAAGAAAGAACTTAGGTTTCTGCCACTAACTTTATAAAATGACTTAAAATGAATTGAATATATTCAAAATAAAATTATCTCATTTTCTGATCTAAAAACTTAGAAACCAATTACTCAATCTCCCCCCCCCCCTTTTTTTGTTTTGTTTGTTTGTTTTGAGACAAGGTTTCTCTGTGTAGCCTTGACTGTCCTGGACTCACTTTGTAGATCAGGCTGGTCTCAAACTCTGAGAGATCTACCTGTCTCTGCCTCTCTGAGTGCTAGGATAACAGGTGTGTGCCACCACGCATGGCTCCCAATCTTATAAACAACTTGGTGTATGTATTTGTCTATGTTTCTGATTATTTTGCCAGGATAGAATCATAGGAAAAAAATTTTTTTTGGTCAAAGGACATCAAACTTAGACAGCCACAGTGCTTATTACATTTGCTTGCTATGTGTCTGCACATGTGTGTCTGTGAATCAGAGGACACTTTTTTTTTAGGCATGTAGCCACACTGACCTCAGACTCACTATGTAGCCAAGGATGATCTTGTACCACGGATCCTCTTGAGGGCTGGCTGACACACATGCCAGCTAGTTGTATAGGTTGAGGGAGCGCGCTCAAGGCTTCGTGCACACCAGGCAAGCACTGTGCCAACTGAGCTGTACCTGCAGCCCCCCAAACTCTTCCTTTGTGGCTTCCCTGTCACGCAGCTGCTGGCTCTCATGGATGCTGGCTGTCAATCATTATAGCACTGTGATCTATGGATTTCCATATGTCAGTGACTCATTTTCATTCCTTTCAAGGCTAAAGGACTGAAACATGTCTTCAGCAGCTTCTCCTTGAGAATCTTGGGTGTTTGTGCCCCTTGTTTTTGTTTTCTGAGTTTTCCTAATTAACTTATATTTACTCTTTATTTCTATTTATACAAATAGCTAAGTTTTGATTCACTGTTATTTCAAAAGCTACCAGCCTATTTCTTGTAGTTTTTATAAAAATTTGATATTTTCATATAATGGAACTTTAAAATAGCTGATATCTTACTTTGTTTTTTGTTTTTTTTTTTTTTCTCTGTTATGATCATCCTGAATGCTTTATATTGCATAAATTACTTGAAAGAAAGCTAGTTAAAATTTAAATAATCATTCCTTTCCAGACCCAGTGTCAGGCTTGGGCTACAGCTAACACCTGCTCCAGACCCGCGTGCACTGAAGTTACTTGCACTTCTGTGTTATGCTGTGATGCTGATGAGGTGAATTCTTACATAAATGTTGAGAGCATATGCATGCTGGTCATGAGATCCCACATAAATGAGTCCTGTGGTTGGATCCATGGCTGGCGAGCTTTTCACAGCATCTTCAGTAGTAAATGTCCAATATTCTTCTCCACTTTTACTGTTTAGAACATAAACTAATCCATTATAACAGCCTACAGAGAAATGAAATATAAAAGATGAGACTGAGATACACCGATATAAACTATTTAGTTTAAATAATGACAGTCTCTGCCACGCTTTTCTTATATGTTTACTCATCTGATTTGGGCTTCAGCACACACGAGCAGAAACTGGACAGCAGTCACTCATGTAAAATCCTTACTTGGTGCTGGTGTGGTTGTGGCACTAGGCCTTAGCTCCAGCTTTGTATTGGTACTCTGCACCAGCAAGACCGCCAGTAAAGGCACCTGCTGCTGCCAAGCCTGACAGCCTGACCTTGATCCCAAGACCCAGCACAGGGCAAAGAGGGAACCAGCTCCTACAAGTTGTCCTCTGACCGCACGGGGACATGTGCACATGCACACTGACAGAATTGGATTCAAATCCATCGCAATCCATCCTGGCTGTTGTTGGATCAATTACCCAGGTCACAGAGCCTCGGATTATTCTACCCGAAGGTTACTGTAACAACTCACAGGAGGATAGATGCTCTCAGCTCTTCGAAGAATGCTAACACTAAAACAATCAATGTCCACTAGGTACTTGCTATGTATCGGGGCTTCTTCTTTTGAGACAGGGTCTTTAGCCCAGGCTAGCCTTGGGGATTCTATTAGGGGAGGATGACCTTCTAATCCTTCTGCCTCCACCTCCCTGAATGCTGGGATGACAGGTGGGCTTCACGCCATCCAGTTTATGCATGCTGGGGACTGAACCTAGGGCCCTGAACATGCTGGGCAAGCATTCTGCCATCCGAGCCACATCCCAGCTTGCTTTTTCAAATATTTTAGCCTAATTATACCCACACTTATAGATGACAACATGGAAGTAGATTAACTAATGGGGCAATTTCAAAGTTACCATGTGGCAGTGTCAGGATTTAATAAATCTAGGAGACTGTACTCTTCGTAACTACACCAAACGTCTCTTCCCAAGTAGTGGATGAGGAGGTGGTTGAATAGAACTGGTTCAAACAAACAACAAAAACCCCTGTAAGTGAAGTCACCACAGATACCTGGGCAATCTGAGGTCAGCCATTTAGGACAGGTTCACTGCCTACACTCTACATGGCTCTGTCCATGGCCAAGTTATTGCTCTGACTTCAGATTCAACTTCTGAGATTCTTTCTGTGTTGCCATCACTCATTAGGAGCTTTGTGTGTGCAGTACTAATGGACGGGTAAGCTTGCTCAATTCTGCCAAGAGCTCTCAGATAGTTGTCAATGGGTTTAAAATACACCCACAGATTCTCAAATGCACTTCAAGAGGTGGAGACTAATTCTTTCCCCTAAGCATGGATTGAACTTGGTGATTTTTAGTTCAATGAACAAAACTGAGCAAAAAAGGTAGTCTCCAGTTTTGGAGACTAGGTTCTAAAAGGTACTATATGGCTCCTATGG
Organism: Psammomys obesus; assembly: GCF_907164565.1. Taxonomy (NCBI): domain Eukaryota; kingdom Metazoa; phylum Chordata; class Mammalia; order Rodentia; family Muridae; genus Psammomys; species Psammomys obesus. The sequence goes on along the minus strand of NW_026596117.1, from coordinate 10,084,756 downwards.
CTTCCTCTTTGAGATCATCCACTCTGAGGAAGTCAGATGCCATGCTGTGCAAACATTCAGAAAGCTACAAAGATGCCTGTGTGGCAAAACCTGACTCTTCTCAGCAAAAATGAACCAAGAATGAGCCCGGGAACTACGCCCTGTGCTAACAGTGCTGTCCAGGAGCCATCTTGAAAGCTTATCTTTTGGTCTACACAAAGCATTCAATTGCCTGCAGAAAAGCAGGAGGCCCTGATCATCAGCTAAGTGCCTCCAAAACTCCTGCCCCAGGGAAACTGCTGAGGTCAGGAGGTTTCAACAGTGTATGCTACCACACCATGTTTTATTACTGTTTTCATTTTATCCACGAGAAAAGTGAGGTTCTAAGTCCAACGACCCACCAAATTTGCTGAGTTTAGCAATACAGAGTTAAGTTTATATCCAGGGACTTGAACCCCAAGCCATGCTGCTAAGCAGTATAAACTTAACCACTGACCTGTGACAACAACCAACCAACCAACCAACCACACACACGCACACACACACACGTTCAATGTAACTCTACGAACCTCAGATTCAGAGACTTACCCACTACAATGAAGTTTCCACACTTTGACACGCATGCTGAGGATTCAATTCGATCTCCCAAAAGCTGTTGCCACCTCATCTTCCCAGAGAAAAGGTCCACTGCCTTCACCCAGTGCGAGTGGGAGCCGATATACATGGTTGTGGGCGACTTATCCACAGCTGCTATCACGAGCAGTGGGGAAGCGTCGACGCATTTGCCTGTGTCTGACCGCCACCTCTCACGCAGCACCACTGTCTCAGCCCTGGCCACAGGGCTCCCCTCCTGAGAAGCCGGTGGCTTTTTCAACTTTTCATCAGGAGCTGGAGGACTTATGCTTTTTAATATTTGAGGGTTAGTCTGTGGAATTAAATCCAGAGGCCAGATGGAAGAGCAGTGTCCTAACTTAGGTAAAAGCCTCCCAGGGCCCAGAGATAAAACCTGACTCCCTCTGCTAACAGCAATCAAAGCGTTTGTCTCACTGTCGAGGTCTGAAGGCAAGGCAGACTCCAGACGTGCAGGCCTCTTGCTGGCTTCCTCTGGATAGGTGTCACTGAGTTTCCTTTTTGTGGCATAACTCCTGTCGACTTTCAGGTCCCCATGCGTAAACACGGTTTGAACAATGTGGTTGTGAACCTCTAAGATAGAACTGCTGAGAATAACTTCCAGAAGGCCAGGTATGGATGTACCGGTAAGTTTTTCAAGCTCACTGAGGAGCCATGTGGACTTGAGGGAATCCCCGCCACTAGCTAAGAAGACGGAGTTGTCAGGAACTGTGGGATCCTCGGGGAGACTCAGAATAGACTACAGATGAGAAAAGGGGGAAGAAACGGTAAGAGCCCAAACCTACAGAGTTTTCAACATAACAACTGGTAGAGGGCTGACAGTACCTACAACACAGATAGCACCCTAACAAAAAATGGGAAAATACTAACAGTTAAATTTAAAAATATTTTCTCTGTACTAAGGATCATGACTGCACCACCAGCTCTGTCACAGAGTCACTGTATAGTCGCTAAATACGATTTCTTTTAGAGCAGGTCTCCTACCTATAACATAAGGAAAAAACTCACAGAAACATCTGCTTTACCAACTAGCCCTGAAGATCCTCATAGCTGATATTCCCTACATGGAAATAACACTGACCCACTTCACCTAAGTCAAACTACTTTACAAGTGGAGTGATAAAAGCTTAGCCCTCAGTTTTTAAAACTAACCAAACACACCTTTTTTTTCTTTTTTTGTTTTTCGAGGTAAGGTTTTTCTGTGTAGCCCTGGCTATCCTGGAACTAGCACTGTAGACCAGGCTGACCTCAAACTCAAGAGATCTGCCTGCCTCTAACTTCTAAGTGCTGGGATCAAAGATGTGTGCCACCACTGCCCAGCTAAAATCTGTATCTTATCTAAGAAAATTTGCTTATCTACTGAGACACTTAAAAACGCCTTGGGCAGGGGCTGGAGAGATGGCTCAGAGGTTAAGATGAGTTCAATTCCCAGCAACCACATGGTGGCTCATAACCATCCATAATGAGATCTGGTGCCTTCTGGTATGCAGGTGTACATGCAGGCAGAATATTGTGTACATAATAAATAAATAAATCTTAAAAAAAAAATGCCTTGGGCAAAAACACACAGCTACTGCAACTTTCTCAGAACTAATGGCAAAACCCAAAGTGTAAAGGCTAGCCCACTCGGTAGAGCATGGCTTTAGCATTGGCTCTCCCAGTGGAAAGGCATGTTAAGTAGACACTGGCACCCTTTAAATGACCCCACTTTCAAAGAGTTTGTGAGACATTGAACACTCTAACCTTTCTGATGGACAGACTGGATTAAGGAAGGCATGTTAACTGCCACCTGGGCAGTAACAACATTCTTAAAATATTTTTACTGCCTTACTAAGGGGTACTGAAATTCCCCATAACGAATGAGTTCTAGAAATAAATTTGTATTTAAGAAGTTGTACCTTCCATAAATACTGTAATTTTTCCCAGAGTTCCTCTTTTCCATGGAGCTTATTCCTAGGCTGTGAGTTTATGTAGTCTACATATATCTTGTTTAACTCAGAAGCATCGATTTTACCTTAACACGAAGAGAAATGAAAAACATTAAAATAGCATCTGAACTTTAACCATGCACAGTGTAGCTAATAGTGGAGCATGTGTCCAGCACATACAATGTCCTAGGTTTGACTCTACCCCATAAAATAAACAAATAAATCCATTTTGCCCCAGAGCCATTGTGTTTATTAGTCACACTCTTCACCGTAAAGCTCAGAAATCATAGAACAGATAAGCAATAATGAAGGCCAATGCTTCAAAGACGAGAGTGAATAACACAGAGGAAAAGAGATGCTATTTATCTAAGTTAAAGATCTCAAGACATGGAATTGAATGGGAGGGACAGAGCACAGAACATGAGTGAGGTCCAAGAATGAAGTGTGTCTTGTATGAAAATATAATAATGGGGTGCACACCTTTAATCCCAGCACTCCGGAGGCAGAGGCAAGGAATCTCTGAGTTTACTCAGAGGCTAGCCTGGTCTATAGATCGAGTTCCAGGACAGCCATGGCTATACAGAGAAATCCTGTATCAAAAACAAACAAACAAACAAAAAAAAAAAAAGGAAAAGAAAACGTAATAATGGATTCCATTATTTTCTATGCTGACTCGACACATCTCAAATTTTTTAAAAACATGAGTAGCTGAGCAATTACTATATTTTGAAGTATGAGTTAAAAAAAATGCCATGGGTAACTATGTACACACCCATATACATATATAAAATATACTTTAAAAATATGTGTGTGTGTGTATGTATGTGTGTCTGTGTGTAAGTCAGTACACACCCATCAAGTTATCAAACCACTAGGCATGTGCAGCAACCACTTTTACCAGCTGAGCTATTTCTCTGGTCCCACAATTTTTTTTAAAAACAGGGTCTGACTATGTAGCTTAAGTTGGTATCAAGCTTTATAATGCTCCTGCCTCAGCCTCCCTAGTGTTGGGATTGCAGGTTTACAACACCACGTCTGATTTTTAAGAGTGTATGTTTTGCAGCCTGGGCTACATACTGAAATCAAGGGCACCCTGAAATTCATATCAAAACCCTGTTGCCAAAAAGGTATATAATTTGAAGCTAAGTAGTACTAAGAAGAATTTTACCTCTACCACTGTGGTGGTGCATTATGGGTTGGCCCACTGTTTAATGCTGATTAAACTCTGTTTCTGGGTTTATCTATAATGGTATTTCAGGATAAGATTAGCATATCAATCAGTGGACAAAGTAAAGGAGACTATCTTTCCAAACTGGGCGGTGATCAGCCTAGCCCTTGGAGGCCTGAACAGAACAAAAAGCAGAACCTACATTTCATCCTCACTGTATGTGTTGGGAGATGCCCTGCCTATGGACTTTAAACCACTGGCCCCCTGGTTCTCAGGCTGCAAACTCAGAATTACAGCCCCAGCTTTTTAAGATGTCCTCTTGCTCACAGTCATAGTATGAGACCCTTCAGCCTCTAGAGCCCTATCAGTCAGTTCCTTGTAATGTTTTTATCTATCTATCTAAACATTCATTCTGTTTCTCTGCTGACCCCTTAGAAAATACAGCCACTAACTAGCTGTCATAGCTGACCTTCAGGGCCAACCTGACTGGATTCACAGTCACCTAAAAGGCTGAATAATACCACTGGGTGTGTCTGTGAGATATTCAGAGGATGAACAAAGCAGGGAAGACCATCCCAGATATAGGCTGGGGCATAGGGAGGAAAGAAGACAGCCAGACAGAGCCTGTCCTCATCCTTTTCTCTGCTTCCTGGACCACCACCACATGATCTGAGCTGCTCACCGAGCCTTCCCATCCTTGGTAGACAGATACACCATGAAGCTGTGAGCCCAAATCTTTCCTCCCTTAAGTTCTTCCTGTCAGGTACTGTCACAGGAATGCCCAAGTAGTTAGTACTCAGCTAAAGTGATCTGGGGAGAGATTGCCCATCTATAACTTACACATCAGAATAACACCATCAGCTCACGGGCGTTTCTGAAGAGAACTTAGTTACACAAAGCTAACTCACAGAGCGTCTACCATAATTATTGCTAGTATCACTTACTAGTACTTCGGTGGCCATTAAACTAATCTGAGTACCACTGGTGTTCTCCAGCACTGAACACATCTGCTTTGTCACTTTACCATGGCATGTAAATGGTAGAGTATCAATGAACACCACGTCATCAGGGAGGGCATGCGATGGGAGGTGTTTCTGCAATTCTTTAAAGAGGTAATCCTTTACTAAATCAACTTTGGATACGACGAAGAGAACCAATTTCTCCTGATTATACCATGTCACTGCACAGGATTCCACCTGGTGAAGTTCTTCGACCACCTGTAAGAGAGATTACCCTCACTTATTCATGGGGACAACTAAGACAGGCTCCTGAAGGCTCTAAAACCGGTACAGCTGAACTAAAGTCCAGAAAATACCTGGGAGTTTAAAAAAACTATTTGCTATTGGTATCCTTTAACAGTCACCACTTTTAAAAATAATACATCCTAAAGCAAATAAACCAACATCCTTCCAAAGATCTCAAAATCTTACTTGTTACTTCTGTTACTTCCTTTTCTGCATGTGTGTCTGTATGAGTTTATGCACCACATGAGCGCAGGTGCTGGAGGAAACCAGAGGGTGCTGGAGACCCTGCAGCTGGACTTACAGAAGGTTGGGAGCTGTCAGCTGCAGGTGCGAGAGCAGCAAGCATGGCCAACCACAGCGCCATCTCTCCAGCCCCTTATTTTAGAAATGGCCACCTCACACCAGGCTTGGGAATTCACAGCTGTAATCCTAACACTGGGAAGCAGGAGGCAGGAACACCTGGAATTTCAGACTAGCCTGGGCTACAAAAGGAGATGCTTAGGTGGCCCTACCTGTTGTACAAGCTCAATGTTAAGACGTTTGCCGTGACGCTTGATCTGGCTGTCCTTTCTTCCCAAGAAAAATATCTCTCCGTCTTTCACAGTCACAAAGTCTCCTGTGGCTCGCATGGTGCCGAGGGGCACTGTTATTTCATCATCAAGAAAACAGACTCTGTTCTTCCCACCTTTCAAAGACAAACTCCAATGTCATAAAATCCATGGAAAACTAATTTAACATCAGTTACTGTAACACTCAGTAACTCAGACTCAAACCTTGACTATTTATACTAAATGAGGTGACATTTAAATGCTACCTGGTAAAACTGGGCACAATCACTTTAGAGAGTTAGTGAAGAGATAAAATTAAATTTATTTCTAAAAATAAGTATGATTAAAACATATCCTTAGAATACTGCTAGATATAGTTCTGCCTACAAATGCTAACATTTCAAGTTATGTTTCTAAATTTTCAAAAACTGCATGTGGAATCAGGTAAACTCTAAACTTCTTGTGATTATGAAAAGATTAAAATTTATCACTGAAAAGTACATTCTACATAAAAAAACATCATAAAATGAATTAAAAGAAAATCTGATTTTTCTTTTTGAAAAATCAACCAACAAATATAAGCCAACCTAAAAATACTTGGCCAGTGCCTTCGTGAACCGGGGAGCCAGCTGTGTCTCTGACTTCAACCACTGTTCCCAGTAGTGGAGATCCCAGCTGCACAGTATGTTCATGTCTGCAAAAAACACAGCCCAGAGCAGGTTTATAATTCACATCTGAGCAGATGATTTCCTAGCACACTAAAAGCACACTAGAGCAAATAAAACACTTCAAAGACCTCACGAGGAAATGGTTTGGCGGAAAGGGTACTGTGTACTTCAGTCACAAAAGAGTCTGGCAGGATCTCATCACAAGTTATAGGAAAGATTTTGGATTCTTAACTTGAAACACCAGACAAAACACTGTTTTAAAAATTATCACTACGGCGCCTAACAAACCCATTAGTAGGGCTAGGAGCACAGCTTCCTGGCAGAGGGTGGGCCTCCCATGCAGGGACCACAACCTCAACAGCCATCACCAACCAAAACTCATGAACCCCAGCATTAATGCTGAGGTCTCAGAAAGAGCCCGCCTCTCCTCCCCTCCAGGGGGTAAAACTAAAGCCCTTACTTCACAGTAGAATTAAGAGTCTCCTCTGGGATCTTGTAAAAAGTTGCCCAACTGGATACTTCTGTGATACCATAAATATTGAATATTTGCGTTCTGTTGTCTTTCCCTCGCCAGCTTTTGAGGATGGTCAGTGAGGGGAAGGCTTCCCCGCCAAGGGCTAGCACTCTCAGGGAAGTGTGCGTTGATAGGACAGTGGACTTGATGAGCTCAGATCCAAATCTTCTCAGCAATGTTGGTGTTGCCTGGAAACACACTCAAATCACTTAGTTTTCCATCTTCCTCATGTAAACACTGTAATTAATTCAAACTTTGCATTTGGCACCCATTTGGCTTTAGGACTGTGGTATAAAGATTTATTATTACTTCAGTGTATGTTTCTATGCATGTGTGCCTGCAGAAGCCAGGAGAACACTGGGTGCCTTAGAACTGGAGTTACAGGCTCTGGTCAACCAAACTCTGGTCCTCTGGGAGAGCAGGAAATTCTCTAACCACTGGGACCTCTCTCCATCCCTAAGGCTATAATTTTCAATTGGCAAGCTCTAAATAAATATTCAGAAATATTTTTCAAACCTTAAATAAATATTTCACAATTCATTTATGTTATTATATATATATATATATATATATATATATAAATATATATATATATATATAAAGTCTTTCTTTTTTATTGCTAAGTGGTATGCCTTTGTATAAATTAGGACTGTTTTTATCATTTCCATATAAATCAACTTGTAAATTTCTACATTTACTGGGATTTTGGTTGAATGAGTACATTTAACATAATTTACAAGTGGACTCAGCAAGATCTGCTTTCTTGACAATGTTGGAACTTCTACATACATGTGAAATGCCTGTGTACATAGGTAGGTCTTTAATTTCTATCAACAATGTTAGAGTTTTCAGTGGATCAGTCTTGCTATTCTTTAAACTTATTCTTATTTTATTATTTCTATGCTAATTTTTTTATTTTAAAAAAATTTTTGTATTATTTACTTTCTATTTATAAGTGTTCTCCCTATATGTTTACATGCCAGAAGAGGGCACCAGATCTCATTATACATGGTTGTGAGCCACCAAGTGGTTGCTGGGAATTGAACTCAGGACCTTTGGAAGAGCAGCCAGTGCTCTTAACCTCTGAGCCATCTCTCCAGCCCAATTTCTATGTTATTGTAAAGAAACATTTTCGTAATTTTACTTTGGGCATTTCCTTAGTAGAAATATACATATATGGAAACACATGAATAAAACACATGTAGTTGTACATACATGTAGTTTCACATATATTAAACACATGTAGTTGTACATACATACAACTACAGTTGGTTTTATATCAAGTATGTATCTTCCAATTTTGCTAAATGTTTATTAGTTCTAATGCCTTCTTCTCCCTGCCTTTCTTGGTTTTCTAGATATATTCCACCTCCACCTCCTCCTTTTTCATCTCTTCCATTTTTTCCCTCCTTTTCTTCCTCTTCTTTTGCCCTTCCCTTTGTCCTTAGTGTACTGGTGAGACACACCAGAATAATAATAACAAAAAGTGGCAGAAGCCTCATCTTTATCTTTCTTTTTAAGATACATTTATTTATTTATTTATTTATTTACTTACTTACTTACTTACTTACTTATTTATTTATTTATTTATTTATTTATTTATTTATTTATTTATTTATTTATTTATGCAGTGTTCTGCCTGTACTTGTGCCTGCAGGCAAGAAAAGGGCACCAGATCTCATTACAGACGGCTGTGAGTCACCATGTGGTTGCTGGGAATTACACTACCACACAGGGCTCCTTTGAATTTTTAAAAGACTTATTTATGTGTATATTTGTGTGACGTGTAGGTATGTGCATGTATGTGCAAGTGCCCATCAAGGCCACAAAAGGGTGTCATATTCCCTAGAGGCAGAACCACCTGATGAGGGGCCTGAGACCTGAACTCTGGTCCCCTGGAAACATAACAAGTGCTCTTACGTATTGAGCCATCTCTCTAGACCCATATCTCCAGTATTTTTTGTTTGTTTTTTGCTGTTCACTACTTAAGTCTAGGCGGGCCTGGAATTCACATGGATCCACCTGCCTCTGCCTCCCCAGTACCTTAAAGGCATGAGCTGGTACACCCAGCCAGCTTCAGTGTCTTTAACCATTTATAACGCAGTATCTTTAAAAATTTTAGATTATTTTATCCATATGCGTGTTCTGCCTTCATGTCTATATGTGGGTGCCCTGGGATGTCAGAAACATCTTAGGACTCAGCATCTGGAGTTATGGATGGTTGTGAGCCACCCTATGGGTGCTGGGAACCAAACTAAAGTCCTGTGGAAGAGCAAGAAGTGTTGTTATCCTCTATTGTTCCAGCCCACTTCTTTGGTATTTTAAGATAATGTAGTATCTTAAAGCTTATGTTCTACATACTCTTCTGTTTATTTTATGTGTGGGTTTCACCTTATATGTATGTGTGCACCACATGTGTGCCTAACGTCCTCAGAGGTCTGAAGATGGAGTCAGATCCTCTAGAACTAGAGTTACAGACAATTATGAGCTACCATATCAGTGCTAAAAACTGATCCTGAGTTCTCTGTAAAAGTGGCATATGGATTCAGTTGACATGACGGCATGCACAGAGTCTATGTAAGTCCAAGCCAAACCAAGTCCCAGCCTGGGGAGGAAAGCTGGGCAAAATGTCCTGTCGCTCGGCAAGGAGCTGCTAAACTGCCAGCTGCTCAGAGTCAGTTTTCTTCTAAGGGGGTAGCCCTGGCAAGTCGACCGTGTGCCAGTGGAAGACTTATAAATCCAATATTTGGGCTGCACAATCGGCCTTGATGAGAGGGGAAAAAAAGACACAAATTGTGTAAGTAGGAAAGGAGGAATAGATTTGTGAAGGCCTAGGGAGAGAGCGTGGATTCTCTAAAGAGCAATTTTTAAACCTCTTGGGAAGGTATGTTGTGTGGTGTATGTCTACATGCGCTCCAGTGTACGTGGATACACAGCGTATGTTTAGAGGGCGATACCCAGCGTCCTCTTCCAGCTCTCTCCACCCTGTGTTTTTGTCTCTCACTGAACCCGAAGCTTACCATTTCAACTAGGCTAGCTGGTTAGTGAGCTTCCAGGATCCCCCCGCCTCAGCCCCCAACACTGGGATCAGGTTATGCGGCATGCCTGGCTTTCATGTAGGTGCTGGAGACTTGATCTCATGTCCTTGTACTTTCATAAAAAGTGCTCTTACACACTAGGCCACCTCTCCAATTTCATTTTTGTTGTTATTTGTTTTTTAAAGACAGGATTCTACATAGCTCAGGCTGGCCTTGAACTCACTATGCCGCAGAGGCTGATCTTGAGCTCCTTACTGGAAGCCTCCACCTCCTAAGTACCGGGATTGCAGGCAGATGCTAGCACACCTGTTTCTAAGCTCATCTGTAAAGTGGTACTCTATTAGATTTTGGTAGGAAACACAATATGCTTAAATGTTATGATAGAAGATACCCAAATAGCACACTCATAGTCAAAGTCATGTTTTCCCAGTTACTTACTCCAGTTGAATACTGTAGTACATGCAACACGGTACGCATAAATAAATGCTTTGTCTTTCATTTTTAAAAACAAGGTGGTAGCCTCTGATGAGCTAACTACGCTGTCATTAATCTACTGGGAAGAACTACAGACATATAACGGATCCTCAGAAACATGCAACATTAGAAGGATGAAGAAGAAAACATTTCTGTTGCTACTGAAGTGTACCTGTAGGACAGTCACTCTGTGGCGGGAAAAGAGAACCTCAGCTAATTTTGATGGGAGCACTTTGACAGAAGTTGGTACGATAAGCAGACAGGCCCCACTGGACAGAGAAACAAATATTTCCACAACAGATGGATCGAAGGTCAGAGGTGAAGCCAGAAACAAAACATCTTCTTGGGTGATGCCAAAAAGTACCCTAAAGGCAAACAGAGCATAGCTGTTATGAGGAAGGCCTAAGCGTGGGTATGCACAGACCCTAAAGAAGCACTGAGTAGGGACTGGAGAGAGCACTTCTTGCTCTTGTAAGAGACCCATGTTCAGTTCCCAACATCCACACGGTGGTTCACCACCACGGAAACTCTTGTTCTGTGTCCTTTTCTGACACATGGAACACTGACATACATGCAAGGAAAACACTCATACACATGAAATAAAAATGGATAAATCCAAAAAAAGAGAAGGAAAAAGTGCAGTAGCAGGGTCATCAGTGAGGAGAAAAGTTTTCTGGATGCTTCAGACTTCATTCTTCAGATTATCCAAAATGGCGCTGTTGCTGCTGGAAACCCTTTATAAAAGGCTGGACCAAGTGTGGCGGTGCACGCCTATAATCCCAGCACTTGGGAGGCCGAGGAAGGGTGGATCTCTGTGAATTTGAGGCCAGCCCGGTCTACACAGTAAGTTCCAGGACAGCCAGAGCTACACAGTGAGTCCCTGCCTCAAAAACTTAGATAGATAGATAGATAGATAGATAGATAGATAGATAGATAGATAGACAGACAGACAGACAGACAGACAGACAGGCAGACAGACGGATGAAAGCCCTTTAAATAATACCTTTTTTTTTTCTTTTGCCAGACAGGCTCTGTCATCTGTGACTATTTTCTGACACATCATTTTAGACAGCATGAACTACAACCCCCGGAATTCTTTCTATTACTCTTTCTTTTTTGTTTTTATTTTTGTTGTTTTAGTTTTTTGTCTTTGTTTTCAGATACACTATCTTGTTATGTAACTCTGGATGGCCTGGTACTATGTAGCCCAGACTGACCTCAAACTCACAGCAATCCTTCTGTTTCAGCCTTCCAAGAGCTAGAATTACAGATGTGCACCACCAGCTTTATATGCTTCCCATAAGGAGGAAGGGAATAGAGAAGAGGGAATATTCTCTAACGTTTATTAGAGAATTGAGGGCTGGCAGCGCCACTCAGTAAAGCACACACACTCTCGTCAGTTATTCAGCTGAACGTTCCAGTCCGCAACCAGCTCAGTTTTATCCATCCTGAACTGGCTGGATTTCTTCCTTAATGAAAAATCAAACAGGCTGGAGAGACAGCTAAATGGTCCAGAGAATACCACTGTTTCTACCAGTATCTACTGAGAGGTCAGGCTGTTTAGTCTATCTAACTCCAGCTCCACAGGGAACTGAAGTCTTTGGCCTCCACATGCACATAACATACCTACAAGCAGATATACACATATACACATACTTACAGACAAATTAAAATAAAATGTATTTTTACAAAGCAGCAGCAGGAGCTGTGGCTCTAGGTTAGCGCCCCACCCAGATGACTGTGCTTCTGATGATGCTGTGCACAGTCTCATGCCTATGGGGCTCCAGCCTGCTAGAGTCTCTCCTGGCTGCCTACCCCACGGCCTCCACATTTTCTCAGCCATGCTATTTGAGCCAGTTCCTTGCCACAATGCACTCATATATTCTGGTTTCCTTTCAGTAGATGCTTTCTTCTGTGTGATTTATTTTTCATTTTTATTTCTAAAGCCTGTGTGTATGAGGGGAAGAAGCTAGAGGCCAGAAAATAACATGGGATTCCTCAGAACTGGGGTTACAGGCATTTGTGGGATGCCCAGCTTGTTATGGGTCCTGGGATCCAAACTCCAACCAGCATGAATATGCAAGACCATTAACCACTGCACCATCGCTCTACCACTCATTTTTAGGTCTTGAGACAGGTCCTTACTATGTGTCCCAGGCTGGGCAGGAAGTATTAATCCTCCTGCCTCAATCTCCTGAATGCTAGGATACAAGTCAAATACACTCAGTGATGTTTAATACAGACCCCAGCCTTTCCTTTTCCTAGTATTTGGAGTTTTCTTTTCTATGAGGAGGAGGAGGAACAGAACGGGATTAGAGCATGGATTTGTTTCGTCTATACTACTGCTTTTAATCTGCACAGTTAATTAGGATTATCTATTTAGATCAAGATTTTAAAAAAACAGATACTTAAAATTATTTTATTCTTTTTTAAAATGCAAGATTTATTTTGTTTTGTTTTCTTAAGACAGAGGCTCTCTCCACAGCACAAATGTCTCAAACTTGTGATCTTTCTGCCTCTGCCTCTCATATGCTGAGACTACTGGTGAATCCCACACATTCAACTTAAAACTCTAAGAAGAATTCAGAGGCTGGAACTTACCGGAAGTGCTGGACATTTGGCAGTATGCATGCATGAGGCACTCTGACAATCTTCGGTGTTCCTGTGGTCCCTGAGGTGTGTAGGACATAAGCCAAGCAATGCTCTTGCCGCACATCCATGTGTCCCTTCTCCTCAGTGCTATTCCCACAATTCCTGCTGTCTTTTCTATCATTTATCTCGTATTTATCTTTTCTATCACTGAGTATCCAGCTCACCTCACCATTTTCCCAATGCAGTCTGAAAAGCACCAGGTCCTTATGTTCCACTGAAACGGTATCATAGTTCAAAATCGTTTCATAAGAGGATTTGAATTTCTGTCAGAAAAGATATTGAACATGTTAAAAGGGATTCTTTTACAGAGAATGTAATATATCCATTTACTCATTCAACGTGGCTTAACCAGGGATGGGAGTACTGGCTATGTATCCTGGGACAAAGAGAAATGAAACATATCCAAGAGTTAAGTGTCCTTATTTCTTTATTATTATTATATTTATTATTATTAATTACAATTCATTCACTTTGTATCTGGCTATAGCTCCCTCCCTCATCTCCTCCCAGTCCCACCTTCCCTCCTTCTTTTTAAAAATTATCCCTGATTGGCTAAATAAAAGGCCTATATACCTGGGTGGGGCAGAAGTCAGAGGAGGAGCTAAGGTTCATGGGCTTTGAGGACAGAAGGATCAGAGACAGGGAGAGGAGAAAGAAGGAAGCAGAGTCACCATGGGATAGGTAAAAAGTCACGTGGGTCAGGATAAAGAACTCTGAATATCGGAATGGAGAGAAGCAGCTCAGGTGTAAAGCATAAGCAAGTATTTAATGGAGCGATTGGGTGGGAAGTAGCTCAGATAGGAATGACTAAAGCAAATAGCATGGGGTGTGGGGCTGAGAGGTAACAAAGCAGATTAGGGGTAATATCTGCCCAGCCTCAGGTGAAATAAGGTTTATTTCAATACAACAGGTATCTGTGTCTTTTATTGATATGGTAGTGGGTTAATATTAACCACTGTAATAATTCTAGACTTTTAATAATAAACATTACTAGCAATTTTTATGTTCTACAACACTATACTGTCTGCAGATCTGCGGGAGGCTCAAAAGGACTGGCCCTTCTTTTTTTTTTAACAGTGCACAAAGTAAGAGGAATTGCATACATACAAGAGGAGAGCAACATTCTCCCAAACATCTTGTTTCTACCTAGTCTCAGCCTCTACTCTGCTGACATTTGGGCCACATAATTCTGTGTGGGAGCCTGTCTTGTACACTGTAGGACTTTTAGCACCATCCACTAGATGCCAATAGCACCTGGGTCTTATCAGGACAATAAGAAATATCCAGCACTTAGGAGTGCAAAGGCAGGTGAATCTCTGTGAGTTCAAGGCCAGCCTGGTCTACAGAGTGAGTTCCAGAACAGCCAAGGCTACACAGACAAACCTTGCCTCAAAAAAAAAAAAAACTATCTCCAGACATTTCACAGTGCCTTCCAGGAGGCAAACTATTCCTAGATAAGAATAATTGATCTAGTGGAAATACAGTAGACGCTGAATGACTGTTCATTGCTTCTTCTTGGAGATCACGGCAAGGCAAGGTACTACCTATGCGGCTTTATGAACCAGTCCCTTACTGTATGCCTTCAGAAAGCATCTTGACAATTAATTCTCACACCTAACCATCTTTCATAAAATTTTCAATATGACTTAAGAAAAATAAGGATGCCAAGTGTGACAGCACACACCTCCAATCCTGTCATTTAAGTTCAAGGCCAGCCTTGTCTACATATTTTGTTCCAGGACAGCTACATAGTGAGACCTAGTCTCAAAAAACAAAACAAAAGAAAGCATGACATTATTATTCAACTTTAGTCTACTTGCAGTAAGAAGGGACTGCGCAATTTCAGGGATACAAGGAAAGACTTCAGCTAGATACTGACATTTATTTCAAAAACACTTAGTGACCAAATTAACCTTTCAGTTTTCTTTCTAGAGACCCCACTCTAATACTCAAGATCCCCTAGGAAGCATTTTGTCCAGCTTCACACATCATATGCACACATGCACACAAACACATACAATCCATTTAGGCTAGTCTCAAGTATAAACTGGTTCACATAGAGGAAGAATAAAAAAAAAAGCTAAACTGCATACATCTTCTGTAACATTCTTCTTCATTAGATACAGTATTTTATGAACAAAAAGTAATTTAATAAAATGTGGGCTGCCTCTTGCTGAACACAAAATATCAACTCCTGACTCTAAAGCAGTGTTTCTCAGCTACACTGTTGGCTGGCAGATACTTGAAATTTTTGTTAGAAACTGTTTTACATGTGCCTGTGTGCCTGCTTGTCTGTATGTCTAGATGAGGGCTCTGAATACCCTGGAACTGGAGTTACAGCTTTTGTAAGCACCCAGTGTGGGTGCTGGGAAAAAAATCCGAGTCCTCTGCAAAAGCAGCAAGTGCCCCTAACCTCTGAGACATCTCTCCAGTTCCACCCTTCAAAGTTTTAAATAATAAATTCATTTTCTACTAATGTGTGATCTAAAAGCATATCTCTTTTTCAAAGTGTAAGTTCAGCTTTAATTGTTTAATTACAGTAGAGCCCTGTAACTGACATAAATACATAAAAGTAAACTCTCCAAGCACTATGTCACTTTCCACCACAGGAAGTAATGTGGAAACAGGAAGGAAAACCACACAATAATCATTAGGATAGAAGATACTTCTAAATGTTAGTTCTCAATGAAGTATACAGGGAAGAGGCAGACAGGAAACACTTGGAAAGATCTGGGCTTTGTTTGGATGCCATAGCTAAAAGGTGCTTCTGGTATCTAACGTGCAAAAGGCAGTAATGCTACTAACCATCTTGTATGGAAACTTCCCACAACATACCCTCAATCAACCAAAATGATGAGACTGCTGAGGCTGAAAAACACTGCCAGAGTTAGTGAATTCAGAAGTCCAGACAGAGAACTCTTAAAACGAAGTCTCTCTCTCAGTCTGTTCACCTCCCCTCTTCCCCAGTCACACTCCTCTGAAACACTTAAACACCAAGACTTACATTAACCTGCTTTTTTTCAACGAGAACATACTTAAGATCACATTTTTTCATGAAGTGAGTTGATAATGGCAGTGGTGAGTCTGGATCAATAGGTGCATAAGCTGCTGGGACCTGGAGAATCCTGGAGGAAAAGTACAAGGTTAGATCAGTGAATAAACTTCTCTAAAACTTTATTGTTCTTCGGTATTTCACAAAGCTTACAGTTGTGCCTTGTTGGAAATAGTTATTTTATCTAGCGGCCAATGCTATTTGAGGTATTGTGAAATTCTAATTTAACTTCTTATCACTTGGGATAAGCTCAATTTTATGGCGTATTTTATGGGATCAATACTCAGTACTGGGGGGGAAAGAGCTCTTAACACTCAATACACAGAAATGCAACGTTTCAAAAGAGTTAACAAGGATTGCATTGATGGCTCAGAGATTTTCTTTGACACAATGACAGTTATAAAATGCTCTGTTTTCCTTTTACAGACAAATGAGACCTTCATACTCTGCAGATATTTAAATATTCTATTCGTGAAAACTTTTAATCTTTCCTTAATAAGCTCAAATCAACAAATGTGAATGATTAAAAATAATACTAAGAGAAATGTGTACTTTAATCTCTTCAGAAAATGTAAACTAGGGCTGGAGAGAATGCTTCAGCAGTTAAAAACACTGGTTGTTCTTCCAGAGGTCCTGAGTTCAACAACCTGGTCCTGAAGCCCAGCAACTACATGGTGCCTCAAAAACATATGTAATGGAATCTAATTCCCTCTTCTGATGTGCATGAAAACAGAGCGCTCACATACATAAAATAATAAATAAATTGTAAAAAAGAAAACTAATGCAAAAGAATCCAATAGTACGTAGCTTAGGATAATATCAGTTTATACTAGAAATATTACCCTAAAATCCAGGAGGGTACATTTATCCCAGGTTGACAGTAGAGACCAATTTCCCGAATTCCTCCAAAGTCACAGTGTGCTAACAGAAAACTGGATAATTCTGAAGCCTCACTCAGCAGAGTCTTGTAGGTGTAGCATGTTGGAAGCTGGCTGTTGCCTTCATCAAAACACACAGCTCTTCTATCCAAATACATGGCGGCAGCCTGTTGCACCAACTCCTGAAGAGTCATTTTACTGAGATCTGCCTAAACACCAAGTACCTGAGAAATCTATGCACAGAAAGAAATGTTAGAAGTTAGGGGAGCTTTCAGGAGGTGAGCAGGAAACTTGTCTACTAGTAAAAAGGACCATCAGCTGAATACCTAAGTCAGAGACATATCTGTTTGCCAGTGTGCAAGATCCCGACTTCTGTCCCCAGCACTGCAAAACAACAAATTGAAAGGTAATTGCCCAGATAAAAGCTGTGGCTATGCTGAAGATTCTGCAAGGCTGGTCGACTGATGACAATGTGAGGTGGAGAGTCAGGATGCTGCAGACTCAAAGACAAACTATCTTGGGTTATCTTGACAGCAGGTTTATTGCCCAGCTGTATCCACCCAACATCCTCATGACTATCACCCGAAGCCTTTGTGGAGATAAGAAGCTCCCACCAAGCCCAGAGCAAAGAATGTCATCGGATCACAGATGGAATTTCCCTTCATTTGCTGTAATCCACCTATCTAATTCCCACCAATGTATTATGAAATAGCTTGATAGTTTACTTTCCTTTGTCCTTCAATTATACAAGCTCGGGTAACTGCTTCCATGTTGGGACATGATTTTTGGGGTAAACTAACTCTGTGTTCCTGGAACCTCATCACTCATATCTGGCTCAGAATAAATGAACCTCATCACTCATATCTGGCTCAGAATAAATTATCTCTTATTGTCCTTAAAGAGCAGTATTTTGTGTTACGAAAACAAACAAAAAGCTGTATCACATAAATGAAACTCTAAACTTTCAAAATACCTATGGCAACTTTGCTGAAAGCAATGACATAAAAATTAATGTGACGACGGTTAAACTAACAACGGATCAGAATTTAAAGATGTGGGAACGATGTGACATGTACATTCTGCCTGTACGTAAACAGGTATAAGTTTTTTTTTTCCCCAGTTGACCACAGCATAAAAAGGATATGTATTAAAAATTAACCAATAAAGGGGCTGGAGAGACGCTCAGTGGTTGAGCACACTAGTTGCCAAAGAACGTGAGTTCAAGTCCCAGAATCATACAGCAGCTCACAAACACTGTTAATGCCAGTTCCTGGGGATCCAACTATGTTTCTGACCTACCTGTGTGGGCACCAGAGACAAACACAGTGTGCATGCATGCATGTGGCAAACCCTCAGAAAATAAGAAATAAATAATTTTTCCAGATTTCCTTTGTGTATGATATTTTGCCCGCATGCGTATGAGTCACATGTATGCCTGTTGGGTGCCCTGGAACTGGGGTTGTGAATGATTCTGACACATCCTGCAGGTGCTGGGAACTGAACTCAGGTCCTCTGCACAAGCAACAATTTCTCTTCACCACTGAAGAGAAATAAAGAAATCTTTATTAAAAAGATTTAATAAAGATCTCTCCCAAAATAAAGAAATCTTTTTAAAAAAAATTTAAAAATATATAAATAACCAATACAAGTAACTTTTTACTTTCCTCCAGTTTTTGTTACAAATTAATACAAAGTAGTCAAGTTCCTACATGGTGACTTTAAAATAACTTATGTAAATAAGTCTGCTTTTAAATTTCTGTGGGAATTAAAGCTTAGGAAAGAGAAAAGCAGCTTCTTTTTTGTTTTGCATTGCTGGATGTTGTGGATATAAACATGTTTTGTTTTGGTCCCAGATGTGGGATGTGGGACTGATTCAGATGGTCCACGGTAGCAGACAATTTGCCTCATGTGGGCTCTGAGAGGAACACTTTGCCTCCTGCAGATAGTTTAAATCTGAGGACTCTGGAAAGAGAATAAATGCCAGAGCGCAGAGTGTGCGGAATCTCTGAGAAAGTACAAGGCTGCTCTTACTTCCCCCTTGCTGCTCCCAGGTGCTGCTGTGAGACAAGAAGTTGGGAGATCTACAACCCCTCCTCCCACTAACTCTTTCTCCTACCTGGTGTTGGGGGGTTGGAAGGGTTTGGGGTGGAGTAGGAAGAAAAAGAGAAAAGAAATGTAAGTAAAAGAGTTTTAAATAAGTACGCCAACAGCTGGAGATTAAGCCTAGGGCCTGGAGCTTCCTTGACAAGTTCCCTGTCACTGAGTTACATCTACAGGCCCTGAACAAAAGCAGAGAGAAGAGAATCCTCACTCAATACCTATCCAATTACAGACCACTGTCTATAAAACAGGGCTCACCATTTCTCATATTTAAAGACCTTTTAAAATGGCAAGAAATAAGCTTTTCACACCCTATTTCATGTTCGTGTTTTAAGTTGCCAATAGATTCTTTTAAATTTAGGTCCTAAATGGTATTAGAAGTTAATACAGCAATAGGAT
Source organism: Psammomys obesus (assembly GCF_907164565.1). Classification (NCBI taxonomy): domain Eukaryota; kingdom Metazoa; phylum Chordata; class Mammalia; order Rodentia; family Muridae; genus Psammomys; species Psammomys obesus. Next base: position 10,065,484 of record NW_026596117.1, on the reverse strand, counting down.
ATACCAATAAAATGTTCTTGGTTGCTAGGCCATGCCTTTAAGGCCAGCACTTAGGAGGCAGAGGCTGGCTTAGTCTACCTTGTGAGTTCCAGACCAGTTAAGGGCTAAATAGTGAGACCCTCTCTTAAAAAAGTTTTTTTAATATAGATTTAAAAATTTCAAATAGTATTTATTTAAAAAAAAAAAGCCAGGCATGTCGGGGCATGCCTTTAATCCCAACAAATTAATCCCAGGCATAGGCAAGTGGATCTCTGGGAGTAGAACCAGCCTGGGCCAAATAAAGATTTTCTGAACAGCAAGGGCTACATAGAGAGCTCCTGTATCAAAATAAACAACAAAACACAAAATACCACCAGGGATCAATGCAAACAAAAACTGCAACTCCTAGTTTCCTTAAAAGCAAAGGAGACTTTCTTCTAAATCCTATTCACATATATCAGAGAAAATAAGATTTATCAAGTATTATAATTATTCCAGTTCTTAACTTGTTCATACTTAACTATTCACTTACCAGTTAAGTACTTACTGGTTCAAAATAGAGCTCATTTTCAATTATGTCATTTAATTATCATCAAGTTGTTTTAAAAATAGAGCTTCTTAAACTCATAAAATCAAGTATGTCCAAAAGGATGCAAAAATTTGAAATGTGGTTCTTAATTATCAAACTTAAATACAAAATAATTTTAATACTTATGGCATTTCTTTTTAATATTTCCTTAAATCTAACTTTTGTGGTACACAAAAGATGATTTTCCACAGACACGCAAATGGTCGTCATGCAAATTAAATGGGCTACAGTATACACTACAAAATATAGGGAGTAAGTTTATTTTGGAAAATAAAGTTATTGTAGTAGAGTACCTTCTACGATTTTTGCCTGTGTAACAACATGGAATAGCCAAATAAATTTCTCTAAGTACTCAATTTTCCACATTAATGTATTATACTTATTTTTACAAAAATTTAGTCTGGACCTGAAGCTGTGTCTCAGGAGTTAACCAGCACTTGTTCTTTCAGAGGGCACAGGTTCCATCCCAGCACCCAACTTTGGCCTCAAAGCAGCACACAGTTCCAGTTCCAGGGGATCCGACAACCTTTGAAGATACCAGGCATGAACGTGGCACGCTTACATACATACAGGCAAAACACCCTTATTAAAAAAGAAAAGAAGAAGAAAATTAGTCTGTTTGAAAGTTGCCTTTCGTCCAAAAAGCAAGCATATGTATAACTGTTAATTTCTCACAAGAAAATATAATCTAATAACATACTTCCGAACAGTAGAGTAACAGGACTATAAACTTTAGTTTGTAAAAAGGGAAAGTGTCATTTTTACAACAAACTATAGAACTTACCACACAAAATCTATACAGTAAGTAAGGAATTTTTCTACTTGGAATTTACAAGAAACCAATGGCAAAATTCAGCCATGTCTAGTTTTTCATTTCAGTCACTGAAATGTTATGTCTCTGTCTCTTTCCCTCTCTCCTCTACCTCTCCCCGCTTCCCTCCTCTGCAACATCTACTCCACGCTCAGACATACTTGGGCCAGGTGGATGGCTCAGAAAAAGGAACTGGGCAGCACTCCAGAAAACCCAAGTTCGATCGTGGGACCCACATGATGGAAGGAGAGAAACAACTTAGGAAAAGGTGTCCTTTGACTTCCTCAAGCATGCTGTCCAAACACACACTTTAAAATGAGTAAGAAAACACAAACAAGCCAGCTATGATTTTTTTTTAAGAGGGCCTTCTAGGAACAACAAAAGGACAATCTAACAAGATTTCATGTTATAGCATCAAACTTATGCTATTTAGTGACCAATAAACCCTGCTTTTAAGGACTCTCCCTATGTTGGGCGTCATAAATATTGGTAACTTATCCACCTGCATCTTGACACCTATCATGCAGCCACCTTTAGTTACAATGCAACCTCGTGGCTTCCAAAAAAATCTTTCACTGACTCTCGGGACCACGCTAGGAGGTGGCGAGGCGGGTGCACTTGAATTTCACTGAAGGTCACTGGGTGCAGGCAGGTGACCTGGGAGACCACACAGCCCGGAGGAGCCCAAGCCAGACCGGGGAGGGTCTGGAAGTCCGGCGGACCCTAGCGAGAGCAGCCCAACCTCCTCAGGTCGCCACCCATGGCACCCGCCGCCTCCCGCGAGCTCCCATCCCACCTTTTCACCACAGCGCGTGGAACGCACTTTCCAGCCGAGCGGCAGACGCCCAGCAGCCGTAAAAAGGCCGCGCAGCCCGGCCTCTCGCGTCCATCTTCCGCCGCCCGTGACGTCACGACAGCGTCGGGGGCGGGGCCACCGCCGACCGGGCTCCGCCCAGGAGCGCAGCGGAGGTCCTGCACGGTCTGGATCGCGTTTGGAGCAGTACGTTTAGGCTGCGCGTTCAGACCTCAGATACACGCCGAGCGACGTACCTGTGTGTGTGCGTGCGCCTGCGTGAGTTTATGCGTACCATGTGCGTGGAGGCGCCGACGGATTCCCGGGAGCTGAAGTCACAGGTGGTTGTGAGCCATCAGGTGGGTGCTGGGAACCAAGAAGGGACCTCAGGGAGGGCAGTGAGCTCTCGTGACAGCAGGGACGTCGCTCCAACACACTTGAAATCTGAGCCGGAGTCGCCTCGTTTCTAAAGGAGGGTTAAAAATATCCCAGAAGCCCGACGTGAAGAGATTACCGCCAGATTCGAGAGTGACTGGCCTTATTTCCTCCACTGGTGAGACCGTCGCTGCAGGGGTGAAGCCCTTGCAGTCCATAAACCTACTATATATTTGAATGTGTTTCCAAGGGCGACAATTATCACAATAAACGCGAAGGGCCACAACTGCGGTGAGTTACTGTGCAGAGAGGAAAGGAGCAGAGATTTTTGTTTCTGTGTTCCTGATGGGAGGAAAGGTTGGTGCAGCTATGCACCCTTCCAGGGTGCCTTAAAAGGCAGAGAGGAGTGTGTCCTTAGCTGCTGGGGACCAGAAGCTGTCGTACCGAAGTGTGCAAGAAATACTCATTTGGAAACTGCTTTCTTCCTGTGTACTACGGGAATCCCCACACATTTTTAGTGTTTTACTTGTTCTAGTTAGCTTTCTAGTGCTGTGATAAAACATGACCAAAAAGTAACTTGGGGAACTCAAGGCCAAAATCTGGAGGCAGGACCTGAAGCAGCCCGTGGAGGCATGCTGGTTATTGGTTTGGTCAGCCAGCTTTTCTTTCTTTCCCTTTTCGGGGAGTGTTTAATTATTTTCTGTGTTTGGGTGTTTTAGCATGTTTGTGCACCACATGCGTGCTTGTTGCCTGAGGGCAGAAGAGGATCTTATTGTGGGATCATCTGTTAGTCAGTTATGAGTCACCCTGTGGGTAGTGAGGATTAAACCTGGGTCCTCTGGAAAGAGGAGTCATTGGTCTTGAACCCTGGACCACGTCTCCTTCCCTCAGGCTGTTTTCTTATACAGCCCAGGCCCACCTGCCCAGGGGTGCCATTGCCCACGCTGAGCTGGGCCATCCCGCATCAATAATTACCCAAGAAAAATGCCCAATGCAACGTAGGCGGTTTCTCAGTTGAAGTTTCCTCTTTCCACATGACGCCAGCTTGTGTCAAGTTGACAACTAGCTAGCACACTTGTCTCTCTATAGAAATCACACCATCTTTTATATGCCCAATGCTCTTACCTTCGCTTGTTCACTTTTTTAGCTACATCAGAACTGCCTGGGCTGATTTTAAAGGTGGATTCCAATTCATTGTCCCCAGAAGCTTTCAAGTTTTTCTAGCCAGGGACTTAAGTTTACACTTTTAAAACTATTATCTTAGGTTTTGAACTGCTTTTTCCTGAAGCATTTAGGTAATGCCTCTCAGTATTGCATGGCTTTAAGGCTAACTCAACCCTTAACCTTCATCTTTCGGATGTCTGCTTTCTGCTTGTTTTTTTGGTTTGTTTTTCTGATATGGCTTCACAGTATTGCCCATGTTGACCCAGAGGTTGAAGAACCTCCTGCCTTAACCTCCCTCCAATGAGCTGGGATTAAAGGCTGTATCAATCCTAGCCATTTCCCTGTTAGCGCAAGGATTTCCATTCAGGGATTTTAGCTTGGTTGGTTTTCTCCAGGGATTAAAGAATTTAAAAGACAGCAAACCACTCACAGCAAGCAAGTTTTATTAAAAGCCAAGTGTATACATGCTCCCTCACACACAAAGACTCCAGGACAAGCGAGAGGGGATTCTGAAAACCAAAACCAAGTCCCCCTTACCCATTCTCCCTGGACGTTTAAATGTTTTCAGTGGTGGAGTGGGTTCCCCTCTCCTTATTAAGGGCCAACTTTAACAAGAGAGCCCCATGCACACATAGCTTTATGCAAGCAGAGACAGGTCCTGGACTGACCTTGACAATGTCAGCCAGGGTGAAAAACACCCAATGGGCCTTTGTTCTGCATGAAGAAGGCATACTGGTGCCTCTTTTTCTATCTGTCTGCCTATTGGGGTGCTTCAGTAATTTGTGGTTTCCCGTTTCCTTTCCAATTTCTTCTTTTCCTCCTACTGGCTTTGGGCTATCTCATGTTAGATGCTTTTCTAGAGTGTAATGATCCGTGATCATCCATTTCTATTTCAAAGCTTTCAAAAAGAAAAAAAAATAAAAAATCCAAGAAGGGTTGCAGAGGGATGGTGTGTCTCAAATCAATACCTTTTCAATACTGTTTCAGTTGATATAGCATGGGCTCACCTGAAACTCCAGACCCCAGTGCCCCAAACTCTGTGGTCCTAGCCACAGCAAGGCTTGTGGGTTTTTTAAATTTCATTTTTCAATCAAGTCATAAGTACAAGGTTTATATGCTTATATGGACAAAAGTGACTTCATCCAAGCTAGCATCAAGGATGGCGACACGTTCCTGCTGCAAAGCTGCACAGCCATCTTTAAATGTTTTGTCTCCTTTTGCTGGGAAAGTTGGCAGGAATAGACCAGTGTTACCCAGGAGAATCTACTGGTTAGTGGTCAGATCTAGCTGAGTCCAAACTGAGGCAGTTGTCTCTCTAGCCTGACCACTCATAGCAGGTTCCTACTCCCTACCCCCATTGTCTTAGTTAGGGTTTCTGTTGCTGTGAAGAGACACCACGACCACAGCAACTCTTACAAAGAAAAACATTTAATTGGGGCTGGCTTACAGTTTCAAAGATTTAGTCACTTTTTTTCAGAGTTGTTTGGAGCAATGAATTTCATTTTAGAAGGGATATTTTCCTAAAGCAATAAGCAAGCTTGTTGTTACTTAGCATGAAAAATAGTGAGGGAATCACTGTCCTGCCCAACAACCCATTGTGTCCATAAATCTCTCTGGGCCTGTCTCCCTCACCCCTGGGGGACTTTGCTGCAGTGTAAACTGACTTGTACTAACACTATTCCCTTTCGCCCAGGAACTTCAGCTACATATAGATAATAACCACTCCCTGTCCTGTAGTGTTTCTTATAACCATATAGGCTACACTATCTAAGTCTAATTCCTGATAATGCATGCTGCCCTAACTGCAGCAAAATATCAAAAGCCCTCTGCATATTCATGAGCACATTCTGCCCATTTCACAGTTTCTCTCCTCCCAATCCTTACTCCCTCCCTCCTCCCAGTTTCTCACCGCTCACTCAGAAGTAAACAGCACTGCTGCCTTCAAAATTTCATTTTCAAAAACAAATTAGAAAACTTTTTTTTTTCTCCCTGTATGGAGAACAACCCACAGCCAAGCTTTAGGTTTCCAAGTGAGTGAATTAAGTACATCACAAGAGCCAAACAACAACCAGCAGATAGACTGGTCAGTCAGACAGGGGACCTCCTGGTAGACAGTCTGGGGCACACCACCCCTTCCCGGGTAAGACTTCCTAAGCCTTTGCCAGAGGCATGCTTATATTCTGGGATAAGCTTGGGGCTTCAGTGCAGGGAGTGATTCACCCTCAGCTGTGTTCGGGACAATCTCTTTACTCACCTTCTGTTCCCAAGGACACAGTATTTTCCTTAGTGGGCTGTTTTGCTCTTCTTTCCCTCTTTTCACAGGGCTAGAGCCCAGCCTGGCCCTGGACCCGTTTTTTTTTTTTTTTTTTTAAGACCCTGGAAGACTTTTAAAAAAAAACTTATTACAATTTATCCACTTTGTATCTCTGCTGCTGCTGTAGCCCCTTGTCTCCTCCCAGCCCACCAACTCTCCCCCTTCTCTCCCTATGCCCTTACCCTAATCCCCTGATAGGGGTAGACTGCCTCCCCTTCTATCTGACCCTAGCTTATCAGGTCTCATCAAAGCTGGCTGCTTTTTCTTCCTCTGTGGCCTGGTAAGGCTGCACCCCACAAGGAGAGGTGATCAAAGAACCAGCCACTGAGTTCATGTCAGAGACAGTCCCTATTCGCCTTAACTAGAGAACCCGCTTGGACACTGAGCAACCTATGAGCTTCCTCTGAGCAGCAGGTCTAGGTCCTCTCCATGCACTCTTTGGTTAAGAGTATAGGTCTCTGCAGGGCCCCTGAGTGAAGGAATTTTGGCTCTTCTCTTTGTGGAGTTCCTATCCCTGCCAGGTCTTTCTATCTCCCTCTTCTTCCATAAGGATTCCGGAACTCTGCCCAAAGTTTGGTTATGAGTCTCAGTATCTCCTTTGATACTCTGGCGGGTAGATTCTTTCAGATGTCTTCTGTGGTAGACTCCTGTCCTGTTCCCTGTCTTCTACTTCCACTGTCTATCCCATTTGCCCTTCTGAATGAGGATTAAGCATCTTCCCTAGGGTCCTCCTTGATGTTTAGCCTATATTATATGGCTAATATCCACTTATAAGTTAGTATATACCATATGTGTCAGATGTAGGTGATGATCTTTTCCAGTCTGTAGGCTGTTCTTTTGTTCTGATGACCGTGTCCTTTGATTTACAGAAGCTTTTCAGTTTCATAAGGTCCCATTTATTGATTGTTGATCTTAAAAGCCTGTGCTGTTGGTGTTTTGTTCAGGAAGTTTGTCTCCTGTGCCAATAAGGTCAAGGCTCTTTCCTACTTTTTCTTCTAACAGATTTAGTATGTCTAGTTTTATGTTGAGGTCTCTGATTAAAGTTAAAGTCTGACTCTGATTAAAGTTAAAGTCTGACTTGGACTTTAACTTTGTGCAGGGTGATAAATTTGGGTTTACTTGCATTTTTCTACATGTAGACACTAAGACAAACATGCTTAGGAAGCCCGTGTTGTTATGTTTATGTGGAATGTATGCAATTTATCTTGTTCATTCAAATGCTGATTTCTCTACCGAACTATCTGGTTTCATCACATTGTATTGTGATTTTTATTCTAAGTATCACCAGTCTCAAGTTTGTGTAAACATGCCACCATTTGTTATCTGTATTGTCAATAAAACAACCAGCCAATGCTGAGCAATGGAGAAAATACGATGGAACATCCTGGTCTGGAGGGGAGGAGAAGGAAGTGGGAGGAGTTGGTGGAGAGAGTGGCAGGAGAGTACTTGGAACCATGAGGAGAGATGAACCAGACCGGAGATGACTAAAAGTAAGTATAATGTGGGAAATCTGAATGGGAAGAAACTATGCAAGCTTGGAGGTTTAGGATGGAATAACTATTGCCTAGCATTGTGCTCTAGATTAATTAAATAAATCCTAGTCTCTGTGTGGTGAGTTGGGTATACAGCTGGTTTAGGAATAACCGCTGTTTAAAAGATAAATCAATAATAAATATTAATAATCAACAACAAGCCTGCAAGATGGCTCAATGAGAAGGGCACTTGCCACCAAGCAGAAGGACTTGAGTTTGGTCCACACAAGATAGAAATGTCTCTCACAGATTATCTTCTGGTCTTTACATGTACAGGCACACATAGGCTTGCACTCACAGAAAATGTTACAAAACAATTACGCACAAAACACACACACAGTGAACTGGAGAGATGAGTCAACAGTTAAAACCACTTGCTGCTTTTCCAGAGGACCCAAGATCTGTTCCTAGCACTCATGTCAGGCAGCTCAAAAATCACCTATAACTGCAGGTGCAGGGAAGCTGATGCCTATTGCTTCTAAAGGCACCTATATTTATATGCATGCATGTACACACACAGTCTAGCTGGGGCCTTCTAATAAGACCCTGTCAGAAAGACAGACAGGAGTTAAATGATGAACACATTTCAGATCGAACTGAGAAGGCCAAATCCACCTACTTAGTGAGCTTAAACAGAACATGGCAATTTATTAATATATGTACAGCGTATGTGCTGACCCTGTCTCAAAGTATGTATCACAACTGGGTTAATGGTGCATGGTGTGGTTTATTGTCCAGCTGCACAAAAGGCAGTAAGAACATTGATTTAAAAAGAACGGAAGAGATGCTTTTCTCAAGAAAAAAGCCACACTGTTGGATTCTTCTGAGAAACAAGCAATAGGATGTAAACACCTGTGTGGATGGAGTCATTAAAGGAAATTCCTCATGAGATTAGTCAGAAATCTCCAGGCCAGACCTGAATTGGACCTCTACAACCAAGCAGGCTGGGAACTTGGGAGGATTTTACTCCACAGCCTTTATAAAGAATCCAGGCTTTTCAGAGTGCTGCCCCAATCGTTCTGCCCGTCTGTCTGTCCCTGTCCCACTAGTTTTCCCTTTTCTAGACAACTAGACAGTTGAAATTAGTCACTGTGTAGCATCTCAGTCTTCTTTCACATCTAAAGCTTGTGTCACTTCACAGTCTGTTCTAACACTGGGTAGGACCGGGCTGTCTAGATGTGCTGATTCAGCCATTTGTAACTTTGTTTGGGATTTCCAGACCCTTGGAACACTTTGAACATTGAACCATGCCTCTAGTGTTTCCAAATAAATTGTTCTACATCTTGATGACTCAGCATTCTGTTTTCTAATTATTTTACTGCCCTCCTACTTGGCATAGTTTGCCTGGCTCATAAGACATGGACTATTTATTAAAATGCCTGCATCAATTACTACTATTTTTAAAAAGCACACATGTAAACACATTTATTAGATATATTTGTCACCAAAAAAAGTCACAAAAAAGTGGGCTTAGATTTGTTTGTGACGTTAACTGTGTTCAAACACATTCTTTTCAGCATATAGTACTCTCTAGTTATATACATTTAAAGCACATAAAAGGTGGCTTGAAACTGGTAAAAAAAAAAGTTAACTTAATTCATAGTCAGAAACTTGTGAAATAAAAGGTAACGATGAAGAAATAATTAGGAAAGTTGTACGATTATCAAATGATCACAGTTATTATTTCCCTTTATAACAGTATCCCAATAAAACAAAATAAAAACTGTGGAAAACACAAAGTCAAATTAGAGATTTTGGTTTTAGTACCTTCCCTGAGTTTCTTTTAAAACATCAAATTCAAATAAGGCCATTTAAAAATTGACCTGAAGGCCTTACCCCTCCATGCTACCATGGGTAATGCATTTAAGGTGAAAGGCTACACCCACTGAAATGGCCCCAGTGCAGGGCCACCTCAGCCACTGCAGCAAATGACCTTAAAGTAGTAACTTATTTTGACCTGCTACTATGTAACACACGAAACTGTATACCAAATGTAGACTAATAATTTCAGTAATTAATAAATATTATACTTCTAAGTGGGTTTGGAAACTATACAGTAAAATTTGGCAACAATATAGAAATAATTATTTTTGCATGTGAAAAATCTTACACAAGTAGGAGTTAGTAAATCACCTCAATCCACTAAATCTGCATCATTAAAAAAAATAAAAACTCACTAGAGCTAACCAAACAAAGTAGAAAAAAACATGATTCTGAGCTGAGCTTGGGTACAGGCAATCTAATACCTAAAACAGTGGTGTCTGCTTAGCCTTTAACAAAGTCAGCCCTCTTATGTTTCTTTTTGCTCAATTTAAATGTATACATGACTGTAAATGATCCAACACTCCATTCAAAGAGCCAAGTTTAATCAAATTAAGGATAAAAGCTTACTTGGACTTAAATTTGTTTCATATTTTCACTGTACTAAGTTATTTGCTGGGATAAATATTATTGAGCACATTTTCTAATCAAGTATAGAAAAAAAAAGGCTCCAGATATAGTTTTCAGTCGTTCTGGTGCATCCCACAGAGATGGAAAAGGTCTGCAAACCTACCCTCCAGCACAGTGAAACTGCAAACTAATTTAGTAGAAGCTAATTAACATTAGCTTCTCAAAAGCTACTGACCATGCACTGTAGAAACGCAGGGGAAAATCGGTATTTTTCAACATCTCAGGTACGACATGTACTGACAGCCCTACTATGTATGTACCACGTGTACGAATGCCTCACAAAACAAATGGGGATTCCCAGGCGGAGAAAGATACTTTCTTATCTGGAGGCAGGAAAGCCAGATTGGCCTTGAATTTTAGATTCTCCTGCCTCAGCTTCCCAAGTATTTTTCATGTTTTTCTTTAAGAGTTGTACACTGGTCCCCAGAACCACAAATATGAGTATGGTGGTGAGGGGGAAGAACCTAAGATCAAGGCCATAATTACAGGCTTGACTGTACAGACTAGAGACCTCTGGGGCACAATGCACTCAACGAATTCAAAATTTTCATGAGACTTTACAAAGCCCCCTGCCCTGTGTATATAACATCCCTTACTCTAACCTCTTCAAGCATGGGCCTGGGAAATACCACTAACCTCTGGCCTTCTCTTAGGTGAAAAGAGTCAACCCTTGTATAAAAAGCATCCCTACATGTTTTATTTCATGTAATCATCATGGTTCAATTATAGCAATTCAGTAACCTCAGACAATCTCAAAGCTTATAAAGGTATACATACAGAAGCACGTGGCATCCACTTTACTTTGTACCAACTGAGTAACAGTACGTGAACCACTTCTCCATCACCTGTCAGTTTTGAAGCATCTGTCCAGGCAGCTACCACTCCAGTTCCACAGGGTACTGCCCAGTGAGGCAAGCCGTACAGTGTCCCGTCTTCTCAAAACATTCCAGACCATTTCCATTTGCCTGAATTGTAATGTCATGTTTTTTCACGTTCTGTTTCCTGAATTTTAACTCTTGCTGCACGGACGAAACCAGTCCTTCCACTGACAGATATATAACACTATTTGCTCCTGCAGCAGGAAAGGGAGATGTCAACAGCTTTGTCTTTAGAAAGAAAACATGCTTCACCAAAGCACAGGTACATTCAGCATGAAACTTTCTTTTAGCCTTCCTGAAAGAGGAAGCTGATGTGATGACAGATGGTCTGTAATCCCAGTTTCTTGGAAAGTGGAGGCAAGATGATCACAAGTTCAAGCCAACCAGGACAACTCAAACTTTTAAAAGAAGGAAAGTACTGGGGGATATGGCCTAGTGATGAAGTGTTTACTTGAAATGCAGAAATCTCTTCATTCAATTGTGTGTGTGTGTAGGATAAAACACTTTCTCTTCTGATCTGGCTTTAACCTACAAAGGAATGTACTCCATTCCTTTCAGAATTGTGTTCAATGTTATAACTGAGGGTTGTTTTGTTTTGTTTTGATTTGTTTTTTTGAGACAAGGTCTTAGTCTGTAGCACTGGCTAGCCTGCAAATGCCTTTGTAGCGCAGGCTGGCCCTCAACTCTGATCAGGCTGCCCTGGCATCCAGTGTTGGATTCAAGGCATGTGTCACCACACAAAATAGGAACTGCAATCGTTATGCTTCAATGTTTTCTAGAAGGTAACTGTTAGTGAATGGTTTCCCTCCGGGTGTATGTGTGCGTGCACACGTGTGTACACGTGTCTGTAGAAGCCCAAGGTCTCAGAATCTGGCTACCCCATGCTGAACTCTAAAATTATGTACAGATGGACCATACCCACTCTGCATTTATGAATTCAACTCTGGTTCCCCAAAACTTGCATGGCAAAAACTGTTAACTGTTGAAATTAGCTCCCTGGCACTCAAATTAATCTTCTAACTATTTGCTATTTTACACAAAAGTACACTTAAAATTTAAAACAAACAATTAAAATTTACAGAAATTTTAATACCTACCGAGGTACTCTGCAAGACATTCAAATTCTGGTTTATTGGCTATAAGCTCTTCTTTTGTGGGAATGTTTATTCCCATGAAGCAAGGGTATTTTATTGGTGGTGAAGCGACACGAATGTGCACCTTGGAAAGAAATGATACCATATACTCAGAGCAAAAATAATTACACATTTTTTCCACTGATAAAACTGTCTTACTGAACATTCAGTAACAATATGAGCAACAAAGTAAGCTTTAAAGTTTTTCTTCTTTAAAAAAAAATTAAAAAAAAAAAGTTAGTTTTATTCCTGTTATTAGCCTGCATGTATGTCTGAACACCTGAGCACCATGCGAGCATGTGATGCTCAGGTCAGAAGAGGGCATCAGATTCCCTGGACTGGAGTTAGGGATGGTTGTGAACCACCATGTGGGCACCAGAAACTAAACCTGGGGTCTCTGCAAGAGCAACCAGTGCTCTTACTCACTGAACCATCTCTCCAGCCTATGAATTTTTGTCTTTTTCTTTTGTTTTTTTGAGACAGGGTTACTTTGCTCTGTGTAGCCTTGGCTGTCCTGGAACGCTCTTTGTAGAACAGGCTGGTTTGGAACTCAGAGACCTGCCTGCCACTGCCTCCCAAGTACTGGGATTAAAGGCGTACCCACACCATGCTTTGTGAATTTTTTCTTAATGAGCAATTTTTTTTCTCCTTATCTTTGGCTTCCTATTGAATGACTGTACATTCCTAGAACTACTTTTGTTTTGCTTTAATACGTAAATTGTACTTTGCCATATTGGGCATAATCTGCTGGGTTATAATGACAATCTGAAGAGTTGTAACATGGCTCCTCTGTCTACTACTGTTTCTGCCCTTCCTGTTAGTCCCATTTACATAGTCATAACCAAGATGCACATTTTCTTTTAATCTTTCACACTGTAAGAACAACCAGCCTGTCTTATGCAATCTTCATAAGGTTTTAATGGCCACATCACATTTCATCACACCGGCAGGCATGTCACTTTACATATTCAATCTGTTTGCAAGTTATTCGGGTATCAATTCTTTTTTAGTACACCAACAGATGCTGAGTTTATTATATTCTGTTTTCATTCTATAATTGTCATAGAACTCAATAGTGAGGTTACCAGAACCATAATTGGCCACACACACACACAAAAAGCTGGAAAACCCTTGTAATTCTTGAAATGTTCTAAATGTAGGCCATCCTTTTTGCTTTCTATCTTTTCATATTCATTCAGCTAGTTATTCACTATAAAAGGCAGTTTGTTTTTGTAATTTAAAAGTTGGAATAAACGCTGAAATTTAAAAATACAACTTAATAAATGAATAAATGGAGATAGTGCAGGCTTTGTTTCAGACTGCTACAAGAAAGTAAACATTTTAATAAACAGAGTCATACAAATTTGCTGGGTTTTGCAAAGAATGTAAGTTACTTTTAAGCAGTAACATGACATGCTGAATAGTTTCATGTCAACTTCAAGTCATCTGAGAGGAAGTAACCTCAACTAAGAAAATGCCTCCATAGTTCCAGTTGGGAGATGGGAAATACCTTGTAAGATAAGTGGCTGATGGGGAGGCCCAGCCCACTGTGAGTGGTACCATTCCTGAGCTGGTGGTCCTGGGTTCTACAAGAAAGCTGGCAGAGCAAGTGATGGGTAGCAAGCAAACCAGTAAGCAGCTCCATTGCCTCTGCATCAGCTTCTGCCTTCAGGTTCCTTCTCTGACTTCTTAAACCTAGCAACCTTTTGTCCCCCAACTTGCTTTTAGGTCACAGTGTTTCACTGCAGCAGTAGAAACCCTAAGACCCATGATGTCTAAAGGAACATTATATATATTATATATACAAAACATTATTTCAAAAATACTATACTGTAAAAAAATGTCTGAGCTATTTTACTTTGTTTTTTTTTTTTAGAGGGATTATCAGCAGCCACAGGCAACCTTGAAGACTTGATTCTCCTGCCACTACCTCCCAAATGCTAGGAGTGACCTTCTATGTTTAGCTTTTCAATCTATTAAAGATTAATAGCGAGCAAATGTTCTTCATACTGCTGCCCAGCTATCGAGAAGCAATCTGCCAGGCAAGGTTAAATTTCAATCAACTATCCTCTTGGATACTGCACTTGTTATGCCAGTGTCACACGGTTAATTATTGGCACTTCAGCATGTTTCAACATCACTTACCTCTTTTGCACCAGATTCTTTGAGGAGTTTTATAATGGGTGAGATGGTATTGCCTCTCACAATTGAATCATCTATGAGAACAATTCTTTTGCCTTTAAAGTTGTCAGACAACACACCAAACTTTTTTGCAACACCAAGTTGTCTTAACCTCATGTTTGGCTGAATGAAGGTTCTTCCAACATATCGGTTTTTACACAGCACCTCCACATATGGCAGCCTACACTGAGGGAGAGAAAACAAATGCACAATTAGTAGAAATATTGGGTTAAGATGATACCTTTTTGGGTTAAGAGGTATCCATCCATTCCTCCCGGTAACATCTTTATAACACATGCACATTGCTTCATTCAGAAGCTAAGTGAGGGTGCTCATCTATATTGCCACTAAATGCTGTACATATTCATGGTGCTGGCCTCCAGCTCAGCAGCGTTTCTGCCTCAGCTTCTCCAGTGCTGATATCACAGGCATATGCTACCACAAGGAGTTGCTCTCTTTTTAAAAACACCAGTAGGGGCCGGACTGTCAAGTTATGATGTTAGACCAGAAGTGTCCCTTGTGCAACTCCATGATTGTATTCCAAGGGAAGGAAGGAAGAAACTCACAAAGGAATTAATACAAGAGATGAAAATGCTAAAAAACAAGATGGGCACATTACCAAAAGTTAGCCAACCTCAAGGTCAACATTGTGTGTGTGTGTGTGTGTGTGTGTGTGTGTGTGTTGAAAACAGAAGACCAGAAGAAGAGGAAGAAGAGATCATAAGGAAAGGTGGAAACAGGGTAATAGAGTGCATGTGATATACTAGCACAAAGGGGAACTATTATGAGTCAAGCAAAAGTGCAAAACAAAAGAAGGGCAATGGGATGGCATGAGTAAGGACAGGGTAAAATCACATGCATATGGAAAAGTCACAATGGAACCCTTTATTTTGTAATGCTGTTAAAAATTAAAAATAAGGGCTAATATTCTAATCTATGAATAATTAAAAACTGCCGCGGGGGAGGTCACATGGCCCTCCTCTCACTATGCTAGAAGCTTTTTTTTTGTATGACACAGGGTGATATTTAAAAATAAAGGGCTGCCAGCTGAAGCTGGGGCAGAAAAACAGAAGCAGGAGATAGAAGGAGAAGGGAACAGGACAGGAAAAGAACAGGGAGATAGAGAGAGACAGAGAGAGATCCATGTGGCAGGGACAAAATGGCAGGGAAGTTGGGTTAAGTTTCAAAGGCTAGCTGACTGTCCCAGCAAAAAGGCCAACAACCTTATACTATACAGATATCTCCATGGCTTCTTTGTTAGCCCCCAAGCAGAGCCCCCCAAAGCCTCCACAATATCTGGTGCCCAAGACCCAGATGAGGCACGAAATCCGGGCAAGGGCAGACATCACCCCAGCCAATAGAGCACCCAGACACATGTTCCAGACATGAGACCTGGACGAGAATCCAGGCGTATGCGTGTGGAGCAGAGATGTGATGGCGGGTAGCTTGCCTTTTCATTTTGGGCAGGGGAGAAAGCAACAAGCATTTACATATCCTGCCAGCCTGGTGCCACTGGCACCAAAATTAACAACTGAGAACACAGGGACACACCTCATAGCCAGTTGATATGGTGTGTGTGTGTGTGTGTGTGTGTGTGTGTGTGTGTGTGTGTGTGTCTCCCCAACAACTGCTTATTGTGTGCCTGCATGTGCTCGCATGGGCACAGGCATGCCACCGAGCCTGTGTGGAAGCAGGGTACGACTCACTTGAGTCAGTTCTCTCCTTTAATCGTGTGGGTCCTAGGAATCAAACTCATGCAGTCAACCTTGATAGCAAAAATCTTCACCCAATGAGCCATGACTCAGCCCACTTGTTGAAAAAATGTCTAGTAATTCATGCACAGGAATCAACATTAGACCCCAAATCTTTCCTTCTTAGGGTAAATTGGTGGATTTCCCTATGGTAGGTCACATTTCTTATTTCACTGCCAGAAGACCAACTCACTGAAAATAATTAAAAGTAAATACCTTTGCCGCGTACCCAAGAGCAGCAGGCGTAGCAGATTCTGGAACTGTGCTCACCAAGTCCGCCTCTACCGGTGCTTCTATCGCCAGCTGCTGACCACACCGGTACCGTACTGTATAAACCATTTGGTCTGGAATGTTTGGAAGAGAAAACAAATTGTCTTAACTGAGCATAACATTGCTATTCTACAAAGCTGGTGCTAGGATTTTATAGATTGGACAAAAGAAAAGGAATCCACACAGAAACAATAAGGTAGAAAAAAAAAAATCAAGCGCTTCAACCGTGTGGTATTTATAAAATTTCACCTTAATATGTATTAGAAAGTCATATTCTTTACTACTGAAAGAAAAACAAAAACGAAGAGCTGAAAGAAGGGCAATTACCACTTGTAGCTCAGTAATGTATTTACAGCATACAGCTACAGGCCTCCCAAGAGCCAAAGAAGCCACTGGGGCAGTAACTGTCATGTTCAATAAGATGCATGAAGATTACGCGAATAGTCAAAGAGAAGAAACGTACTTACCTTCAAACATACTATCTGGTCTTGCGAAATAAACATACTCAAAGATACAAAAAGCCACTGGGTCCCCTTCAGACCTTGGAATTATATCAAGAGTTTTGACACCATGTCTGGATATTTCTACAATTTCCCCAGGCTTGACTTCATGGCAGTATCTTAGAAAAAACACAAAAGACATTTGTGAAGGCTACCATTTTATACGACGAGTACATGCTAATCTTTAAAAGGCAGACAGAAAAACCGTTTAATTTGTTACCCTTAAAATGTAGAATTTTAAAAACAGGAAGTCATCTTTTATATATTTTTGAAAAATAAAGGGATCAGTAAACTCTCTCATTCAAGTGCCCAGTCAAATCTTGATATTGTATGAATCCTCTAGATAATCTATATTATCATTTCACTCTGAAAGTTACTGTCTTTTTTGAGAGAGAGAGAGAGAGGGAGAGAGAGAACACAAGAGAAAAAGTCTTTACCATCCCCTCTCTCTTTAATAGGGTTTCTCTGTTGCCTCCCAAGTGCAGGGATTAAAGGTATACACCAACACCACCGGCTTAATTAATTCTTAACAACATGACTTAAGGACACAGTGCATAAGAACACTAGTTTCTAAGACTTGACAACCTGAGTTTGATTGCTGGTGGAATTGACTTGCAAGTCGTCCTCTGACTTCTTTACAGATGCAAGCAAAATGGCATACCCAACCCCTCACAACACAAAATAAACAAAAACAGACAAAACAAAACAAACGAACAAAAAAAAAAAAAAAAAAAAAAAAAAACCCTCTCCCCAGCCTGCTCTCCAGGTACCAGAAATACATTGCAGTCAGCTTTTACTTGGATGCTGGGAATCCAAACTCAGGCCGAAACTTAAGCAGGAGGCACTTTACCAACTGAGCCATATCTCAGGTCCTATTTATAAAGTGCATCTTTGGCAGGTGAGTTGCTGCTAAGCCTCAACACCTGAATTTGAGCTCTAGGACCCAGAGTGTAAAGAGAGAATGGACTCCTACATCTGCCCCTCCCTACAGAATCAAATAAACTACATCAATCAAGTGAGCTAAGAATTGTGTCTCAACTCTAATTCCAGCTCTCAGGAGGCAAAGGAAGGAGAACTGCCACAGGTTCCAGGGTGGCCTAGGTTAGAGTGAGATCGGGAATCACAAACAAACACATACACAGGGAGGCAAAAAAAAATTAAGTAAATTCAAGTGAGACTAATGGCTTTTGAAAGACAGCATTTTCAGAATCAAAAGGTAGGATAGGGACATTAATGTCAGTACAATTGCTGTGCACACTATAGATAACAAAATACAGTCACGAAAAAGTCATGAAAAGGTAAAAAACTTTTTTGCTGGGTGGTAGGTAGTGTAGCACTCAAGAGGTAGAGGCAGGTGGACCTGAGTTCAAGGTCAGCCTGGCCTGCAGGAGTTCCAGGACAGCCAAGGCTACACAGAGAAACCCTGTCCTAAAACAATAACAACAAAAAAGTAAATCAGTGAAAAATATCTATCATCTCCTATAAAGCATTATCTCCACCCCTCATTTCTTTACCTTATGTTTTTTTAATTAAATTTTTATTTTTTATATTAATTAGTTTATTCACTTTGTATCCCAGCTGTAGCCCCCTTGCTCCCTCATCTCATCCCATGACCCTCTCCAAGTCCTCTGATAGGGGAGGTCCTCCTCCCCTTCCATCTGACCCAAGCTTACCAGATCTTATCAGGACTGGCTGCATTGTCCTCCTCTAGTGGCCTGGCAAGGATGCTCTCCCATTGGGGGCTGGGGGTGGGAGGTGGTGGTCAAAGAGCCAGCCACTAAGTTCATGTCAAAGACATGGACCTTGGAGCCTGGAGTCTCCTTTTTTCGTTTATTCCTATTATTCTTATATTTTGTCTTTTCACGGCATCCTTGATTTCTTGGATGTTTTGTGTTTGAAACTTTTCCAATTTTACTTTTTCTTTGGGAGATGTATCAATTTCTGCAATTGTATCTTCAGCACCTGAGATTCTCTTCTATCTCTTGCATTCTTTGGTGATGCTTACCTTTGACGTACCTGATCTTTTCTCTGAAGTTCTCCAGCTCCAGGGTCTTCTTTGTTTGTGTTTTCTTTATTGATTCTGTTTTCATGCCTTGCACCATTTCCTTTATCTGGGTGAATGTAGATTCCTGTCTTTTTATAATGATCTCTACACTTTTTTGTTCGTTTCCTGTCTATATGCTACTAATTGTGCCTCTACTTGTTTGGCCATATTTGCCTCTGTTTCTTTGAGAGATTTGTTCATTTCCTCTTTATGTCCCTCTAATAACTGGCTAAGTAGAGCTTTAAAGTCATTTTCCTTGTTTCCGATGAATTCGAATATCCACTGATTTTGGGGGTTGCTGGTAAAGCCACGATGTCCTGGTTTTTGTTGGATGTGTCCTTACACCAACCTCTGGCCACTTGCTTATTTGTAACCTTCACTGTTTGTTCCTGGATTCTGCAGTTCAGACTGGTATCGTCTTTCTCTGATGTCTGGATTATTCCACAGGGTGACAAGAAAGGTCCACTGGTTTGAGAGTGTGCATTGGTATTTCAGCTATTCCTAAGGGAGGAAGATCCGCTGGTGCAGAAGCACTAATGTGGGCGAGCAAGTGTGTGTATGGAAGTGTGCCTTAAAGGACAGGGTGCTAGAGAGTGTAGATGGCTTGAATGTGGAACAGGAGGTGGTGTAGGCGTAGGAGGGGTTGCAGGTACTGGCACTGTTCTTGGGCACAATGAGCATGTGCAGATTCCCTGAATACCTCAGTGGCCTACAGGCCTGTCATACTGTCCTTGTGGTATTCAGCTCTGTCTGGGCTCCAGGAGTCGTTTCCCTGGACTCCACTGGTAGACCCACACAACAGGGGCTTCAATGTTGAGAAAGCTCTCCTAAGAATCTCTATGTTGTCCACAGTGGGTGTGTGGTAAGAGGGATCCAATGTCTGGCTGCTAGGATAGAGGGACCCTGGATCTGGGGCTCTGCAGGCACTTACTTGAAGGTGCATTCACTCTCTAGCAGGTCTAACTGGAGGGCACACAGGGTTCCCCCTGTTCTCTACTCTCAGATTTGGGCCTGCTGGGTCAAATGCGGGTATAGCTCGGTGGTGCTGCAGCCACACAACCTGGAGATGGTATAGAGGTCCACTGGGAGTCCAACCACAACAGCAGAATTTGGGAGCTGGTACAGATGCCTGCTGAGAAGCCCTGGGGAGCCCCTACAGCGGTCCAAAGAGCTAAGTGGCTCAGACAGCAAGCTGCCCGCCACTGAGGGACTGGGCAGCCAGCACGGTTGCTGGTACAGCTGCTCACAGATCCAGGACCTGGAAGGCTGGTACAGTTGGCAGCCACCACTGAGGAACTAGGAGGCCCACCTCTGCTGTTTTGTCACCTGGGGGGAATTCTGTGCTATGAGCCGCAGGTGCTGCAAGCTGTATGCTCCTCCGAGGAGGGAGGCCGACAAGGGAAAGTGCAGGGGGATCGAATGCTTGCCACTCTCGGTTCCCAAAGAAGTCCGAGGGTGACCTGGACTCAGCTCACGGGTTGTCTCCTCTCACCCAGGAAGCCTCAATGTCCATGTTCTGGCTTCAGCTGCCCCTTTACTCACCAAGTTCGGAGTTTCAGATCCTCTGCCTCTCAGATACGGTGCGTGCTGGCCGCCACCATCTTGGATACCCCCTACCTCTTATATTTCTGATACAGGTTTGCACAAGCTGGTATTAAGTCCTGAGTTCCAAGTTCAAATAACTCTCCCCCTTTAACCTCCCCACTAGGCAGTTTTGGAGTACTAGGTGTACATCACCATACCCCTCTTTTATTTTTGGTGGGATTAGGAGTGTGAGAGACGGGGTGTGTGTGTGTGTGTGTGTGTGTGTGTGTGTGTGTGTGTGTGTGTG
>NW_026596117.1:9979366-10044878 GCF_907164565.1 Psammomys obesus | reverse complement strand
GTGTGTGTGTGTGTGTGTGTGTGTGTGTGTGTGTGTGTGTGTGTGTGTAACTCAGATTCGTTTAAACTCATAACCTTGCTGCCTGAGACTTTTTGAATGCTAAGACTACAGGCATAAGTCGTCAAATTTGGCACAAAATCTCCCCATAAACGTAGGAAAAATTAAAACAATGACTAGGATACAACTTACCTTGCACCAATAGATAAAAAGCTGCAAGACTCTGAAGACACCACCCATCCTTCAGTTTCTGAAGACTTTTTCTCTGTAAGTCATAAGACAATCAACTTAGTAAATAGGTTCGAGGAACTCTTTGTTTTGTGTTTGCTTTTTTTGCATGGCATCAGGAGCCTTGCACAAACGAGGCAATCACTGCAGTAATGAGTTACACCACCGGAACCTTTGTTTTTGAGGAGGCTTTTAGGCCAGTGAGACGACTCACTGGATAAAGGTGCTTTCTGCCAAGTCGACTACCTGAGTTTGATCCCTGGAAGACATGAGGCAGGAGGATGGACTCCCAGACATTCACGCACCATCAAACACAGGGCGTAAAATAGTTAAAAAAAAAAAAAAAAAAAAAGGGTTTTTCATCAGCGGCACAAGCCTGTGATCCCAGCACTCGGGGAGACAGAGACAGGCACATCTCTGTCAGTTGGAGTCCAGCCTGGTCTACAAAGCAAATCCAGGACAGCCAAGGCTACACAGAGAAACCATCTCTCAAAAAAAGCAAAACAAACCAAACAACCAAACAAAAAAGAGGCTTTCTTAATAGAACAGGTAAACACCAAATAGGTAAAAGCAGCTACTAGTATCACATTAAAAGCAGGTGGTGCAACATGACTTAATTAATAGAAGAGAAATAATCAAAAGATTCCTCCTAACATTATATCATGGTTGGAAAACGATACGTAGGTCATAAAGAAAAAATTACTACAAAAATAAAAAGGTTAGACAAAAGACTTGAACAAGAGAAATAGGACCACAGTATTAAATGAACTGAAGGTCAGACACAGCTACGGAAATGTCCTTAAAACCTAAGACCATACCTAGCCAGAGGGTTCAGAGTAAAGTGCCTGATAGGCAAACAGGAGGGACCTGAGTGTGAATCCCAGCAACCAGCTAAAAGCTAGGCATGGCGTTACGTTAATCACCTGTAACCCCAGCGCTGGGGGAAGAGCCACATGACTCACTGGCCAGCCCCTCGAGCTAAAAACTGTGAGCTTCTGTTTCAGTGAGACCCTGGCTCAAAAAGGAAGGTAGGAAGCAACAGAAGAATGTGACTTTAGTTGTCCTCTGGCCTCTACCCACACACCGATGCAAGCATACCTGCATGCACACATACGTGTGTACATCTCCGCCCCGTGCACACGCTTCAAAACCCCAGAAGTGCTGGCTGCAAAGTCACCAGAGTTCAGATCCTAGCACCCACGTTAATAACCTGGCATCCTGCACATACCTGCAACCCCAGCTGAGGCTACGCTTCCAGCAATCTTCAAGTTCCGGAAAAACCCTGCTACATGGGAATAAGTAGAGTGTGACAGGGGACAACACCAGACGCCCTCTTCTGACCGCCATAACCAGCACAGGAGCACACGCATATACACAGCATGTACACATGTACACACTTAGATAAACTGGAGGGGAAAATAAGCTTCCCGTAACCGCACACTTGGGAGCAGAAAAGGGACGCCTTCTGAAGCTCCTTACCTTTGTCATTGATATCAGAAACTGGAATAAGACGACCAATGCACAGAGGACGATTTCCGTACGGGTCCCGCACTGCGTAAATGACATCCCTGTGCATTATGAGCAGAGAGTATGCTGTGGGTGCTTCCTTCATTAGGTTCTTAATTCTGGAACGACAAGTAACTAAATGAATCACTCTGGCTGTAAACACACACAAGCACAGCTCTCACAGCCGGAGCTGCCAGCATAGGCCAGTTTAGACAATTACCTTGCCACCCAGTCTGGGGTATCATCTTGTTCCTGAGGAGGGGTATATGCGAGTAACTGGGTAATCATTTCACTATCGGAGGATGTGGAAAGCCCAATACCATGCCGCAGAAGCTGCGGGAGAGAGAAGTCTCACCATTAGAGCATTAGTGCACATGAATAGGGAGCAGGCACTCTACAGACCAAGTTCCGAGCCCGACACAGCACTAACCGTACATGGAAACTCACAGCAGGGACTACTGCTGGCAGCAATGGTCTCCAAAGCTAAGCAGGAAAAAAGTGCTTTAGCAGACATAAAGCAAAACCCAAGTCTGAGGATGAGCACACTTGCAAAGGGCTTGAACTGTGGCCCTTTCTACCCTCCACAATCCTGACGGTTAGGGTACCTTCCTTCCTTAAGAGCAGCAGACTGCATCAACGACTCTCAAACTGGAGTTCGCTGGCATAAATGAAGAGCCACAGTTCTGGCCACTGAGAAGATAGGAGTCAACATTTTTAAATGACTAAATGTCACAGTGTTCAGAATTGAATTCTCGGTGTTGATTATTTCTAAGCAGTAAGATTTTATAATTCACTTCATATTAAGATTTTTGTGATTGTCTAAACTTTAGAAGTCATTTTCTTAATTTGTGGACAGAAATGTGTATTATAGTCACCACAGTGCCACTGCCCACTAAGAGGGCACAAAAGGGCAGCTGGAGATGACCAAAGCTACAATAGAAAACAGAAAGACATAGCAGCCATGAAGCCTGGGTTCTAGATATTTGAGATCACCAATTCACTACCATTCAATTTCTGCAACTAGTTATCCTATGAGACATCAGCTCTAAAAATGCTAAACAAAGCGTGCATGTCTTTGCACATGTATGCACACTATCACTAACCTGAACTTAAATGTTTGTTCCCTCCTCATCTGCATAAGGCAATCTACATTTATGTCTAATTGGCTTTAGTGAAGAGCTGACAGCCAACATCTGAGCAGGAAGTGGAAGGCAGGTCTCCTGGGCAGAGAACGGACTGATGGGAGAAGACGAGAAGCGGGAGATTCACCAGGGACACGGGAACAGACAGGTATTGGGGCTGAGCACAGGTGAACGAGCCATATGGTAGGTTGTGGGCTAGAATAGTCAGGATAAGGTAGATGAGCTAACTGAGAGTCTGCCCAGCTAATGGCCTAAGCTTTTAAATATTAATAAGCCTTCTCGTCACTATTTATATTGCTGGCGGGTCCAAGACAGTCCCGCCATACCAGGAATATTAAGATGCCATGTAATTAGCAACAAAAAGATGAAATGATCACGCACAGACAGAGCCTGGGCAACATTAACAAAGGAAGCTCCAAACAGCAGAAGTGGACAGGCTGCCTGAGTAAGCACTCTGCCCCTGCTCCCGCACTCTAGACGCCTGTGATTGTTTCCAGCTTTTAAGTCTCTCATATTTGTCATTTTCAAGTTCATATTCCATTGTCTTCACATGCCTTCTTTCATTTTTTTAAAGATTTACTTATTGTATGTATTTGAGTGCTCATTTGCATGTATACCTACATGCCAGGAGAGGGCATCTAGTATGTGTGGTTCCTGGGAATTGAACTCGGGACCCCTGAAAGAGCAGAACAGTTTTCATAACCACTGAGCCATCTTTCCAGCCCTTCACATGCCTTCTTATGCTTCCAGACTATAGAGTATTTCCTAATCCAAACAGAATTTTTTAAGTTCCAAGATGGCTCCAAAGGGCCTAGAGTCCCCAGCCCTCACTGAGGCCACTTGGCTGGCTTTTAACACTAACAACAGTAACTTCACAGAAGACCACTGTGATTGCTTCCAATTACCTACTTCTTTAGATAAAGGAAACTGTACGGAACTAGACCTTCAGCTCCATGACTGGCAGCTGTCAGATCCTTCCTGAGCCTGGCCAGCACAGCAGTTACCCAGGAGCAGAGACAGAAGCCAGAAGTCGCCTACAGAGCTGCTACTGCTATCTTGCTGGCCCCCAGATACGGCAGGGCTGTGAGGAACACTGCTGGTGTCACCTGATACACAGTGCCTGGTGTTTCCTGGGGAAAGGTGACAGCCACAACTTCGGGTTTCATCGTTTTTAGAAAGAACTCCGGACAGCTGCCAAATAAATGGGTCAGGACAACTGCAGGGGAGGCCCAGACCAACAGTGAACACCCTCAAGACTTATTTCAGTGTGTGGGGGTGTGTGCCTTTCACTGCCAAGAACCCTCAAAAGTTACTATGCCAGGAGAGCTTCAGATAGCCTTTATACAATCTAGCCTGTATCCGCGGCCTGCAGCCATCCAGATAACCCCCAGTCCTCATCACAGTTGTCATCAGCCCCTCAGGGACAGCCTCTCCGGACCCTGTCAGATAGTCCTCTCCCCCTCTGGCCATCTGTCTGGGAGACTTCCTTCCTGTGCACTGCTCCTGTGCTACGGCACAGCCACCAATTTGATTAGTGAGTTCATTGGATTAGCTTTGCTGTCTACTTAGGACCTTTCATTACGGGTCCAGCAGGCCGAGTTGGTTGTATGAAGAACAGTTGGTCCCTTGAGCTCCTTATCCCAGGGACACCCAAGAACAGTTAGAAGAAGGTTCAAGGGCAGTGGTCAGGATCACAGGCTACAGAAGATTTCAGAGAGGCATAAAGAACTGTGGGAGAGGCTGGAGAGACGGCTCAGTAGTTGTAAGTACCTGTACTTTCCAAAGTACTCAGGTTCAATTCCCAACACCAACATATCAGTTCAAAACCATCTACAACTCCAGTAGCCAGGGATCTGATGCACTCTTCTGGTCTCCAGAGACACCATCATGTACACAGCACACAAAACACACACTCAGGCCCACATACATACACACAAAATGAAATAAAAGGAACTATGGAAAGGACTGGGAAGGTGAGAGACGGCAGAGAACCGTGGACAGCAACAGCTGTGGAGAAGCTGTAATCTGAGTGCTGGAAGGGTTCCAAAAGGCTGCCAAAAGTCACCGGCTCACTCCGGCTACCCAACACCTCAAGCTCAGGGCTGTAACACTAGACGCTGGGCCACTGGCATGTAAAGCCCAGCATGGCAACACTAACTGCGGGGGGCGGTGACACCACAGGCTCAGAACTGTTGACACTAAGGGAGCTGCGCTTTGCATCTTCGTATTTTTATGTGGCTAGAGCAGAGAAACCCCAGGCGTGGTAACGCAAGCCTGTAATCCCAGCATTCATGGAGGTAGGGGCAGGCGCATCTCTGTAAGCTCGAGGGCAGCCTGGTCTATAAATGAAATCCAGAACAGCCAAGGTCACACAGAGAAACATTGTCCTTAAACCCTCCACCACCACCCCGCAAAAAAGCACAAAACAGTTTTATTTAGCCAATGTGTTTAATTTGTGTCATGACATGTAAGTTTCATGTTGACTTGGTGTCATCCCTAAGGCATCTCATAATGTACACGCAAATACTACTAAATCTGAAAGGCCTCTCACCTAAGCGTTTTAGATAAAGAATATGGAATCTGCGCTCCACTTTCTTCCACACCACTGCCCTTGATACCTATGGGAGAATAGTTCTAGACTCTTGCCAAACCACACTCTGCAATGCTTATGTCCCTAATAAAAATTGGTATGGGGCTAAGGATAAGCGGCATAGTGCTTGGCTAGCACATGAAAGGCTCAACCCCGAGAACCTCACACCAACACAGCCACTTAAAATTCCCTTTACAGTCTTTTCTCCCAAGACAGGGTTTCTCTGTGTAGCTCTGGCTGACTTAGAAATCACCATCACCACCTCTTAATTTCATATAGTAACCAACACAATGTAAAACACTGACAGGTTATTTAGGGAATAATAAGGAAGAATGCTATTCATGTTCAGAACAGACAATGTTTTCTACTTTCTACTCTAATTTTTTTTTTTAAATCTACACTTGAGAGATATGGAGAGCCAAAAAGCCAAGTGCATATTGATTTCAGCCTAATCTTTTGTGGCACACAATCCTGTCTGAAACACTCAGTTAAGTGTATTTTGTACAATAATATGATAAGGATAGGACTGGTGGCTAGATGTTCCTTGACAGCTTTAGGAACCATGGAAACCATTCGGCCTTAGACCAAACATCCAATGAGGGAACAGGTGCCAAAGGTTGAGATGACCACCGAAGGCCAATAATTTAGCAGGCATGTCGCCATAAAACCAACAGGACTGGCTTCATGGAGCTTCTAGATGGCTTAGTGGTGTCCTCATGCCTCCTCCCCCAAATCCTGCTATACCTGTCTCTTTACCTGTTTCAGAGCCTTCATAATGTCCCTTATATCAACACATATAAATTAAGCATTTTCCCGCATTCTGTGAGCCTCTGTGCTACTAAAATCAAGATGGGAATATGGGAAATCAATTTATAGCTTGAAGACCCTAAGTGTTTGGGGCCTAAAACTGGAGTAGGCATCTCTTATGGAATGCTGACACAGGGGACCTGGCACAGCAGAACAGAACTATGGGATACCAACTGGTTGGTCTAAGAAAACCCCACATGGGTCAGGGATATGCTGTGCTGAATTTGGCCATAGGGAACAATAGCTTGGTTTTTTCTCTCTCACAACCTAAGCATAGGAACAGAGTTATAAGATGTTTACAGTGACTCTTCCGGCTGCTGACAGCAACCATAAACCAACAGTCCAAAGCACAGCACCAGGTGGCCCTGCGTCCAATCACCTAGGGAGTACAAGAATCTGGGTTTAGAGTAGGCATGCCAGGCAGTTCTGATGCAATGACTTCTTGCACAGAGGTAATAAGTGGCAATAACCAGAAGATGCCCTTTGCCAAACTTCAACTTCCTTTCACCATCACAACACAGAAGGAGCTGTTAAGAAACAACTTACCTTTTTCCTTAACCGAGCTGCATTCACCAGTTCACCATTGTGTGCCACGGCTATTTTCCCATGAAGAGTTTCCACAACGAATGGCTGGCAGTTTTCCAGTTCACATTTTCCTGTAGTGGCGTACCTCGTATGTCCAATCCCAAGATTTGAGACGTACAATTTCTTCAAATTGTCCTCAGTGAAAACATGATTTACAAGACCCATTCCCTTGAAAAGTCAAAGCAAAAGGGGGTCTTAGGAGAAAAGAGAAACTGGTATATTGCTAGCAACAAGACTCTGCTCAGGCGACCCAAATGAGATGGATATTTCACGCACTGTCATTTTGCTCCAGTATTTGAATGAATTTACTTTTTTGGGGGGGTGGGCTGAGACAGGATTTCTCTGGTTAGCTTTGGCTATCCTGGACGTCAGGGATCTGCCTGCCTGCTGAGTGCTGGGATTAAAGGCATGCACCGCCACTGTCCAGCTGAATTCACATTAAACTCATTTTGAAGTGAGCACTTTAGTGGAGTTTAGGATTGCCACAACACTGAAGCATTTCTATCTTATGACATTCTTCATTAGCAAATGACAGGTAGCAGTAAGATTTTATTACTAGGCAATGCAATCTCTCAAATATGAACTAAAATTGGCATTAAAAAAAAAATCAAGGCATCTTAAAAGTATGTAAACAGATGATCTCCTGGCTTATATGAGCCAGACTAGCAAAAGATTGCCAGGAAAGAAACAGATCCTATGAGGGGACAAAGTTAGAAGTAAGTCGACTGACCCAAGAGTATTGCTTCTAGTTGCAAATTTATTTATACCCCCAAACATATTTCTTTATTTAGAAAGAGTCTTACTTTGTACACCAAAGTAGCCTCAAACTCAGATCCACCTGCTTCTGCATCCCAAGTCCTGGCATTAAAGATGTGCACCACCATGCCTGGCCTCCACCCCACATATTAACAACCAGGGAGCAACAGGTCTCTCTAACATCATTGTTTTTGATGTGCAAACCTACCTTATGCACCTTGAATGTAGGCACTGAACTCCCATCACTGGTTACAATACCAGCACTCTCCTGACCCCTGTGAACAAATAAATGTATCAGCTGTTAAACCAGCCTAGCTTCCTGTAGAACACCTTTCCCAAAAAAGCCCATTAGCTGAGTCTCACCACACTGAGAATGCTGCTGACACTGGCCTCTCCTCTCTGGACTCTAACGTGATAGTGTTCTAACTGTACCTGCTATGCCAGGCTTCACCATTCCGTGTTTATGGAAATGATCCAATCTGGCTTTCACAACAGTGCCAGGGGGTAGGTACTACGATCATGATTCATAAAGAAATGGAAAGAAGATTAAGTAACGGATCAAATGTGCAGGACTGAGGTTGTACCAAACTCAAGAGAGATCTGCCCGTCTCTGCCTCTGCCTCCATAATACTATGATTAAAGGCATGCACCATCACCCCCAGCATGAAACAATGCCCTTCAAGTTATTATTAGCTATAAATCTCAGGCAAAATGCAATGCTTTAAAAAAAAAAAACCCACTAAGTGTATGGATGTTTTGTCTGCATGTATGTTTGCACACCACATGGGTGACCGGTTCTCCCAGAAGAGGTGTCAGATCCTCTGGAACTGGAGTTACAGAAATTTGTGAGCTGCTACATGGATGCTGGGAGAAATCTGCATCCTCTCCTTGCAAGAACAAGTGCTTTTAACCACTGAGCTATCAATTCAGCCTAAAATATAATACTTTTTTTTAATAATTCAAATTTTTATTTTATTTTTATTAATTACAGTTTACTCACTTTGTATCTCAGCTGTAGGCCCCATCCCCATCCCCTCCCAACCCCACCCCACCCTCCCTCCCTCTTCTTCTCCTGTGCCCCTCTCCCAGTCCACTGATAGGGGAAGCCCTCCTCCCCTTCCATCTGATTCTAGTCTATCAGGTCTCATCAAGACTTACTTCTTTGACTCCTCTATGGATTGGTAAGGCTGCTCGGCCCTCAGGTGTAGGTGATCAAAGAGCCAGCCCATGAGTTCATGTCAGAGACAGTCCCTGTTCCTATTATTGGAGAACCCTGTTGGACACTGAACTGCCATGGGCTACTTCTGTGCAGGGGCTCTAAGTTATCTCCATGCATGGCAGAGAAACACTTAAAGAAATGCTCAACATCCTCAGTCATCAGGGAAGTTCAAATCAAAACGACCCTGAGATTTCACTTTACACCCATCAGAATGGCTAAGATCAAAAACTGAAGTGACAACATGAGCTGGAGAAGATGTAGAAGAAAAAGGAACCTTACTCCATTGCTAGTAGGAAGGTAAACTTGTACAATCACTTTGGGAATCAATCTGGCGCTTTCTCAGACAATTAGGAATAATGCTACCTCAAGATCCAGCTATACCACTCCTAGGCACATATCCAAAAGATGCTCAAGTACACAACAAGGACATGTGTTCAACCATGTTCGTAGCAGCTTTATTTGTAATAGCCAGTACCTGGAAACAACCCAGATGTCCCTCAGTTGAGGAATGGATACAGATATTGTGGTACATTTACACAATGGAATACTACTCAGCAATTAAAAACAAAGAAATCAAAAATTTTCAGGCAAATAGTGGAATTTAGAAAAGATCATCCTGAGTGAGGTATTCCAGAAGCAGAAAGACACACATGGTATATTCTCACTTATTAAGTGGATATTAGCCATATAATATAAGATAAACATACTAAAATCTCTACACCTAAGGAGGACTCTGGGTAAGATGCTCAATCTTCATTCAGAAAGGCAAACAAGATGGACACCAAAAGAGGGAGAAAACAGGGAACAGGACAGGATCCTATCACAGGGGGCCTCTGAAAGACTCTACCCAGTAGTGTATCAAAATATATGCTGAGATTCACAGCCAAACTTTGGGCAGAGTGCAGGAAATCTTATGAAAGAAGGGGAACATAGGAAGACCTGGAGGGAACAGGAGCTCCACAAGGAGAGTAACAGAACCAAAAAATCTGGGTAAAGGGGTCTTTTCTGAGACTGATACTCCAAACAAGATAATGTTTTTTAAATGCATATCTATAAATATTAACTATAAACCATTTCCAAGTAATTTTTAAAAATCAATAATATTAATGAGACAAAAATTATATAAGAAAAGAAATACACACACACACACACAAAATAGTTTTCATTTCCTTTGTCCCAAGGGTAATTTTTCCCTAAAGCCCAAATGAGGACGATTAGCAACCATTTAGGTCCACCAAACCTACTTAGTTGGCCAATCCTCAATTACTCCCTTAGGCAGCGTGAACCAGTTAAACTACATCCTTTCAAGCTCTTAGGAGCTTACCAGCCCTCTGGTTTCCTAGGAAACAAAACGTTAGCTAGAAATAGGGAATAGTTTCCAGGTCACTTTCAACATGGGGAATGGAACTAGAAAGCACTGGTCTGAGGAGGTTTAAAGCTATTACTGCCTGGGCAGAAAGACATCTATGAAAACAACTTTAGGGTACACCAAGAAATAAAGGAATGTTTATTTACATCGCTAAAAGACTGCAATCACTACAGTATACAGAGTATGCAGGGCAAAGTATAAAATTCTCAAGTATGAAACAGGACAGTTAAGCAGGCCCACAACGCAGGAGACAGCTTTAGAACTATGAAGTTCTTCCATGATTTGGATGCAATCCTGCAGTATGAACCCTCCACACAACAGAGGAAGGAGGAGGATGGCAGCAGCAGGTACCCCGCAACCCTGAGCTCAAGTACCACCCCAGAGATCACCGAAGATAAAAAGAAAACACCATTCTTTCGTTTCTCACTTCATTTACAATTTCTGAGTATGTGTAGTAAATATAGCGTAAATTATCAAGATTAAAAAAAAATTCTAACTTATCATTTTGCACAAGGTATGAATTTCTTACATCCCAAGCAAAGCAAAAACACACTAAAATGTCACTAAAATGCTGTATCAAGTAGAGTTGGGCTGCTGTGGCTCTGAAATATGGATAGGTCTCAAAGATACTTTAGGATTTAATTTTAGCAAAAGGTAAAAATACCAGAAGATGCTGTCCGGCTGCTGTTTTTCACATAGCTCCAAACAAGACGGAAATGAAACAAAAACACTAAAATTGTGTAATGGAGACCCTGAGAATTAGGGTTCCTCCAAGAAAATTGAGTGGTAGGAATGAAAACAGGCTGCCTCCAAGAGCCTGGACACCAGAATACACCCACCTTCTCAGCCAAAGAAGATCTACATATGTTTATTTCATCTTTTCAATCTAGTCACTGCTACAGGCAAGGTCAGAGATTTCTCCCTAGCTTTGGTCAAAACTGTAAATAAGCTCATTTCCTGTTCTCAGTGTACCACGCCACCATCTCTTAATGTGGACAAGCATCTGCCTGCAGAGCCAGGCTTTATGGCTAGAGATCCAGTAAGAGAACTTGGTGAACCAGAATGGAATAGTATCTGGTATCTATCATCTCTACAGTGCTGCTATGACATTCCCTCTTTTCCCTTTTACCTAGTGTCAGCAGCCCTCACCACCTGTTTGTTTCTGTTTCAATTTTTAAGAAAAAGAAGAAAAAAAATTTTTTTAAATCTACCACCCCCTCCTTATGTAGTTCTGAGGAAAGAGTGACCTTGGCCTTGCTTGGGCAAGTGCTGCCACCGAGCTACACCCTTGCTCACACCTCTAGTCCTTTCTCAGTTAAACTCTAGAAGATCAGATGCACCTGTTTACAATGGTGTTCAAGTGGTAATTCCTTCCTTTTTTCCCTCTTCTCCTTCTTTGCTCTTTTGCAGAGCTAGGAATTGAACTCTAGTTCCTAACTCTACCCCTGACCTCATTACCAGCAGTGTGCAACATCTTTACATTCACTCACATCAAGGACAACTCACACAAGCCTCACGTTCTCATAACTGAGATCAGTCTGAACAGTATTCCTACAATGGCCAGGATTCCACTCCTTTGTCTCTCTTTGCTTTATAGAAATGTACCATGAACAGTAAGGGTTCCACCTTAAAAGCTCTAGGACAGGGGATTCTGTGCAACTTTATAATACATACTACAAATGGTCAACGTAAGGAAAACACAGCCTCCAAAGCTGTAGGCATAAGAGTTTTTCCTCACTCCATTGATTGTTTGCGCCAGCCCCTTTCCTGTGATCATAAAACTAAATAATAAAGAGAAAAATCTATCTTTCTTTACTGAGCCCTAGTCAAGCTTAGCTGGTAAGTGATCTGTGGGCATTGCCATGTTCCACTTGCTTCTAAAATGTAGAATTCAATCTATATTTTAGGTCTTAGAATTTTGCATCTAAATCTGGACCATTTCTTACTTGGAACTTAGCCTCAATTAATTGCGAAACATGATTTGAAATGGACAGTTTTAATATTGAAAGTTTGAATGTGGTGACATTGGTTCTCTGCTTCTACCCTGTGGGTCTGGAGGGCCAGGGAGGTCCTCAGGCTTGGTGGCAAGTGTCTTTACCCACTGTGCCGTCTTGTCAGCCCTTAGGCACACGGCTTACTATTTGAGCCAGATCGTACCACTGTGTTATAGAGGATGTGTCCAAATCTACAGGCACTATCAGTTACACCAATCCAATTCTTCCCTTAGTCCAGCAGGGAGAAATCAGCCTCCCTTCCAAGCACACAGTCAGTGCCACCAGAATACACAGAAGCTACCGCAGGAATCTTACTGCTGATCTTTTGCATCAGACACAGAGAACTAGGTATAGAACAGGACAAAATGTAAAGAAACTTCTAGCTTAGAAAAGGCTGCCTTCTAAATTCAATAAAAATAGATTTTTTTTTAACTTCACAGAGACTTAGGATTAATAATTTCTCCTTTTTAACCAATCTATACTGAAAATTTGTTACCTTTAAGTCATACGATTTTTGTAATAAAATGCAAGGGTTTCCTAGAAATACTGGCTTTTTTGAGCCAGAAGTGGTGGGGCACGCCTTTAACCCCAGCAATGAGGGAGGCTGAGGCAGGTAGATCTCTGTGAGTTCCAGGCCAGCCTGGTCTGCAGAGTGAGTCCAGGACAGCCAAGGCTACAGAGAAACCCTGTCTCAAAAAAAAAAAAGTAAATAAAAGTAAACCCACAGTGAAGTCATGTATTTTAACTAATTTCAACTTCTTACTGAAGCTCGCTCATTTCTGTGACTTAAGAGAAAAGCTAAGCTAATACTTGCTAACCCATCACCTATGGAGAAAGTAACTTAATAATACTGTATCTGCTCATGGGTTTTGTCCGATTATGCATCCCATGTGCGTTCTTCAATCTCCAGCTGATTCAGATATCTGTACGGCAACAATGGAAGCCCCTAATAATTCAATTTTTATTCCAACAGCAGCAAACGAAGGAGGAAAACAGGGGACTGTACCAGAAGTCCAGGCTCTCATAGGCATCTGGTCAGAAAAACCATGCAACAGCAACTAAAAGGAACAGTGAGAAATTAAAGGACAGTTGAGCAAATTGATAACAGGCTTCAAAACACTGGAACAGAAAGAGACCGGACACAGTGCAGAACAAAGCACAGAAATCTAAAACATGAACACAACATTTTAAAAACAGCTCGAGACCTGGGCATGACTAGGAATATGGAAATTTTCAGAGTCGAATGCTATTTTCCAGAAATAACAAAACAGAACGACGAAAAGGGCATGAATTCCAAGATGGAGCACACACCACACAACATGCACATACAGAAATGGAAGAAGAGTGCTCTCAACATGCCGTCACATCATAAAGGGGCCCAGCTGCCTAAGACGGATACGATTGGAGTCAAATGGGTTTCACCGAATGTTATTTGTTTAAGTTATTATTTTGCACATACACTACAAGGGGGTGGGTAAGAGAGCGTGTGTCACGATACTCATCGTGGAGGTCAGAGGACAACTCCAGGGAAGCTGTGTCTTCCTTCCGTTTTTACACTCCGTGGAGTGAATTAAGGTTGCCAGGACAATGCACACCACTTAGCTCATTTCTGTGACCTATCAGGTGAATCCCTTAAGTGTTAGTTAATAAACTAGTTGCTGAATTGATAATGAAGTAGATTTAATGCGTTATTTGTTCTCCAAAACATGTTATACTATGTATGTATGTATGTATGTATGTATGTATGTATGTATGTATGTATGTATGTATAAATAAATAAAAAGAATAATTACAAAGGGAGAAAAAATGAAACTTGGATTTTCGGAACAAATCTTAAAATAGATAAAGTTTGAAAAAGCCAATATGGAATCGCAGACCACAGAACTTTTCACACCAACTGCATAAAATAGTAAATAAATGTAAAACGGCACTCACAAAATCCTTGGTGGTGGGTAAGGTCTTCTGTGGAATATCATGAAGTCTTTTTAAAATAAATGTTGTTCCAAGGACAGAGATAAGTGGGCACAGCCAGGTAACATGAACTGAACTGAGTAAGTTCTGGACCAGGAGTCAGACTCTGAGTCCTAAGTCAGTCTCTGCGGATGGAATTGGGAAGCAGCCAGTACAGACGTTAGCCTAAAATGGGAGGATGGGGCAAGGTGGTCCTGAAGACCTCTACAATGCACTTTTCTAAACATTTTATTGTGGTTTAAATGAAGCAGCCCTGTTTGTATCTAAAGAAGTCAGGAAGGAATAGCAGTTAAGACTGAAACTTTCATGGAAGTCGAAAAAAAACACATAGGTTCTTAGCTACAGGCAGCTACTACCATTACAAATAAAAATGTAAGATGTCTACTGATAAAGTTTCCCAGGGCGGCGCAGTGATGTCACGGCAGAGAGGGAGGTAGAAACTGCATGAGAAGCCTTAGAAATGCAGATATAATCAATGCCCACAGCAACCTAAGGCAAATGATGCTTAAAGGTGAGTAATCAGAGTGTTAGTGACTTTAAGGTGAAATTCTGAAAGGGAATAAAAAATAAAATAATGCATCTCTTTAATGTTCCTACAGTTGCTGCTGGAGAACTCACTGAAGATGACTCAGTAAGTAATAACTCAGAAGACAGCTCTTCAAATGTAAAACAAAGTCCTAACATAGGCAAAGTAATACTGTTTTCAAGTCTAAGACAAAAGAAGATGTTACTGTAGGGTATTGCTTGAAATAAACTAAATTATGCCTCCCCAGCTCCCAGAAAATTCATATACTGAAGCCCTAACTCCCAAAGTGATGGTATTTGTAAGAACAGATTCAGAGAATAATCATGTTTAGATGAGGTCTTGAGAGGGGAGACCTTCATGATGGGTTTCACATAAACATAAGATGCTAATTAAGATGTAGTATGTGGGGGCTGGAGAGATGGCTCAGTGGTTAGGAGCACTGACTGCTCTTCCAGAGGTCCTGATTTCAATTCCCAGCAACCACATGGTGGCTCACGACCATCTGTAATGGAATCTGATTTTCTCTTCTGGTGTGTGTGTGAAAACAGAGCATTCATATGCATAAAATAAAGAAATCTTAAAAAAAGATGTAGCATGTGAAATGTTGCTTCACAACACCCATATTCACAAAATACGTGAACGTAAGAGGAAATTAACCAAAACAAACTAAAGGTCTGTTGGCTGTTGTTCTTAAACTGCAGATTCAACAGCATCACCTGAGAGCTTATTAAAATGTAGACTATTGGCCTCCACCACCAGAAACACTGAGACCAGGGGACTGTGTTCACAGTCCTCTGGATGATGCTAATACACTGGCCTACAGTAAGGAACAGGAGGTGGGAAGAGAGCCAGCTTCCCACCTGGTGGCCCACCTCTTGTGCTCAAACCACAGGACTACAGGAGAAAGCTCCCTATGGCCTTGAAAGCAAAAAGGCCAATGTTGGCTTACAAACTAAGTCAATGAATTTGACAACTTTTTCTCTGGTTTAAGAAAAGATGTTCCGTGCTTGACAGGTTTTGGAGGGCACTGTCAGTAGTTGAAAACCATACTCCGCTCTTTTCTGTTTGTTTTCGTTTTCCAAGACAAGGTTCTCTGTGTAACAGTCCTAGCTGTCTGGGACTTGCTTTGTAGACCAGGCTGGCCTTGAACTCACAGAGAACCACCAGCCTCTGCCCACCAGGTGTGCGTCACCACGCCTGGCCAGATTCCACTCTTTAACTTAACAAGAAAAAAGAAATCCCATGGAAAAAAAACTAAGTGTCTTTAGAACTAGGGTTAGAGTTCAGTATTAGAATGCTTGCCTGGTTAATTTCGTAACCAGAGTTATGACATATTGACATTAATTCTGATAGAAAAGTTCATCCTTACCTTTCTGCTAGATTAATTCCCCCACCCCCCACACGTTTCTCTTTCTTCAAGTGTAAGTCATAAAGTTCGCTTTTATCATTGGAGCTAGGGCTGCAGTCCCTCCTGGACTGTCAATTAAATTAATTCCTTAAGTTCAAGCTCCTGGATTTTGATAGCACAGTGGTTCTCAACCTGTGGGCTGTGACCCCTTTGACAAACCTCTAGCTCCAAAAATATTTACATTACGATTCATAACAGTAGCAAAATAATAGTTATAAAGCAGCAACAAAAATATTTTTTTTGGTTGGAGTTTACCACAACATGAGGGACTGTATTAAAGGGTTGCAGCATTAGGAAGGTCAGTTTAGCGCTTACCTTAAGAGTCACCAAGCACAGCTATTGTTGGGAATCACAGTAAGGGGGTTACCATGCTCAGAGATATGGCCAGCAGACAATCAAGAAGCATAGCACACAAGCACCAATTTGATTTCACTCAGAGAAGAATAATTGGCCAATTCTAAATAATTACTTAAAACACATGACTATGTCATGAGAGAAACCAGCCACTAGCAAGTATCATGAACCCCCCTCACCCCAGACTCCTGTTACAGGAAGTAAAATGGAATGGCCTGTGAAAACTACATTTCTTTGTCTAAATAAATGTTTTGTTTTCTTCCTGGGTTTGAAGCATATGCAAGTGAGAATCAAAAGAATCAGGAAGTTGACAAAGGAAAAAAAAAAAAGGACTGACAAAAGAGAAACAGTTGTCAACCATCTACCTGTCTCTTCTAAGGAAACAAACTGCCTTGATTTGGCTGCCATTTATAAGGTTGGAATACCTTAGTATCTGGGTTCTTTCGAGCCATGGCTATCCAAAGGGCAGTCATGGGTCGATTCAGATTGGATCATACACATTACATAGGTTCGGCATGAGCAAGATGAATCCCGTTAGAAGGTCACTCAGGTCTTCCACCTAAAAATCACAAGTGAAAGGCCGTGCTGTTCATGTGAGGCTAACCCTAAAACTCTGGGCTGTACTAAGCAGAAATTAACTTCTAATTAAAATCAGCACTGAGATGGCCAGCAGAGGGCATATCTGTTGTTACTCTCCCAGAACATTTCATACATCCAAAGTGATACCAATCACAAGTACCTAATTTTAGAACATCCCCACCAGCCCTCAAAGAAACCCTGTATCCATTAGTAGACATTTCACTAATGTCCCTAGCAACCCTACAGATCCTGTTGTTCTGGAAATGTCACATAAATGGTATTCTATGTGGTCTCTTGTGCCTGGCTTCTTTTACCTATAATCATGTTTTCAAATTTCATGCATGCCACAGCGAGATCAGTATCTGAATTTTGTTTTGTGGCTGGATAATATTGTTTTACGGACATATTATTTTTCCATTCATTGGTTGATGGATATTTGAGTTGTTTTAGGTCTTATGAGTACACATTCACACTGAAATACAGCATGTCCGCTCTATCTCTGGAATTTATCATCTATCTGAAAGATCTGTATCCATTAAGGACGAACTCCCTATTCTTACTATGTGGTAACCAATGCTCTACGCTGTTTTCATCAATGTGATCATTCATGTATGTGGCATTACACACGACTTTATCTCTTACTTCATTTAGCTTGTCCTCAGGTTCAGGTCTGGTGTAGGATTAAGTCTGTGTCACATTCTGCAAAGCTATTCACCTTTCATCTGCCTTTTAGCTATTTTGAGCTGTTATGAACAAGACTACACAAAAGTCTGGGTTCCTGCTTCCCATTCATTCTTTCAGGGGCTATGGAGTGGAGCTGCTAGGTCTTACGGCAACAGAAATAAATTTTTATAAAGGAATTTGCACACTGTTTATCCACCGCAAGTACCTGAGTTTAGGCTGAACCGGTTTTCAGTTCCCTGGGGTATAAATGCTTTCCAGTGACGAAATTTTACCTTTCCACTACAGTCTTTAAAGGTCTACCCAGCTACAGTAATTTAAACAAATGTTCAAATTTCCATGAGGCCTGGAAATTATTTGGCACTAAAACTAAGCAGATTTTCAGATGAGGACTCATTACCAAGCTTTGCTGAGTAACTCTTCTTCTCCTGCCCCCTTTGGCTGCTATCCACTAGAATTTGTTAAGCCCACTTACTAGTTTACGAAGATAAACCGCCAGGAATTGCTTTCATTAAAGCATCCCAGAATAATCACATTTTCTTTCTCATTTGAGCTGTTAGATGTAAGCAAATTCTAAACTTAAATTTTTCCACTGAGTGCTTACCACATTTTGCAATAGGCCCACCAGCCCTTGAGGTGTCTGTCTTCAAGGGACATTTGCTATGCAAAGGGTAGCGAGGATATCTGCAGTATCCTACCACAGGCATTTCCAGTTAAAGTCAGGAGACACCAACACCTTGCCTTTATTTTAGCTATCATAGTGTAAACAAGAGTTGTTTTCTTTCCAGCTTTGATGATTTTATTCTCACACTGAAAAATGAACACCCACATACACACGCACCAGAGAATTCCTTCCTCAAATATTCGTCTTTCCAGGAGTATTATTAGGAGAATAAAAAATTCAAATGCCATGAACCTAAGCTGGAAAAACATTAATAAAAAAGTTGAAATATACTTGAGAAACCAAT
This sequence comes from Psammomys obesus, assembly GCF_907164565.1. Lineage (NCBI taxonomy): Eukaryota > Metazoa > Chordata > Mammalia > Rodentia > Muridae > Psammomys > Psammomys obesus. The sequence goes on along the minus strand of NW_026596117.1, from coordinate 10,026,198 downwards.
GTTGTTTACAAGCTATGCTCTCATGGGAAGGTTACTTCATTAACACTTGAACAGTAGGTACATTTTCCAGCGTACAGGCTCTAATTGTCTGTTTCCACAGGGTCTCCTAGAGCGCAGACTTGCCTCTAACTCCCTATGTAGCTAAGGAATGACTTTGGACTTCTGATACATCTCGCTGCCACCCAGATGGTATGCACCAGTACGTTTTCCCACGTCTTTGTACAACTGGTGGTGACTTTTCCGTGAGCAATGTCGCAAGTGCAGTGCTGCCATGCTAGCTAGAGCTTCTCTTGGGTTGTGGAACCCAAGAGAGAAAGGATATCAGATAACCTTCGCTCAGGCATGACTTACGCAACTGGCAGTGAAGTCAATGTAAATGAATCTATTACATTAAGCAGAAATGCACAAGAGTTACATACTGATGAATGGCCAAAAAATATCATAACCAGAGGCTTGCAGGAATCTAACTCTGTATATTCTCTAGGGGTAATGATTCAGTATTCATGTCAATTTTACAGTGTAATTACTAAAAAAAATGAGAATTGCAGGGTGTGGATAGCATATGCTTTTATTATCAGCACTCAGGAGGCAGACAGAGGCAGGTGCATGACTGAGTTGTTGGAGGCCTGTAAAAGAACTTTCATCTGCCCATTTCAGTTGTCTCAGAGGCCATTAATAACATAGGCCTAAAACGTTTTCAGCTTCTTTGACTTAATGCTTAATAATATCGCCTTTTCTTGTTCTTTCTGAGCTCTGGACTGGCTGGTTTAACTCAGCTGTTCTACCTCAAACTCCTATTCCAACAAACTTATTCAATCTGGCTTTTCTCTCAACCTCTGAGTTTCTCTGTTTGGCCTTCCACTAACTTTAGTAATCGGCTCTAATTTCTTCACTCCTTCTCATTCTCTGGCTCATTCGGTCTTCACCTGCAACACATCTATTACTGTCCCGGTAAAACTACCTTTTTCATTGCTCCTTAAGCAGTTTCCTTTTCTTCTCCCTTCTCATGAGAGCTGGGCGTATCCTATTCCATCGAGTCTTTCTCTGATTCACTGTTTCTGCCATTCAATTAGTCGTCACTTTCAAACAGGATGCTTCCTTCTAGAAATTAACTTTGCCTTCATTGTTGGGTTTAAAGGCACGTGTGTACTACCAAGCCTGGATCTAAGCTTTTCTTTACCTGAAATCCTGAAATTTGCTCTGTACCAGGCTGGCCTTGAATTCAGATCTGCTTGCCTGTCTCCTTAGATTAAAGCTATGTTTGTATACACATAGACGTTTCACATGGACCTAGAAGATCTCTGGATGTGATCTCTTGCCAGAAAAGCCATGTTCTGAATTAACATTCCTCTACAGAGACCAGCTGGTCAACAAAGGAAGTTTCAGGCCAACCGAGGCTACATAGGAGACCCTGTCTCAAAGAGGTGAGAGGCAATAAATTGTATCTTACTTAGTGGCCCTACATGACTCCAAAATGCAACCTATCTTTTTATTTAAGTTATCAAAAAAATTCTCCTAAAAATAAAATCCATACACCATTATTTATTCAACTGAATAATCATTTTAAAAAATACATTTCTAATTTCAATTTCTTTCTTTGCCCTGACCAAAATTCTCATTCTTCAACACATTGTTAGTTTTTCTAATCACTCAAATATTCCTACTTTGATATACTTGAAAACTAACACATACCACAAGGTATCACATACTGATTTTATGTTTGTTTAAGAATTATCTGAAGGTCATTCCAAAAGCCAAGGAATTGTAGGCAACAAGAGAAAAGCTGTGAGACAGTAAGAGCCTGAGAAATGCCAAGGTTTTTTTTTTTTTCTGTGAAAAACTTCTGTTGCTTTTTTCTGATAACGGAGATATTTAGCCCTGTCCCTGACAAATTAGACTAAATACATTGTTTGTGAACTATTTGAGTAAAAAAAAAAAAAAAAAAAAAATGCTGGGGAATTAGCTCACAGCTCATTAAAAGAGAAACTCTCAAAAGTAACTGGACACATTCCCAGTCAGGTAACTGTGCAATAACCACACCCCTTTAAATTACACTACATAACGGGAAAAGGCCCCACAAATAAGCTGTAAAGTTTGGTTTTCTCCAAAGGTAGGTAATAATGGATATGCTGCTTAGTAATTATGAAGATAAGCCAAACTCTGAAGCCTTTTTAGAATTATGCAAATTAAAATCCCAAATGACCAGCAATCGAGATGTTACAACTCATTTCCTTGTAAACCCAGTACTTGGGAGGATGAGGGAAGACTGCAGTGAGAGGCAGAGTTCCAGGCCAGCCAGGGATAGAGACACTGTTTCAAAAAGCAAAAATGTGAGCCAACCAGATACTAAAAATGGTAGTTTGATGCAATATAGAAAAACCCAAATATGAGCTGGGCATGGTGGTACACGCCTTTAATCCCAGCAATCAGGGAGGAAGAGGCAAGCAGAGAGGCAGCCTGGTCTACAGGATAGCCAAGGATACACAGAGAAACCGAAATAGAAAACCCAAGTATGCAGACACTCAGGTTCTTTATATAAAAAGGCAAAATATTTGTATAAAAGCCACATATCCTCCTGTACATTTTAAGCCATTTCTTGATTGCTGATATCTAATACAGTGTAACTGCTATGAAATGTCCCACTGTATTATTTAAAGAACAATAACAAAAAAGTCTTCACTCTTTAGTACAGATAGTTAAGAAAAAATACTTCCACCAGTATTTATGGGTTGCAACCATGGATACAGAATGCATGTAGACAGATGGCTGACTATATACAGGAACGCGCACAGGCCTGAATTTCAGAAAAGCTGAGTTCTAGTCGCTCTCTGCTCCTAATTGACAGCACACTCATGTGACCATCACTCAAGTCAATATATAGCTATTACTAGGCCAGTACTCAGGAGGCTAAAGCAGATGGATCACAAGTTCAAGGCCAGCCTGGGCTACATAGCAAAAGTACTTAAAAACAAAAACGAAACTCGAGAGCAACAAAACAAAGAATATAGTCCCCTACAAACCTGCTACCCTTTAACTCCATCCCATAAAGACTACCACTAAGCAATCTACCATATAGCTTAAGATTTGTGTTTTTCCCCCCTTACTGTGAACTAATGTCAAGTTCTTCTCATGCAGCAGTGTTTGAATCCATCCCTACTTGTGCTTCTGTTAAGAATTTTTCTTTTACTACTCCGGAATGGTCTATGTACAGCCCATCACTTCCCCCACTCCATTCCACTACTAATATTCCAATTTTTTTTTCCAGATTGAGGCCATTTTGGGTAATTGCATGTCTGACAATGAACAGCTGTATGCACCTCTATTGAGTGCATACCCTAGTGTGGGATAGTCATACGACAGGTTATATGTAAGAGTTTAGTCCCTACAAGTTAGGGAGGTATGATCATTACAGAAAACGTGGAGCAAACTGGGGCCTGGAAAAGCTGCTGCTTCTGAACTAGTGAGTTACACACTTCTGTGAGGGCAGAAGTCACATCTGACCTGTGGTCCCCCACTCATCAAGGTGCCTCGTACACAGCAGGAGCTCAACACAGTCCAGTGCAGCCCTGTGCTGCCTGACATCGTCAGGAGATGGATGGTATATAATAGAGAGATCCTGTAAAATAACAAAGGAGCTAGAAACTGTCACTCAGTGACCTCCACCATACAGCACCACCGGACAAAACCACTGGACATTCAATCACGTTGGTGAAAAGAAAGCCACACCGCCAGTCACCTGAAAGCACAGCACAATCACGTGAGCATGCATATCACTCAATGATGATAACAGTAACAGACAGCCTGTTGCTGCTTTCTGTGTTTGCTGGACTGTACTTTTCATCATTATTTTAATGCATTTAGTGCACTGCTGTTTATAAAAAGGCTCCCGTGACGTTAAACCATGCTGTGTTACCCTGGCGGCAGCCTCCTGCACTAATGTTTACCAAGTCTCTAGATTGAATCAAGATACCTTGTTGAGTGATTGGCCTGTACTGAATAAGCTTGTACACTAAGCTATGATGTGCATAGCAACAAAATGGCCTGACGACGCAGTTCTTGGAACACACAGTCCTGTGCTTAAGTGGCATATAACAGTATTAAGAGTAGAGGAAAGGTAAAACCCTGCCCCTACTCTTCCCAACTCTCTTAACTAAAGTGAGGTGACAATCTTATATTACCATTTTTTTTTTTTAATTTATAAAATGTAGCTCAAATGAGTTAGAGTCCCACCTTTAATCTACAGCGAATACGTCATGAGAGAGACTGCTGCTGGCTTAACAGCATATAAACATCATTCTGAACCAACTAAATCTCAAAACAGATCCCGAAGTTGTGAGGATTGCCCAGGACTAAGCTGCTGTGTCACCTTGATGGTTAACACCACCAGCCTTAATTTGGTACTCCCCAAAAAAGCTCTCTAGTAACCTCCTACTGTGTTCAACATACTTCAGGAAGAGGCCTGCAAGGACTTCCCATAGAGGCTGTCTGAATGACACTCCCTCCTGAGTGCATTTCTGGTGGTAGTATTTACTCTTTGCAGAAATACTATCATCTATCAAGAAAACTCCTGAGGTCATGACAGACCAGTTTCCTCAAAGCTTAACAGAACTGGAAGAGTCTGCAGAATGTTTCTTCCAACAGGACCTCATCAGGTAACTTTCACAAAGGTCGAAGTATACAAGTATCTGTCTGGTTTTTAATTCCTGTTCTGGGGACATGATAACTCACCAACACAAGGAATGCTCATATCCTAACTTAAAAAAAAAATTCATCTATTTTATGTTACCATAACAAAATAGGCTAGGTACTTTGTATTTTTTAGGGGGCTGGTTCTCTGAGACAGTGTTTCTCTGTGTAGCTATAGCTGTCCTGCAGACGAGTCAGACAGCCTGCTTCTTCCAGGTATTGGGATTCAAGGTGTGTACCACCACACCCACCTTACATATTTTTGCTTCTTTTTGGAGGTGGGGGTGGGGGTGGAGGTTCCAAGACAGCATTTCTCTGCGTAGCCTTGGCTGTCCTTCAACTCAGAGATCTACCTGCCTCTGCCTCACAAGTGCTGGGCCTAAAGACGTGTGCCACGCCACCCAGCTCTAAACTGCCCCTCTCATGAAGAAACTGTTTATAATCCTGTGATCACCTTTCTAGGTTTCAGGTTTTAGTACTCCCATGTTCAATCTACACTCATTAGTTCTTGGGCTGGGTGTGGAACTGTGTCACACTCTGTACTTAGCCAATGTGAAGCCCCTGTGCAGTCTTGAGCACACCATCCTCAAAATATATTCTTAATCTTCTTTGGCCCTAACCTACTGTTTGGGTAACAGGCAATTATTATACCTTCTAAACTTAAGGGCATCGTTCTACAGGTTCTCAAATTAAAAACAATTCTACGAAATGGTAGAGACGTTTCTCTATTTTAAAATTTTGCATTGTCTAAGAGTTATACCGAGAACTAGGTAAACCTAAATGTCATTCTTATTCAAGGAAATCATAAGTCGTTTTCCAGAATGTTTGTCCCCCAAAAACTAGCTCATCACTGCTGTTCAGAAGGAAAAGAAATACCACAGTCCTATTTTCAACACTAGTCTCCTAACAAAGGCTTGCTTAGTTTAAACAGCCACCCTTTAGCCATACCTGCCTCTCTCTTTTGGTAGACGAGTTGTGCTGTTTGGCAGTACTTGTATACCCCACTATATAATACAAGCCATTGATACCAACACAGTTTATCTTTATTGCTCTGACATTATCTAATCTCTTATTCTCTCATGTAAAAGCAACTATAGGAAGCATAATAACATAGAGGCGTGTGACTAGGAATCAAGCTGTGGTCTATTTATTTATTAAGACAGGGTCTCACTGTAGCTCGGGATGGCCTGGGAACTTGTTCCCCTCTCCCTCTTGAAAAACAGCACATAGAGTCCCCTACACATACACATATACACTCCTCTTTCAAAACAACATTTTAAAAAGATTCTTTCTCTTCAGGTGCACATTTAAAGAAAGAGGAAGACAAATGAGATATGAGGAGAACTTTCTGAGTAACTGACCAAAATGTAAACAGTGAAGGAAAGTATAGAGTCACTTTTTTTTGTTTGTAAACCAGAATGGCCTTGAACTCACAAAGATCTGCCTGCCTCTACTGGGATTAAAGGTGTGTGGTGGAGTTACTTTAATCTGTTCTGTAAAATTCTCTAGATCCACTCCCACTGTTCATAAAGGGATAGTCAAAGTAACAACTAAAAGCCCAGGGTGGTAAGCACTCTGGGAGGCTGAGGCAGATGGATAGGTGACTTCAAAGACAGCCTTGTCTACAAAGAGAATGCAGGACATCCAAGGCTACACAGGGAGACAAAACAAACAAACAAACAAACAAAAACCCTAAAAGGATAGACCACTGCTCTTCAGGATGACATAATCACATTTAAATTTCTCTTTTGGATTATATACATAGTCTTCTGAACACTTTTTTTTTTTTTTAAACTAAGGCTTGAACCTAGGGCTCCCACCAATCTAGGCCAAGTGTTCTATCAGAGCACATTTCCTAAAACATATTTATAGAGTACATAATTTCCCCCGTCCCTTCCACCCTCCAAATCATCCCACAAACCCTTCCTTCTTCGCGAATTGTTGCTACATAGGTGTGTATTTCTAACTACATAAATTCAACCTCAGTTTGTAAATTTTTAAAATGAGAACTCTATTACAGGTCACCCCATAATTACTCAAGATAGACTTACTCAAGATAAAATTTGTGTGTGTTGATTCACCCCAGATGCTTTTTAATAAACAAGGAGTCTCCAGAATGCGAAGCTCAAACTCAAAGATTTGGAGCTTTGCAAAAAGCTACTCCTACCTTTGGTTTGGCAAGGAAACAGCAACCAGCCAGGCATTGCCGCTAAGCCCAGCTCTGTTCTAGTAGTTGTTGCACTGTACAGCCTTATAAAGCTCTGTGATAGCTTCGGGAGATGGGCAAAACCCTAGTCTGTATTATTTCCTTCAACAGATTTATACCAACTGCCAGTTAAATCAAGCGGTAAGAAACAGATTATGGAAGCAAAGGTGGGCTGGGTTTTGTTTACCTCAAAGTCATCTCCCAGTTTTCCCAAGTCAATGTGTATCTTGACATCAAACACTACTACTCTCTTCCCCTTTAAGGCTCTTACTGTTTTCATTTACCAACCTTCACTATGTTAATGTATATGAAATCTACTATACTGCAACTCACTTTAAATAAGAACTAGTCCTGTTTCCCTGGGTCTGAACAGTAGATTCCCCAAGTTCCCATAGCTAGAACAACTTTCAAACTTTCCCCAAACATGTAACTGCTTTCAGGCTGACAATCTGCTCAATAGCTCTGCCCTTGCAAACAAAGCTCCGCAAGCCAGAGGCCACGGGCAAAAACAAACAAAACAATCACCCCCCACCCCAAAACCTTCAAGCGTTGCAGGACCTTCACCAACCACCACCCTACAGAAGCTCATCTCAAAAACAGTTCTAGGGTCAAGGAGATCTGAACAATTCCTTCCCAACCGGGCTAGCGTGAGCAAACTCCAGCCTAACAAATCCGCGGGAAAGATGCACATTCTTGGAGTTAACCAGTAAAGAGCATTAGGGAGGAAGGAATGCGACAGGCTAGGTTAATGTCTAGGCTGGCAAGGTGTACCCCACCCCCACTTGGTCAAAGCCCTGCGCGGGTACTGGTTCTGATTCGCGAGATCCAGCCTCCGAGTCCGGACCCACCCTCCTAGTTCTGCGGTCTCCATAGCACGCCAAAGCTGGGAAGCGGCTGGCGCGGAGCTGTGCAAATACTTGCCACTCCACCCCCACCCCTCATCCTGTTGCTTTACCGGTGCTGCAGCCCCACGAGTCCCAGAGTGATCACATGCGGCACGTCTAGCTGCGTGGGCCACTCTCCAGAAGCGATGCACCCGAACACGCCGCATTCCTCACGGATCCCCAATTCCTCCAGTTCCATGGCGCCGCCGAGAGCACGTGGAGGGACCTGCGGCCGCGGCGTAGCCTAAGCACCAACCAGCTGTCCGCTCAGCCGTAGCACGCCCGAGAACCTCACGCTACAGACTGCCTCCTCCTTCCCCTCGAGCTAGACCCTCTCTACTGCGACGGCGCACATCGCCCACAGGAGGCGTGGCCATCTCGGCCTCCAGCGCGCCGCCAATCAGCCAGGGCACAGGACGGGGGCGGAGCTACGGAGTCGAGGGGGTGGGGCCAGCCCGCGGGAGAGGTCAGACGCGCCGGCTGTCCGGCACGTGGAGGTCTCCGTTATTTTCCCGCTCTCGAGGCGTAAGTGGTGAGAGTGGCGCAGCAATCGTGTTTATTCCTCGGGAGGTTTGAGTCGTGCGTGCTCCTGTTCGCACGCCTTCCCCCGGCCGCCGGGACTTGGTACGCTCCAGCTCAGAAACCTCCCCTGGGCGAGCAGGGGCCGCCGCCTGCGCGCCAATTTTCGCTGCTGGGAGCTGGGGGCGGGGCCGCCCGGAAGAGGGGGCGCGCCAGCGCGCCTGCGCGGCGGGAAGCCTAGCGGCCGCGGTGCCGGAACCCCGCGCAGCCGGCCCAGAGCTCTCCTGGCTAACAGGGCGTGCCTGTGGCTTGCACCTCCCTTCCCCGCCCCCTAGATTTCTGTGGTCTCCCTTGTTTTCCAGAGCGCTTCCTCTCTTTTCCCGCGCGGTCTGCACCTCTAGTCCTCTTAGGAGAATGGCCACAGCTGAGGGTGAGTAACCGGCTTTCGGACTGACTAGGGTCCTCCAGCAGAGAGCTAGCGTGCCTGGCGCGGACACGTGCGGCCCCGGGGTCGGGGTGCCTCCCTCCTGGCGCGGGGCCGGGCCAGCTTCCCCACGGCTGCGTCTCAGGCCCGGAGCCTGCACACGTGGTCCAGAGCTCCAGGAGACAGACGTGTGTTGGGCACTGAGCACTCCAGGCCTTCCTCCCAGCAAATACCCAGAAATGGCCCCGGGATGGGAAGAAAGTAGCAAAGTGGGAAGGGAAGTCCGGAGGAGAAAAGGCCACAAACTAACCAAGTGCCTAGAAACTTTGTAATGAGAAGATCAACAGTCAGGAAAAGCTAGCAGAATTTGTTTATTCTGTTACGCTTAATATATCAATACTCTCCTTTGCCGGAAGGTTAATTAATAGTTTAGTGCTGTGAAAAATAGGTTCAGACTTTTTGTTTAGGTCAATGCTGCTTTTTAATCCCAGGAATTTGGGATTATGGGTGTGGGTTAGTAAGGATCCGTGATAGCAAGTGGGCTTGAGTGCCAAAACGGAAGGCAAACGGTTCTTTAACCACTTTTTAGATTTACAGGTACCGTTTTGTCCGGGCGTGGTAAGACCCTCGGGAAAAATGGATCGTACCCTTTATGTTAATAAAATTGTCTTGAACCACAAATTAAAGTTAGTTGTGTTGACACCCCCCACATTCTTTCCCACCTATGAAAAGCAAAAGAAAACACCCTGAAATTTAGATGATACAGCTCCATAAAATTGGGGCTTTGGGACAGAATTTTTCTGAGATCAGGGTCCATGTACTTCTAAACTGGTAAAAATCTCTAGAATCTTCCCTCATCGTTCCTTTTTTTTTTTTTTTTTTTTTTTTTATTAATGTGTGTTTGTGAGAGTGTATGCTCCATTTGGATTTGGAAAGCTAGACGAGGATGTCTGTTTACCTGGAACTGAAGTTAGAGGCCTCTTTAAGATGTGGCTTTTATGCTTCCTAAAGTTTTGTACTAAAAAAAAAAAAAGTTGCTGTGTGTTTCCTTACTTTACATCACAGTGCTAGAAGGTTTTTTTTTTTTTTTTTTTTAAGACTTAGCTTTCAGTTCCATGAAACAGCCTAAGACCTCATCAGTCTGATGTTTGAAATCAAACCTATTAATTTCTGGGTTTGAATTTGGTATGTGTGCATTTGGAAACATGGTCTCTGTGTGGCCTTGGCTGGCCTGGAACTCCCAGCACTTGCTGACATTAAAGGCACATAAAATCACGCCTATTAATTTTTAACATTTTTATACTTGAAGTATATGCTTCTTATACATTTTTTTTTTAATTTTTGAGATTATAATTGCAACATCCACTCTTCCATAGCCTTCCCCACTCACCTTTAAAATTCATGGCCTCTTTATTAGCTGTTATCACATGCATATACATATATCTATATACACTCCTTTGTACCTCTGTTTTCAGGGCTGACCATTTGGCACAGGGCAACCAATTGGTGTTGGGGAAGACCACCTCTCCTAGTTGTAGCTTTTCTGAGTTGCCTATGGCTAGCTCTTTTTCTTTACCCACTTTGGCATGTCCATTGGTGCCTTCCTTGTTCAGCTCACATTTGAACAATAATGCTTGTGAGGCATTGTGGCTGTAGCTTTTGGTGTTATTGGGAGACAAAATCTCCCAGCAAACTCCCTGTTCCTCTGGCATATGCAATCTTTCCAGCCTCTCTTCCACTAATGTTCTCTGAGCCTTAGATAATAGCAGTGTTTCATTGATGAATTGGGGCTGGGCTCCATACCTCCTCTATTTTTTTAATACCCATTTAAAAATCACATAGGCTAGGTGATGAATATATATAGGAGTACATTCTAGAACAGTAGGTAGAAACTTAGCTTTGAACAGTGTTGAGTTTTTACAAGATGCCCTTTTTACTATTTTAAACCATGAGAAAGCTTGATAACAAATGGATGCTAACAAAAGTTAGGTTTTCTCATAAGAAGAAAATTATCTCTGGGTAATTTGGGGGAAAGAGTCCATATAGTGTGTAGGTAATAGGCTGTGAAACTAATATTCCAGAAATACAGTCTGTTCCATTCCAAAGGTCAGTTCACATGGCTGTGACCAACTCTCCCTGTACTCCATCTCAAGTAAAATGTGATCTAACAAAGAATTGCCTCCAGCATCCTCTTTACACTGAACCAGTGAGAAGCCATTGATTTTCTTCTTGGACACTTAACCTGGGTTTCCTGTGCCAGCTGGTGGTGTGACCCTATCAACTCTTCAGGTTTCTTCTGTTTGTTCCAGATAGGGTCTCCCTTATGGAACTGACTGACTTTCCTGACTAACTCTTCTGCTTTATTTGCTGCTGTTCTTTCCACTTACTAGGTTGCTCCTTAACCTACCCATCCACACATAGCTAGAGCACTAAGTGCTTAGCCATGCTGACCTGCTCTACACTTGGACTACTTGATTGTGCCTCTTTCAGTTATCCCTTGTTAAATTTTGATCATTTTTCAGGTCTCCATCCAGCTTTTACTTTGTTGTAGACTTCTGGTGTAAGGTGGCCCAGCTGTGAATGTGGGATCCCATAGTCTCTACTTTGGATTATTTTTATTATGGTTTCTTATTTATTACCTTCACAACTTAGGTCCCCATAAAGCAGAAACTAGATTTCATTTGCTGTCCCTGGCACACAGACACTGGAAAAGTACTGAGGATAAGTGTGTTCTGGAAACATGAGAAGCAGTTCCTGCACCTTTAAATGTTGGTTACTTTTGATTTCGTTTAAATCATCCTAATGTAAAGTCTGGTATTCCTTATGTGTTGTGACTAACATTAAACTTAGATGCTTTGGCCTGGTCTGGTGGTGCATCTTTAATCACAGTGGAGGTAGATGAATCTGAATCAGATGTTAGCATGTCTAGAAAGGACATACTAGGCTAGCCAGGGCTATGGAGTGGGACCCTGTCTCAGGAAAAAAAAAAAAAGAAAATGATTCTGTACTCATTTCCTGGTGCTTTCTTTACTACATCCTCAGTAAAGAGGGTACTGGTGGCAGAGGATTGAGAAATATTTCCAGGCTGTCTAATGGAAATGTAAATAGAGCTTACTGTTTCTCCATTCCTGGTGGGTGTGGGACTAACTAGCCTTAGAATTTAGCAACATAAAAATGTCTTGGTTTAGGATTTAGATTTATTTGTTTTTCCTTTGGTACTAGACTTTCAACCTAGACCTTTTATGTTAGGCAACCTTCACTGAGCTGTGAACCCAGTCACTACCTCCACTAAATAAAGAAACCTCTTACACATTAATTTAAAAATCAAGAAATTGTTCTGAATTTTTCCATTCAGTCTGCCATGAAATGTCACGGGAAATAAAGCATTTTTCTCCTTTCCACTTTTTCTTGATTCCTATTGAGTTTCACATGATGTACCCCAGTCCAGTTCATCTGCCTGCACACTTATATCTGCCCTTTTACCCTTCCCATCTCTCCCCAAAACAAAACACACACAATAAACAACAAAAAACAAAGCATAAATAATCATCATGGGATTGATAGTTTGCACAGGTGTGTCCCATAGTATATTCCTTTGTCCACACATCTTCACTTGCATATGTTCGTTGCAGTGAGTCATCAGCCTGGCCCAAGTTCTCTGGCTTTTGTGACACCATCAATACTGTATCCTCACTGGGTCTCCTCTGGGTCCTCCTGTTGCTGCCCTGTGTCATGGAGATCCTGCAGCCCAAGATCAGCAGGATTAGTCCTTTCACATGTCCCAACCATCCACGGATAATAGATTTTTGGGGTAGGCCAACTCCAACTTGGATCTGGGTCTGGGTGGGCATCGGAGGTGATCAGCATTCAAGCTCTCTGGCACCTCCTGGATAGGCCACCCAAAGCCACCATGTATAGGAGGCAGGGTCAGCTCTTCTGTTTTCATGCCCTTGTCTGGCTCCCCCACACCTCCAAAGTATGTTCCACTATTGCCCAGGCAGAAGTGCATGGGCTGTTCTAGTGACCCCAGAGGCAGTTCTGACTGCTGCTACAGGAGGTAGGAGTAGAGGTCCGTCACCCCTGCATCCACACCATGCCAGAGAAGTGGCCCTGCACTCTCCCCCTCAGGGCCAGTTGTCCTAACTACTGCCGGTGGTGAGGGAGAGGGGCCACACCACCTATCTCCTGCTCTCACCCTGAAAGCTAATTAACCTTTATCTCCTCCACCAGAGCTAGTTCTGCCAACTGCTGCAGATGGTGAGGGACAATGGGGGGAGGACATCAAGCTGATGCCCCCCCCCCACACACACACACCCTACCCCTGGCAGACTAAGCTCCCTCTGTCTTCAGGTCTGGCTTGCCCACTCTCGTGACCCTGGGGCCAGTTCTATCGCCACCCCACAGCAGGCAATGGCAGGGCCAGCTCACCAGAGCCTGCCTTTCCAAGTGATGCAGCTGATAAGGCCAGCTTACCTGCTGACCCTATGGCCAGCTCTCCCAACTGCCTGAGTGGGTAGAGGGCATCTCCACCCACCCAGGCCACCCTCACAGCACAGTGGCGAGGCCAAAGTCTTAATTTTCTAATCTCTGTAGTTGTTATAATTAAATGAACACAAAATTATGATACATGAAGAGAAAACTTTATAGAGTATAAGATTCTGTGCTAATGGTTTTTATATTGATATTAATCGCTGTCTATGCAGAGGTGGACGTTTTAGCTGATTATTTAATATTTGGGAAAGCTTGGAATCTGACAGTTGTGTTTTGTTTCCACAGTACTGAACATCGGGAGAAAGCTCTATGAGGGTAAAACAAAAGAAGTGTATGAGTTGTTAGATAACCCAGGAAGAGTCCTCCTGCAGTCCAAGGACCAGATTACAGCAGGAAATGCAGCTAGAAAGAATCACCTGGAAGGCAAAGCTGCAATCTCGAATAAGATCACCAGCTGTATTTTTCAGTTGTTACAGGAAGCCGGTGGGTGCTGCCCTTGTGTCTTTCATATTGTTTTCATGGGGAGAAATTATTTGGAGCAAAAACGTTATACTTACTGATGTGCTTTATTACATCAAAAGAGGTAACTGACTCATTCTGTGGGAGATGGGTTTGGTTTAACCTGTTTGGGAATGTCTCACAGGTTAAGTTGCTTATGATAAAATCAAGGCAAGAGCCTTTAAGGTTCACTATAACAGTTTACTGGTTTGGGAGTCTTGGTGTTTAACTGGGGAAAACTCAGTGATACAGTACTTCTTAGCATGTACAAAGCCTTATTTTTAAGCTCCACAATAGTACCCACTGTCTGTCTGTCTTACTTTGCTATTACCACGACAGGGCAGCCTATAAAGAAAAGTATTTAATTTGGGGCTTACAGAGTTCCAGGGAGTAGAGCCCATGGACATCCTGGCCAGAGCGTAGTAGCAAACAGGCAAAGCATAGCTGAGAGTTTATGCGGTAAATAGGAGACAGGGCTAACTGGCAACAACTTGGGCTTTTGAACATCAAGCTTTATCCAACAAGGCTGCACCTCCCAAAGAGTCCCAACAAGGGGAACCAAGCATTCCAAACCACCACCTCCCACAGAGAAAAGGATTTAGCAGAAAGAAACTTAGCAGTTGCCTACAGTCTTTATCAGTCACATGAGTTTTAACTTCCTATGCAAGGCCATCTCTAGCCTCAGAATTTAACTATGAGAAGCCTTCCTCGGTATCTGCAGCCCTAAATAATAACCTGAATTGACTCCCTGGAATGCTACACAGTTGTTCTCTGTTCTATTGGAGACAGTACAGAATTTTAAGTCCCTGTTCTCTATATAAACCCCGAGGCATATTTGAAGATAGCAGCTGTGCCTCCCAGTGCTGTTCTAGGTATAAATGACAGGCCTGAACTTAGAACAAGTCTACATTGTGAAAAACTGAAGGAAGTCTTTTCTTCCATTGGAGAAGGTAAATGATACGAAAACTGAAGAGTATATATGGTCTGTTGGAATGGAGGAGGGGAATTGGGGGTCTTTCTGTTTGTTGGTTCATGAGGTTTTGTTTTCCAAGTTTGTATGTCTGTGCTGAAGTGTATGTCAGTGCACCACATGCATGTGTGAGTCCTCTGGTGTCAGAAGACGGTATCCTCTCCCACGGGACTGGAGTGACAGGTGGTTGTAGATTGCCATGTGGATGCTGGGACCTATACCCAGGTCCTCTGTAAGAGTAATAAATGCTCTTAACTGCAGGTCCACCTCTCCAGCCCTGCAGTGTGCTATATTCAAACTATTAGGAAAGAGGTTGTTAGTTTCCAAGGTCACTACATAAAAATTTCCATTCTAACAGCTCATCAGCCTAGCTTTCTCAGTGACAAAGAGAATGGAAGAACATATTTTCCTTGCTATTGCCTAGAGTAACTGATACTTCCTGGTGGATGCTTTTTCCAAGGATTATTTAAGCATTAAAAGAAAAAGAATTTTCTAAATCTAGGGCTCTTCTGATTGGTAAGTAGATCAGTCTGTAAGGATTGATATAATACTGAACTGTAGAAATGAGAATTCTGTGCTCAGGTTAGCTTTAGAGGTAATTTAATGCCACCTGGATGATTCATGTGCCTTCTACAAAGCTAGATAATCAGTGTTGGGGTGGAGAGACAGTCTGAATATGAGTGATTAGCTGGAGGGATAACTTAAGTGCCTTCTGCTATGGTACGTGGTGGTAGAGAGGGGAGACACTGAAATGGATAAAGCACTGAACTCCACTCCTGAGGCCTCATACTACTCACCATGCAATATTAAAGTGAAACTGTCTGATATTTTGGTAATTAATACGAAAATGTTTTGTTGACTTTTTATGTCTGTGTGGGTGTGTGCATTTGAGTGCAGATCCCATAGAAGGCTAGATAGATGCATTGGGTCTCCTGGAGCTGGGTTTACGAGGGGTTGTGAACCTCCTGTCCTCTAGGAAAGCAGTAAGTACTATTAACCTCTGAGCCATCTCTAATCCCAGGGTGACATTTATTTTTCAGAGGTGTTTTGAGTTGCCTAAGCAGATAAAGCACTTGCCACACAAGCCTAACTTTCTGAGTTCAACCCCCAGAAACCATGTGCAGAAGGAAGAAAACTGGCTCTGGGCTTGGGTTCTCTGACACTCAGGCACACCTGTGCACGCCCACACTCAGAATAAAATGCAAGAAAAATAAGTACAGGATGAGAACTTTGTTCTTTAGATTTAAAATCTACCTTCCTTTGAAGAAGAATTCATTATTCTTTCCCTTTTTTTGATCAATCTGTAGGTATCAAAACTGCTTTTACCAGGAAATTTGGAGAGACTGCTTTCATTGCACCCCAATGTGAAATGATTCCAATTGAATGGGTATGCCGAAGAATAGCAACTGGATCTTTTCTCAAAAGGAACCCTGGTGTACAGGAGGGGTATAAGTTTAACCCACCAAAAGTGGAGATGTTCTTCAAGGTAACTCCTTTTGTGACTTAAAGTTACAAATTGCAGAGGTTAAACATTGAAACATCTGATACTGCACATGTCCTACTAGAAATGAATGTCAAGAATGTGGCGGGGGGAATCTGTAAACGTGTTTTTTGACAAGGTTGACTAATAAAAATAAATTTAAATGAATAGAAATAAAAAAAATGTTTTAAAAAGATTTATTTGCACTTTGGCCTGGTGGTACACACTTATATTCCTGCCTAGAGAGATGGCTCAGCAGTCAGGAGTACCGCTTGCTCTTCTAGGGGACCCAGGTTTGATCCCAATACGCACACGGTGACTTGTAACTGTGTAGCTCCAAGAATCTGATCTCTTCTGGCCTACAGCTGTAGTCATACATGCAGGCAAAACACCAATACTTACAAATAAAATTTAATGGAAAAGGGGGACATAGAAGAATTACTATTTCAAGGCCACCCTGGGCTTGGGGAAACGGGGTTGGTTTTTGTGTGGCTCTAGCTGTCCTGGAATTAGCTATATATATCAGACTGGCCACAAACTCAAGAGATCTGCCTATGTGTACCTCCCAAGTGCTAGAATTTTTATAAATTTAATTATAATGTATAACAAGTTATACCGATAACTGATTAAAAATGCAGTGTTTACATTGTCAAACTAGATGTGTGTAATGCACATACATGCAGGCAAAACAGGCATACACATAAAAACTTACAGGGAGAGGACAAAGTTGAAGTATTACCTAGAATAAATGACTCATCTAAATTAAAAGAATAATTGAAAGCACATTGGGGCTTGGAGAGATGGCTCAGCAGTTAAGAGCAGTTGTTCAAGGTGTAATTCCCAGCACCCACATGACTGCTCACAGCTATCTGTAACTCTAGTTCCAGAGGATTTGCTTCCCTCTTCTGGTCATATGTGCCAGCAAAACACACAGACATAAGAAGAAAAATAATTTGAATTTTTTCTTTATTTTTAAGTAGTCAAATCAGGGCCAGGGCGGTAGCTTAGCACTTGCTACTTTTCCAGAGAACTAGAATTTGTGCTTCATTTCCATACATGTAGTGCACACATACATACAAAGACACAAGTAAATTATTTAAAGTACACATAATAATTACTTGAATCATAGGCTACTCTAGGGGAAAATTAAGTATACTGCTATGTTTTATTCTCAGGATGATGCCAATAATGATCCTCAGTGGTCTGAGCAGCAACTCCTTGCTGCAAAATTTTGTTTTGCTGGGCTTGTTATAGGCCAGACTGAAGTTGACATCATGAGTCATGCCACACAAGCTATTTTTGAAATCCTGGAGAAGTCCTGGCTGCCCCAGAACTGTACACTGGTGGATATGAAGGTACTGATAAAATAGGGGGATTTAAGAGTAAACGTTGTAATTAACAGATGCCTTTAGTGGTGTGTCTTTTCCAAATCATTTCCTTGGCTGTTCTAGATTGAATTTGGTGTTGATGTAACCACCAAAGAGATTGTTCTTGCTGATGTTATCGATAATGACTCCTGGAGACTGTGGCCATCAGGAGATCGAAGCCAGCAGAAAGATAAACAGGTATACAGTGCTTTGAGCTTATTATCTTTTTTAAGATCGAGATAGGTGAGGGAGGAGGGGATGTTAAACTGATTTACTGATGTGTTTACTTCTAAAAATCATTTCTCTGCTGGAGATAGGGCACAGTGGCGGGACACTTGCTTAGCACACAAGGCCCTGAATTCAGCCTTCAGTACCAAAAACAGTGAATTGAACAAAAATCTTGAATGGTGGTAGGAAGTACTTTTAACCTATAAAGCAGGTTTATCTACTAAGTATCTTCACACATGAAGACTGAGTGACAGTTCTGGGACGCCACACCAAGTCTCCTTAATAATGCCACATCCGACTTTATTACTTCTTCTGGCAAAATCCTGTCTATACACATTTTAATTTTCAAGTGAGTCGTAACTGCTAATAAAAAGAAGCATTTGACTTTAAATGAAAGCTAAACTTTATTTTGCTGCTGGCTGAATTTTTCCATTGAAAAAAACTTGTACATCAAGGTACATTTTCAGATACATCTCGTACAAACTTCTCATAACCTCTACTAGAAGGAAGCAAGTGTTCTAAGATAGCAGGAGAAAGTTCTGTTCTAAACTTTGTTTTATTTTCTAGTCTTATCGTGACCTCAAAGAAGTAACGCCAGAAGGACTCCAGATGGTAAAAAAAAACTTTGAGTGGGTCGCAGACCGAGTGGAGGTAATTCTCTAGCAAACCTGTCATGTGTTCTTTATTTCATGACATTGGAACTGAGGAAGTAGCTCAGCAGTTGGTAAAGTGCTTGCTTGCTTTGCAAGTGTGAAGACATGACTTTGATTTTCCAGCACCCATGTAAAACAACAAAGGAAATGCCAGATGGGGCATGAATTTATAATTCCAAGATTGGGCCATCAGGCCCTGGAGGACCGCTAGGCCTCTCATGTTAGCCAGCATGCTGCCAGGCCACTGACAAGATGGCTTAGAGGTTAAATCACTTGCTACACAATCTCATAACCGTGTTCAATCCTAGAACCCATATGATAAAGGTGAAAGGAAAAGGCCAAATTCACAAAGTTCTCTGACCTCCATATTTGTGCACACACACATACACACAAAAATAAATTGAAAAATCTTAAATTAAAAATGAAAGGTTTGATGATGCCTGAGGAACATATGAAGTTGTCCTCTGCACTCCATGTTTGTATGAACACAGCAAAAATGAAAAATGTTTGGAGCCAGGTGTGATAGAGCATGCCAGCCATCTCAGCTACTCTGGAGGCTAAGACATGAAGGGTTTCAAGTTCCAGGAACCTGATTAAGTGAACCTGTCTGGGGGGAAAAAAAACAAACAAACCTTTGTTGCAAAATAAGATGTGAGGGGCATTTAGCATCTTTTATTCGGTGACTTTTAAAAAAAAGGAAGACCTTTAGGAATGATTCCAGTCAGGCTGCCTTACTGGTATACCAGAACTCTTAGCAGCTAAGTTAATCATACCATTCCAGGTTCTGGTGTAGAAACCTGAGATTCTGTTTCTAACTCCTATGTGTCACTTTAATTTCTAGGGTATCTACTACTATGAATCCACCAGAGTTGAGAGGGATTCATTATGAATTACAATCACTTCTTAGACCGTTATTTCCAATTAATATATATAGAGAGATCAAGGCCGCCAACTAACTTTAACCTAATTTGGTTGATTATGCCATGAAGGTTCAACAGAATTTGCTGAAACCTCTCTCATAGAACACTTTGTTACTGTTCCCTGAATATTAAGAGGCTTATCGTCTTCATTAATTAGTAACATCATTTGTCTGGTAAAAGTCTTAGCTTTTAGTAGGCAGGTAAGGTAGTACATACCTGTGATCCAGAAGGTAATAGGATCCAAGTTTGACACAAGGGAGAGGTTTGTGTTGTGTTCTTATTTGTGTGAGATGGCTCACTATATGAAGCCATGTAGAGCTGCCGCCATGGTGTTGAGATTAAAGGTCTCTGCTACCATTGCCTGGATGAGGTTTTCATTTTTGTTTTTTATTTTAATTTAATTTTTATTTTTATGTTACAGTTTATTCACTTTGTATCCCCTTCCCTCATCTCCTCCCATGTCCCTCCCCCAGTCCACTGATAGGGGAGGTCCTCCTCCCCTTCCATCTGACCCTTATTTGGTCTAATCAGGATTGGCTGCATTGTCTTCCTCTGTGGCCTGACAAGGCTGCTCCCCCATCAGGGGGATTGGGGGGGGGGGGGTTGTTTTGTTTTGTTTTTTAATGTCTTTGCTCAGCTTAATTTTGGTCTGCTCAGAAAAAAAAGAAAAAAAAAAAAAAAAACACACCAGCTGTGCATGGTGTCATGCACTTCTAATCCTAGCATTTGGAAGGCAGATAGGGCATAGCTCTGAGGTTAGGGCCATCCTGGTCTACATACTGAGACCTGTCTCAAAAAACAAACAAACAAAAAATGTGTGCTGGGGAAGTAGCACCGTTTATAAGCACTTGCCTAGCAAGCATGAAGCCCTAGGTTTGATCCCTAGGACTACATAGAATAAAGTGATGGCATAAGCCTATGATCCCAGCTTTCAGGTGAAAGAGAAGTTGAAGGTCATGCTCAGTTACCTGTGAGGCCCAGGTCTTCCTGGGCTGCATGAGGCCCTTTCAAAAAAGGAAGGAAGGGAAGAGAGGAGGGAAAGAGCGTAGTTAAGGAAAAACAGAAAAGCCAGCTATCCTGGTCGTTGGGAGGCAGAGAGGCAAGAGTATCAGGTCATTCTCAGCTAGATAATGCAGGCTCAGCAACACACAATTAAAAGAAAAATACTTTGTTACATTTACTGTATTTACCCCTTTTTTGACTTTCATATTCCTGTTTTTCTTTTCTAGCTGCTTCTGAAGTCAGACAGTCAGTGCAGAGTTGTAGTGTTGATGGGTTCAACTTCTGACCTTGGTCACTGTGAGAAAATTAAGAAGGCTTGTGGAAATTTCGGGATTCCATGTGAACTGCGAGTAACATCTGCCCATAAAGGACCAGATGAGACTTTGAGAATTAAAGCAGAGTATGAAGGTAAACTTTAAAAATTGCTAGAGAAAGCTGGGTGGTGGTGGCACACACATAAACTCCCAGCACTTGTGGAGGCAGAGGCAGGCGGATCACTGAGTTTGGGACAGCTGAGGCTACACAGAGCAGCATGATCTCAAAAAAAAAAAAGTGCTAGAGAATTTCAGGTATTCCGATTTGCATAAAAGGTTTTTTAAAAGGTGTGTGTATGTGTTTTTTAATAATAATGCTTAAAAGAGCCTTTCCATGTTTCCAAGGAAACCATGCGTATACTTTCATTGGACTTACCTCTAGTGATGCTGTAGAAGGCTATAAAAGAACAAGGAGAAAGAACTTAAAGTGCAAGTGTGGAGGGGCTGGAGAGATTCCTCAGCTGGATTCCCAGTGTCACATTGGGCATCGCACAACTGCCTGTTATTCCAGTTTCATTTCATCTGACATCTTGTGGCCTCTTTGGTCACCTGCATGCATATGATTCACAGGTGCATGCATGCAGGCACACATAGTTGAAAAATGGCTCACAGTTGAGGGCCGCCACAACCATCTGTAACTCCAGTCCTAGGGGAATCCCTTCCCCTCTTCCAAGGACACATGTGCATAGATGCATGCAGGCAAAACACCCATACATGTAAAAGAATTTTTAGGCCTCCAAGCATGAAAGAAAGGAGAATAGACTTCTGAGGATGTGTGGCCTAATCTAGCTGTCTAATTAGCAACACGCCTTGAACATGATTTATGCTGCGATCTGACCCAGCTGCTCAAGGCCTTAGGCCGAAGCAACAGGGCCTCTCTGGTGTCCTAGTCAGCTTTCTTGGAAGCAAATGAAAAATAAAGCTGTAGTTTCAGGAGATAGCACATTAAATAAATGATAGAATTACATTGGTGTAAAATATTAGAATCTGTTCACATGAAAATGATTCTTAACAAGAAAAATAATTTTAGGTTGGCTGAAGATGCAATATAGCTCAGTTGGTAGAAATGCATATTTAGCATGCAAAAAACCCAGGATTCAATACAGCCCCACAGTAAACCAGGAATAGGCATCACACCTGTACTCCTAACTGTTGGGAGGATAAAACGAGTATTATTACAAATTTCATGTTTGCTTGGGCTATAGAGTAAGATCCTATGTTAAATATGAGGTTCTTAAAATGTTTGAAATCTGTTTGCACACTTTGGGTGTTGGTTTTGATATTGGAGATGAGAGAACCTAGAACCTAGTCTCAAGCTAAGCTCTTGAACTGTGGGTGTTGTACTCTGTACTCTAGCACCTGGATACTGTATTATTCAGGAAGAAGCCACATCTCTAATCACTATTTGAGTGAGTCTACCGGCACCCTATTAAGGACAACTCAACATGAAAAATAGCTGTTTGGATGGTGAAGTTCTTTTGCCTAGTCCAAGCAGTAATAACAGAAGGAAGCTATGAGCCTGCCATTCCCTCACTGACCTCATGACAATAGAAATAAAAAATGGTCAAACCTATTCTACCTAGGTTATTGCTTACTATCCAGTTAGGTAAAAGGTGAATTGTACATTTTGAATTTATATATATGCCTTTATCTTTATGATACTTGAGTAGCAGACTACTCAAGGATTTAAAGTTGTTTTTTTTTTTTATTTTACATTTGTTTTTACTGTATAAGTGTGAACAGATGCATGTATGAATTGCAGGAGTCAATCCTCTCCTATCATATGGTTCCAGAGGTCAAACAAACAGGTGATCGGGCTTGGCAACAAAGTTTCTCTTACCCACTGAGCCATCTCACCTGTCTGGCATTGTTCATTCCTGGATTGTTGTTACTGTCAACAAAACAAAGGACCTGACTGTCTTACACCTTTCCTAGGGGATGGCATACCTACTGTATTTGTCGCAGTGGCAGGCAGAAGCAATGGTCTGGGCCCAGTGCTGTCTGGTAATACTGCATATCCAGTTATCAGCTGTCCCCCCATAACACCAGATTGGGGTGCTCAGGATGTGTGGTCATCTCTTCGACTGCCCAGTGGTAAGACCTTGAAATTTTTCCGTACTATGTGTATATCCAAAATTTGAAGAAGATCTCAATGTCTTTACCCAGCCTCATCTGTTAATACATGATTATGTATTTTAGCAACAGCATGCTAATTTTAAATCAGATTTTATATTCACATGCTTAAGTATGCATCTCTAAGAGAAAGAA
Source organism: Psammomys obesus (assembly GCF_907164565.1). NCBI lineage: Eukaryota > Metazoa > Chordata > Mammalia > Rodentia > Muridae > Psammomys > Psammomys obesus. The sequence goes on along the minus strand of NW_026596117.1, from coordinate 10,003,288 downwards.
ACTTGGGTTTATTGTCTTTTTTTTTTTTTTTTTTTTTTTTTAGTTTTTAAGCTAACTACTCATTTTTCTATCATTTCCTTTCTGAACCAATAGGTCTCGGCTGTTCAACTATACTTTCTCCAGAAGGATCAGCCCAGTTTGCTGCTCAGATATTTGGGTTAAACAACCATTTGGTATGGGCCAAACTTCGAGCAAGCATATTGAACACTTGGATATCCTTAAAGCAAGCTGACAAGAAAATCAGAGAATGCAATTTGTAAAAAAACAAAAACAAAAAAAGGCTATTTAGATTTTAAGAGAAAAGTTACATAATCTTAGTTCAGATTTTAAAAAAAATCAAGCAAAATGATTTTACATTAGAAAAGAATTTAATTTGCTAGTAAACAAATGGTTTATGGGTTGACAAATTATCGGTGAATCTTTTTTATTAATATTTTCAGCTCTACATAGTGATGTGTCCCTGTAACCTCAGCACTCCAGAGGCTGAGGCAGCAGAATCACTAAGTTGAACTATGTATTGAGACCCTGTGTTGAAAGACAAAATGTAGTTAGTCAAATTGGCATGACACTGCTAAATTACATCTCCTGCTCTGTGTGGTCAGTGTTGGGTATGTACAGAATTATGTGTCTGAAGCAGTGTCTGGTTTAAGAACCAGTAGGGCTCTCTTACAGAGGACCTGAGCTTGGTGCTTAGCATCCAGTGGAGTGCCTCACATAGTCACCTTAAACTAGCAAGTTCCAGGCCATGTGCCTGTATGGCTTCCTTATGCAGCTGCTCTAATACTATTACCACCCCCTCCTAACATGTGCACAAATAATTTAAAATAATAAACTTTTAAAAGAGTATTTCTAATTGTAATAGTAGTTTTTTATAAATCAGTACTTACTGGTCTATAGTTCATGTGTTGAAAATTAAAATGCTTGTGTATGGTAATAATGATATATTCTCACTGAATGGACTGCATTCTGAGTCATTATCTAAGAAAGTGCTCTGCTACATGAATCTCCAGCTAAAGACTGTTTATGCTTTGGCGGGGGGGGGGGGTGTTTTTACAATGGTAAGGAAACCCTAGTGCTTTGTACATGCTGGGCAAGTAACTACCTCTGAGTTACACCTTGAACTCTGGGTTTTTGTTTGTGTGTGTGTGTGTGTGTGTTTGGTTTTGTTTTTCTTGTTTTGTTTTTAAAGAAATAGAGATTATGGGTAGAAGAAACACATAAGATGAAAGAGGAGATGGAAAGACCTCTTTCCTGAGGTCATCGTGTATTGGGGCCATTCTACATGGAAAAAAAGCAGTCAACTTGCCATTCCAGTAAAAGATCCTATAAATACTGTTTGTTTAACTAGTATTGCTGGTGTTTCTGTGGGTTGTAAACTTTGACTTTCTGGTTATACATTTTTAGCCACACCTGCAGTTACCATCCTACCACTGTTTTCAGAAATTCGGATTCCAGTCTGTAATCATAGTGGGGTGGGGCTGGTGGTTTTTGCTAGTGTGTATCTGGACAGTGGCCCACATTTGCTTCTGTAGGAGCAGACGTTACTGATAGTCAAATTTGTGTTTCTTGAAGCTTAGCTGTAGATTCTGTTGCAGCATTTCCCCGTGTTTTGCCATATTCCATCACATACATGTTTTAGGGAAGTGACTAATAACACTGAGCCAGGTGTGGTGTCTTGCTTCCCTCTCTTTAGCTCTGCTGGCTCCTGCATCTTAGGGACTTCCAAAAACTCTTGAACATATTTACTATTCAGTGCCAACTACCATGCCAGCATGTTTGCTGTAAATACACAAAATCTAGGAAGGGCAGAGTTGTATAAGTGAACACAGTATTATTTCATTGTAATTTTTTTCTTGTTAAATCTTCATTGCAGTTTATTGTAAATCCACAATTCAGTATTTGGAAGTATGCGTACACTGTCCTCTGAGTGGCCAAACATTAATCTGAGCAGCCATGAGTTGGCATGCAAATTTACATGTTTGTTTTTATGAGAAGTTTAGGTTTGCTCTAAAAGGATTTATGGCCCTCCAGGATGAAAAAGCTGCCACAAATGAAATGGTGACAAACCCACACCAGTCTGTACTCCTCACCTTTGACTTTTTCAGATGCTCTTATCATTTATTTGCCTGGACCCTGTTGGGTTTAACCTAGCTAACCCCTCCTTCAGGTAGTTCAGATATACTGATCTTTTCTTAGGTATTTGTGCCTTCTACTTTGAAATTCTAAACAGTATCAGGTGATCTTAACACTTTTAAGCTAAAACTAGGATGTCTGGCTCCTAGCTCTGTATGCCAGACTTAAGTCCAACCACTTGTTTCTGCCTATCTGTCCCATGGGCACCATTATTACAACCACTGTGCAGCTGTAGCTTGGCCCCCATTCTCAATTAAGCATTTGGTTGCCATTAGACTAATGCAAACTCCTCTTTTTTGCAGTGTAGACTCGCATAATGTCTGGCTCTTTTTATAGAAAAAAAATGTGTAGACTGGGCCTGTTGTGTGTATTGTTGCATGCTTTTTTAAATCCCTGCTCTCTGAAAGCAGAGACAGGTGGATCACTGAATTTTAGGCTAGCTAGGACTAGACAAACCCTGTCTTGAAAAAAAATCCATAAAAAGAATTTACCACTTGATTTTATACATTCCTTGTCTACTTTGAAAGCCTTTCTAAAAGTCACTGGTGTGAGCAAGGCCTATGAACGAAAGTGATCTCAGCTACTCAAGAGGCTTACAAGTTCAAGGCCAGCCTGGGTCATGTGACACCCTGTTTTAAGGGAAAAGTGCTGGGGATACAGCCTAGTAGTTTGTAGAGGACTTCTCCAGCATGTACACACAAGGCCCAAGCAGGAGGAATCACTCTTTTTCAAGGATAATCTTTCTCCCTAAAAAAAATTAAAATGTTACTTGGGGTTCATCTTCCATTGCCATGAAACCACATAACCATGGGAGGTAACATTTCTCTCTGCTGGAGTATAGACGCTAGAGAAATATGTTGTTCCCCCATGCTGTATTAGTTACTTTTCACGTTACTTAAGGCTCACATTACTTTTGGCTCAGATGGAAGAGGCATGCTGGCAGGAGTCCCGGATCAGAAAGCAGGAAGATGAATGGATGCTGGTGCTCCCTTCAGTTTCCACTTTCCACTCTGACCAGGGCCCTAGCCCATGGGGTGGTGCCACCTGCATCCAAGATGAGTTACACTTGCTGAGTTAAGCTGTCCTGGAAACACCCTCATCAACACATCCAACAGTGTGTTTTTACAGGGGTTTTAAGACCTGTCCACTTGACAGTGAAGATTAACCACTCAGTCTGAATCAACTATGCTTAGATATCTACTAGAGGTTAGAGAATGTTACTTTGTTTTTGTGTTGTTTTATTTTTTTAAATGTTCTGCCTGTGTTGTACACTTACATGCCAGAAGAGGGCATCAGATCTCTTTATAGATAGGTGTTCATGAGCTACCATGTGGTTGCTGAGAATTGAATTCTGGACTTAACAGTGGAGCCATCTCGCTAGCCTGAGTTACAGTTTCTTAATGCCAGTTTTTAACATTAAAGGGACTTGAGATTTTTAACATCTAGACAGGATTACTGTTCCTTGAATAGGCACAGCTTATGGAAGACCCTACCTAACTATGGCACATCAAAAATTTTAATCATGGATAGACTGGTTAATAGGGTCATCCATTAACTATGGTCCTCAATTTTACCATTTTTTAAACATGTATGCACGTCAGTGTCCTCAGAAACTAGAGGTGTCCAATTTTCCTGGAACTAGAGTTACTGCCTAATATGGGTGTTGAGAACCAAACTCTGAAAGAACAATGTATGTTCTTAAGCCACTGAGCAGTTTCTGTAGCCCCCATTAGTTCCTTGAAATGCAGTCTAATCAGTAATGTGTATAGATGAAAGTTTTTGTTTTTTGAGGCGGGGGATGGGGGGCTGGCTGTACTAGAACCCCTACTCCTGCCTCCTGAGTGCTGGGGTTAAAGGCATGCATCACCACTGCCTGGCACATGAACATTTTTTTAAGTATGCACATAGAATGGTTTTCTTATTGAGACAATATGTTTGCCCCACACTTGATCTATAGCTGAGGCTAATCTGAAACTTTAAACGTATATGTCTGTGGGTATGTGCGTGTGTCCTTGAACAAGGAACCTCTTGAGCCCCTTAACACTAACTTGTTTATGTCGTGCTGAAGATTGGAGCCAGTCTTTTGTGGATGTTGGGCAAACACTCTGCCAACTACATCCCCAGCCCTAGTTTTTAAATTTTGTTGTAAATATACTTGGAATTTCTGTTGCTTCAATAAATATTTAAAACCATATGAGTTAATATATATATCATGTCCTGACAAATGTGTATATTATTACAAACGAAAACCACCTTGACTATGAGCAGTGGAGCATTTATTTAGAACGGGAATCTGTAGAACAGGTTAACCAGTAGTCCCCAAATATGGAAGGTCAGGAGTTCAGGAAGTTACGGGACTAAATAGCACTTGTCTCATGGGATTGTTGCTCTAAAATAGTTCTGTGGAAGCTTCTTGAGGATCCTAATTGGCCAAGTTCATACAAACCAGCTTTTGAGTACCCACATAATGACTAATGTTAATAGCTTGACTAGGCTAAGAGATGCCCAGGTGGCTAAGACTATTTCTGTGTGGAAGTAGATGGTGTTGAATATAGACTGAGTGAAATCTGTTGAAAGACAAACTAGAAAAGGAAGTGTGAATTTGAGTTAGGAAATCTGTCTCCTTCCCTTCCTGGCTCAGGCTCATCATATTTGGCCGAGTACTCTTGTCACCATTTTGTAGCTTGCAGACAGCAGGTTGTAGGGTTTCTCAGCTTCTAGCTGTCAGACTAGTCCATTATAAGTCCTCATGTGCACTCGCCATTGCTTCTCTTTCCTTGGAGTCAGCCCACAGCTGCAACCCACAGCGTGTGCAAGGTTCTGGGATGTAAAAATTAATAAGGTTGAATTTCTGCCCTTGGTCCTGAGTCTTGTGGGGTCAGATAGTTCGGTGATTTTGGTGGGTTTGTTTGAGGTTGTGTGTGTGTGTGTGTGCTTTTTGTTTTGTGTTGTTTTTTGATTTTAGTGTTTTGTGGGATTCCCCTTCTCCCAGGGGTTGAACCTAGGGCCTTGTGCTTCCTAGCCAAACCGCTAATACTGAATTAGAGCTTCAGTCCTTTAAATTATATTAATAATGTACTTTTGATAGACTTTTGGATCTTAAAGATTTAGGATGAATTAAAAGGGCAGTTAATGTCTTGTTCATCCTCAGTTTTTCATAGAACTACCACCACTTAGTAAGTACATAACCTAGCTACATTACATCTTATCTCAGCAACTTTAAATCCCTAGCACAGGCATATACATGGTTCTGAAATACTTGAATAAAAATGCACATTCTCAAAGATGGAGACACAGAGCCACACATAACTTAATCGAGTAGTGCATGTACAGCAACTGGGATGTATGATAGAGTTAGGCTCTTGAGTGTCCTGTAAAGGCTCCTTTGACACTTTAGGACAGTGCTTCTCAACCTTTCTAATGCTGTGACCTGTAAGACAGTTCATGTGCCGGCCACCAACTGTGAAATTACTGTTATGATACGACACCCCACCACCACCACCACCGTGGGTTGTGACCTGCAGATTGAGAACCAGTGCTTTAGGAAATGGAGCCTAGTGGGGGTATGCTTGAGTTTTGGTTTGGTTTTGGTTGAGGCAGGTTTTCTCTGTGTAGAAGCCCTGGCTGTTCTGGCTTTGTAGAGCAGGGTGGTCTCCAACCCATAGAGGGCCACTGTGGATGAGCTCTTACACGAGACATTTGGACTGGGGCTTCACCAGTTTTTTGCTTCCCAGTAACCATTAAGTGGGCAGCTACATGATTCCCATCATGATGCTCTTACCCTCGGAGGTTCCAAAGCAACAAAGCCAACCTACTATGGGCTGAAATTCGTGAAATCATGACCCAAAATAAATATTTCATCCTAAGTTCAGTATGATGAACACAAGCCACACAAAGTTGGCAGCCACCAAATGACTTGTCGACTCACAAAAATGTGAGTAAATATTTGGTTTAAAAGCTGAGTAACAAGCACATTAAATGAATCTGGGGAGAATGAAGGAAGGTTTAGTACAGGTCTACCAGGTAACCACAAAAAGCAATGGTAGTAAGCAAATCAGGTCTCTGGCCTCAAGACCATAGGCCAATCACAGGAGACTTAAAGAATTAGTGCTCAAAAGCAGTCTTGCACTGGGGGTTGTAGTAAGAGCGCTTGCTTAGCATACATGTGACTGCTCTCCACGAGGAAGTTGAGCCTTGGAACCAGAATGCAGACTGGCTAGGGTACACGAACAAGTTTGCTCTAAAAAGTATTCAAGCAAGTCCTCCAAAAAGTAGTTTACTGTGTGAGCTCTACATAAGTCGTAGAATCAATCCAGCTCAGAACCTGGACGTTCTCACCCCGTTAGGCTTCCAGGCCACTGCTCCTCAACTGGATCCCAAAGGAAGGTTAAACAGTACCAGAGCTTCCTTTGCTTTCCCCAGAGTCAGCCCCAATTTCTCCTAATCACTGTTCATGTCCTGAAAGGGCAATTCCTAAGCACGTGAGAAACAGTGCCTCTACCTGCCTCCTTCAAACCACTCCCTACGGTTCCTTAAGTTAGGTAACACCCTACAGACGTTACTTGTCTCCTGAAGGCTGTCGCCCCGCTGTAGCCCAACCATAGGGGTCGTACCAGAATGTTGGCGGCTTTGGGCTGGCAGCTTTGGTAAGTCCCTTCTGAATCTGAGTCCTTCCTCCAGCCGTCTTTTCATTAGGAGTTGGGGCGCTAAGAAACAAATTTCCTGCCGGAGACTGGAAGAAGCCGGATTTCGGAACTAGCTCTGGGACCCACGCTGCGTCTCCCGGCCGCCTAGCAACCACCAACTTCCTCCTCCACCGGGCCAACTTCGAGATCCTCTTCCGGGGCAGAGGTTGCCCCACTCTTCCCCTCTTCTCCTCCAAGATGGCGAGCGGCGGCGGCGGCGGCGGCGGCGGGGTGTCGGTTCCTGCGCTGTGGAGTGAGGTGAACCGTTATGGCCAGAACAGCGACTTCACTCGTGCCCTCAAGACCGTCAACAAGAGTAAGTGTCGGGGCGACCCGGGCTGTCGGAAGGACGCCGCCTGTGTCCAGCGCGGAGGGGATCGCCGCGTCCTCCGGCTCGGCCCCACGCCCAGGGGCGGCTCGCAGCCCCACGGCCACCGGCGGCCGGAGCTCGGTTGCTTAGGGCCACGTGTACTTCCCTCAGAACCCGCGGGACCCGACGCGCGGGGGTGGGGGACACTTAAAGAGACCGCGACGTCGGGAACCGCTTCCAAATGGTTCTTCTCAACGCTGCCGGATTTTGCAGAGATGTCAGATTGACTTTTCTCCTTCGTAATCTTAAGTGATCCAGACAGTGTCGCGGAGGAAACTTATTGGCTGGGGCTGGGGCTGGGGCTGGGGCTGGGGCTGGGGCTGGGGCTGGGGCAGGGACAGGGACAGGGACAGGGGAAGGGACCTGCCTGGACACGCAATGACCATCTCTGCTGTTGCAGACAAGGTGGAAGCATTGTGGGTTCGAAAGGGGAGGGGTGTGAATGGCAAGCCTACTGTTGATTTCCACGTAGCGTTTAGCTAGAGTGCGTGGGTGGGTGGCAGCGCGAGTGCCCCAACATTTAAAATAATATAGGATTGACTTGTGGTTTTAGCCCCCATAAGTGATCATTTCCGATTTTATTTTGCCTTCGAGATTCCATACGTTGTTATTCTTCACCACAGGCCTGTATAATATGGCCATGCTATATTCTGTACAGTAGTTGCCCATGTGTATGTTAGGTTTGGTAACGTAACTGCAACCTTTGAGCTGTACAAAGCACTAGTTATGTAAAGGCATAGCAGTGACGTATCCTTTACGCCTCTGGGTTTCTGAGTTACTATGAAAGCAGTAATGACGGCCGCAGTGCATTGAGGAAAATAGCCACGAATTAGAATTGTCGCTTCCCAAACTTACTTGAATTAACATTGGCCCTTAACTGGGCCTCCAGACAATATGCAGTGTAACACTCTGCAGCAGTTCTTTAATCATCCGAGACTGTCATTTCAGCAGAATGTATTAATTTATAGAAATTCCTTTGACTCCTAAACTGGGAATTGGATTCCTGTGATTGACCAGGAGCAACGGCAACTATGATCCTAGTCATTTTGACACTGACCTGCTGTTAGCCTTGAACCTTGGCCACCTAAATTATTTGTGCTTTTCTTTGATCTCTTTATGGGAAAGGGAAATTATGATCACTTCTTTGGAACATTTCCACAAGATATATTGTGTCTACATTGTACTTTCTGTTTGTTTTTGCAGAGCTGGAAATTGGACCTAGGGCCTCACATATGTTAGGCAAGCTGTATTCGAATTTTTATGTTATAAAAATGTGGATTTAGAAATAGCTTTCCTGAAATTGTTGTCTAGTATTGCAGATCAACAAGGATGATGCAACTGCCCTGCACTGTAAAGTTGTTTGCCTTATCCAGAATGGAAGTTTCAAAGAAGCCTTGAATGTCATCAATACTCACACCAAAGTGTTAGCCAAGTAAGTGATCAGCTAGGTGTTCAGTTATTAGAAATACTTTTTTTTAAAGAGCTGTGTAAGCTCTCCCATTGCTTTCTTCTACTTTCACTTCCTTTTGACCTATTTATGTTTGTCATATGTCTTGCTGAAACCTTCAGAAGAGTAGTAATCTCTGTTGTGTTCTGCTGTGCTGTTGGAAGCTTTCATAGTTTTTTTGTTTGGGTGTTTTCTGCTTGTTTGTTTGCCTGCTTGCTTGTTTTCTGTTTTCCTGGGTTTTCATCGTTTTGTATTTGTATGTTTGTTTTTTCTGGATCTAATCCTTGCTAGCCTGGAACTCACAGTGTAGCCGAAGCTGGTCTCAAACTTACAATCCTACTTCAGCCTCCCTATTGATGGGATTACAGGTATATGCCACAGTTTCCAGAGCTGTCTTTCTTTTGAACTGCTAAGAAGGGGGTAAAGCATAAAGGAATGCAGAGCATAAATGTGAAAAGAGGTACTTAAACAATTTATGATTGTAATCTAGCCCTCAGTAAGCTGAGGCAGAATTCTAGTTTGAGGCCATCTTGGGCTATATACTTAGACTCTGTTTCCAAAAGTGGGGCGCTGGGGTGGTAATAGGTCTTGGAGGCAGAATATAGGCAGAAAACAGTCATGTATCCATCAACTAGACATGTGTACATTTAGAGCATATAAACATCTAAATTGGTAGAAATCTTTAAGACGAGCATAGACTGACCTCTGGTCCTAGGTCCATTAATTGTTTAGGCCAAGACCTTTGGGTTTTTTGTTTTCAGATATTGATGGTTTTTTATTTCGTTTATTATTTCACATACTGTGAACTTCCTGAATTGTTACCTTTTTACATTTGCTTTGATAAATTTTTTTTCTGGGTGGAGGATTATGGTTGAAACTTCAAGATGAATTTTAGATAATATTAATGTAGGTAGTTTTAAATCTAGGGATTTAAATGCTGCTTGCTTGGTTGAATCTTTACTAGTCACATCATTATAAATAGCATGTTTTATTTCTAATTAGTTTTTCTTTGATAATTTGCTTTGTGAACAAGGTAACAGAAGCATTGTATATTTTATTAGATAGACTTAAGAATTTTTTTTTTTTTTTGAGACAAGTCTCATGTCTCCCAGACTAGCCTAATGCTCCCCCAGTAGGTGAGGAAGAGCTTGGATTTCTGATCTTTACCTGTATTTTCTAAGTGCTAAGATAACTACATGTGGGGTGCTGGGCAGAGAACCCAGGGCTTTGTGTATGCTGGGCAAGTACTTACCAACTGAGTGACACCCACAGTCTCAAGATGTAGCTCAGATAAATGATTGTCTTTGTATCTTAAGGCAGTCTTGCATGTAGCTCGTCCGTTACCCATGGTTTTGTTAATATTCATGAAAAAAGAATAGGTGAGGAAATGGATGTGGTACTTTGTGCTGCTTTAAGACCTGTGTGATTTGTTGTGACAAATTTAGATTGACATGTGCCAAGTACTTAAAGCAATCTGGCACATACATTGTTCTGCCTTGTTATATAATAATCAGATGCTGGTTTTGTTTTTGTTTTTCCCTTCAGTAACTCACTCTCCTTTGAGAAGGCCTATTGTGAGTACAGGCTGAACAGAATTGAGAATGCCTTGAAGACAATAGAAAGTGCCAACCAGCAGACAGACAAACTAAAGGAGCTTTATGGACAAGTGGTAATTACTGCCTTAAGTACCTGTTGACAGTCGTCTCATGTAAACATGGCTCTACTCCTAACAGAGCAGGGATGAAGAAGTCCAGCTCATCCTGATGCTCCACAAAATGAGCCACCAAACCAGTTCTTGAGGTTTGGACATTTGTAAAAGTAGCATTTATTTGCCTGAGGTAATTGTCTTGGAGGCTTAGTGCCTTTGTCTGCTAATTTGGGCCTAGTCCTGGAAGCTTCCAGCCTCTGTACAATACAATCTAGGCCTAGAATGTTCTCAGCCTCTGAGACTTACTGCTGATTAAGTTCACCCTTTCTAGCTCTTTCTGAACTCCTATTGGCTGGTTCAACTCAGCTGTTCTGTCTCAAACTCCTCTCCAAGCTGACTAATTTAATCTGGCTTCTTTCTTGGCCTCTGACTGAATTGCTCTGCTTAGCCTCAAACTAATACTAGCATTCTGTTCTAATCGTCCGGCTCCTCTTTATTCTCTGGATTCTTATTCATTCTGTCTTCACCTGTGTCTAGCTTGTTCTCTCCTCAGCCTGTCTCTGTAAAACTGCCTCCTCCCACTCTCTCTGCCTCTGTCCTGCTCTCTCAAGTAGCTTCTCTTTCCTCAGAGAATTGGGCATATCTTATCTGTCAAATCTTTCTGATTCCTCACTTTGTTCTCCTTCCAATTAGACCTCACTTTCAAAACATGGGTGCTTCCTTCTACAAACTAGCTTTACCTTTGTTGCCTGGGATTAAAAGTGTGTATAAGGTTGTGTCTACATTCCAGCCAAATCACACGGACCTAGAAGGTCTTTGGATATGATCAGAGCAAGTATGTTGCTTCAGACATGTTCCCTGTTTTGTGCTCTTCACTGGAAGAGTTGTATATACAGTAATCTATAAGCTGTAACTTCTTCAGTGTTAGTGGAGACAGTATTTCTAATATGTAACTGATATTCTAAGTTTAAAATAGGGTGATTATGAAAGATGGGAATTTAGAGACTTTTTCTGTACTCTAATATATAGTTTATTTGTAAAACTGTACCCTGTGAAAATGTAACTGTATGAAATGTTTTAAAATTAGATTTGTATGTGTGTGAGTATTTTGCTTATGTAGTATAGGCATCACATGCTTGCTTTATACCTATGGAGGTCAGTGCAGATGGCTTGGAACTGAAATTATGGATGGTTGTAGGCCACCATCTAGGTGTTAGGAATTGAGCCCAAGTCTTTTGCAGGAACAAGTGCTCTTAAGCACAGAGCTATCTCTCCAGCCCCTGAAGGATTTGAGACAAAATTAGGCCTGATCTGAAAGTTAATGATGAGAAGACAGAAAGGTAACTGCCTAATTATAGGGTGAATTTCAGGAGCTGCTGAAGAAAACCAGTCTCTGTCATACATAGGGAACTAACAAATCCAGAGTAGCAGCTGTTACTACCCTTTTTATTTGTGTATTTTGTTTTGAGATAAAGTCTTTTTTTACTATAAATCTCTGACTAGCCTGGAGCTCCTTTTTTTGTTTTGTGTTTTGAGACAGGGTTTCTCTGTGTAACCTTGTCTAACCTGGACTTTCTTTGTAGACCAGGCTGGCCTCAAATTCTGCCTGCCTCTGCCTCCCTGAGTTCTGGAATTACAGACGTACACTACCGCACCTAGCAGTTCTAGGAAATTTTAAGTCTTCAGTTAGCATTGAATTTTTCTTCTGTTCACTGGTACTTAGTAATCATTTTGTGTAGTTTTTTTTTTTTTTTTTCATTGTAATTCATGCAACAGCTTGAATGTTTTCTATAGAAAGATTTCCATTCATGAACTCTAGGCATTTAACTATGACAAAGAGCTTGCTTTTCTAAATGTTATCATGCCTACAAATATGTACTATAATATTCATTGCAAGTAACTTTTTAAGTATTAGCACACAAAACTAATTAAAAATATATAGACAACTGGCTTGTCCATATTGTGTTTCTAGGTTCCCTAGTTAGTGGTTCCAGAAAGCGTTAGTGTGGTCTAACAACCATCTCTGACTTTGCTCTGGCCTTCAGCTGTACCGCCTGGAACGCTACGACGAGTGCTTGGCCGTGTACAGGGATCTTGTCCGGAACTCCCAAGATGACTACGATGAGGAGAGGAAAACAAACCTGTCGGCTGTCGTTGCAGCTCAAAGCAACTGGGGAAAAGTGGCTCCAGTGAGTGTCCTCCTGACCTGTACTGCGATGGGAGAATGTCCATGTTTCCTGCTTGACAGGCATTTTTCTCTGTGACAGGAACACTTGGGTCTCCAAGAAGGCACACATGAGCTGTGTTACAATGCTGCCTGCGCACTGATAGGGCAAGGCCAACTGAACCAGGCAATGAAAATCCTACAAAAAGCTGAAGGTTGGGAGTTTTTAAACTTTCTTTAAGTACAGTCTGGGATATATAACTTTAGACAGTCTCCAAAAATTGCATTTAATATTTTTGAAATTCTTTGGTGAAAGTTAACTGGGGTGGTTAGAATTTTCAGGAGTTTATCTAACCATATCGCTATTTCTGATTGAGAATTAAAGTCGTTTCTGGAGTTTAATTTTAAAGAGTACATCTTTGAGCAGGTTATTATGAGTACTAAAGGCAAATTAATTGACTGACAAACAATATATAAGAAAATCATTCCTGGACCAGTGAAATGGGTCGGCAAGCAAGGGCACTTGCCGCTAAACCTGATGGTTGTCCTCCGACCTCCACATGACATGACATGCATATGTGTACACATACAGACTGAAACAGATAAATGTAAATTTAAATTTTTTAAAAGAAAGTCATTCCATAAGTGTTACTTTCTATTATTTTATTTCTGTTCAAGTAATACTACTCCTGGATACATGTGCCCATATAAACTATATATTTATAGTACCACACAAGGACGTTTTAGTCCATTTAATATGTTTCTACATATATCTCATGCTTTGAAACCTTTGACATAAAAGCAGGGGGCTAGGGGGTATCGTTAGCATACTCCAGGCTGTGGAATCGGTCCCAGCATCAAATAGAAACAGAGAAGGAGGAGAGGAATCAAGAGGAGAGAGGAAGCAGGAATGGTGTGGAGCACATTTTAAAATTCCGCTCACAACCAAGTCCAGTTCCAGGAGATCTGATGCCCTCATGATGCACTGTCTTAGCGAAGAATTCCATTTCTAGAATTTTAAAGACGCATTTAGATTAGATAAAAATATATATTTGCATAAAGATCAATTGAAGGAATATTTAGGAGAACAAGAATTTGTAAACAACATGAGCTTCTGTGTGGTTAAAAGATTGGTCATGGAAGCTGGGCAAAATATTGTGGTCAATAGTGTTTGCCTTACAGTGAATGAATTCATTCCCAGTCCGGTCCTTACATAGAAAGCTGTGGTGGGGCTGGAGGGATCACTCAGCGATTAAGAGCACTGGCTGCTCTTCCAGAGGAGTAAGGTTTGGTTTCTGGCACCCACGTGGTGGTTCACAACTGTATGTAACTCCAATTATAGGAAACCAGATGCACCTTTTAGCCTTGACAGGCACCAGGCACACAGATGGTGCACATACATACATGCAGGCAAACCACACATCCAAAATGAAAACCTTAAAAGCCCAAGGATGTATCTCAGCTGCAAAACTGCTTGAAATTTGCTCAGAAACTAGTTTTTGCATTTTTGGAACAAAAAAAAAAAAAAGGAAGTACCTACTGATACTAATTTTAAAACTGTTTTTCTTCTGTAGATCTTTGTCGTCGTTCATTTTCAGAAGATTCTGTAAGTATTCAATAAAATCAAATTTAATTTTAGACTCTTTTGGGAGGTTTCATTCAACTTTGTGGGATAAATAGTACCATGCATTTGGTCCGTTATGTAATCAGTAATTTTCTTTAGTAGCTTAATTTCAGCAACTTTTCTGAGTTTTCTACGTGTTTTGCATCAGGACAAGAATCTCTTTGTACTTCTGGTTCTTCTTTTACTCTGATACTTAGTTTTAACATTTCTCTATCAAACACAAATAAAATCATGTGTTTGGGACTAAGCATCTCGGACCTTCCCAGCCAGGTGAGTGTAGGGTAGTAAACGAGCATACTGGGTTATGGGGTGGTAGCTTGCTCAGTAAAGTGCTTCTGTGTAAACTGATGATCAGAGTTCGCTTTGCTGGGTTTGTGAGCATGATGAATTCATGAGATCATGTACTTGCAATCCCAGCCCTCCAGAGGTGGAGACCTGTGATCTTTGGGGCCCTGCAGCCTGCCCTGATCAGCAAGGTCCAAGAAAGTGAGAGACTGTCTCACATAAGAAAGTAGACGGGGATGGAAAGATGGCTGAAGGGTTAAGGAGGACTTGCTGCTCTTCCTGAGATCCCAAGTATAACTCTCAGCACCCAGGTCAGATAGCTTACAAACACCTGTAATTCTAGCTCCAGGCAATCCGACATCCTCTCCTGGTCTTTGCAAGCATCCCAGGAACATAGCATGTACTCCCCCAGACATATAAGTAAAAATAAAATCTTTTGAAATGTAACAATAGATAGCACCCAAGAACTAGCATTCAAAGTTGTCTTTGGCCTCTAATATACAGACAGACATGCATGTTATACATACATAAATATGTATACACACACATAAGGAATATAACCTAGCTTTGAATATTCAGTATGCATGTGCACCAGCCAGTCTTTCTGAAGAGTTCCTTCTGTGTGTAAATCCCATACTACATTAGCTCATTCGGGGGCGTGGATTAAGCAAGCCGCCTACCTCTGCTTTTTTAGGTGTCAGCCAGTGAATGTAGTGCCCTTACGCATGCTAGGCAGCACTGTGCTACTGAACTATATACCAGCCTCCCCCGCCCCTCTTTTTTGAGATGGAATCTCACTAAATTTCCTGTGCTGGACTTGAGCTTGTTCTGTAGCCCAGTCCGGGTTTGAACTTTGTTTTCCCTGTTTCAGTGTCCCTAGTAATTGGGACTACAGGGTCTGTGACAACAGGCCCTCATGCTGTAGGCAAGGCACTGAACTTTTTATGTGTGGTACTGGCACTTTTTTTTAAGACTTATTTTGCCTTTATGTTAATGTGTGTATCTCTGTGTGTGGGTACAGGTGTCCAATAGTCCAGGAAAGAGCGTTGGATTCCCTGGAGGGAGATGTAGTCACAGGCAGTTGTGAGCTGCTGGATGAATGCTGGGAACAGAACTCAGGTCCCTAGAAGAGCCATGGGAGCTCTTCACACTGAGCCAGTCCAGACAAGCATTTTCTAAATGTTTTTGCAAGAGAACTGTTTTTAAGTGTTTTTGCAAGAAAACTTTTTAAGAATTTGTGAAGACAAGCCAGGCCATGGTGTCGCACGCCTTTAATCCCAGGGACAGAGGCAGGTCAAGCTCTGAGTTCAAGAACAGCTCGAAAAAAAACAACAAAAGAATTTGTGAAGACATTATCAGAAACATGTTCCACTTCTTTATAATACAGTTAGTGATTAATACATTTTTTTAATGTGCACTGATGTTTTGCTTACATGTATGTCAATGTAAAAGTGTCAGATCTTGGAGTTACAGAAAGGTGTGAGCTGCCATGTGGTTTCTGGGATTTGAGCCTGGATCCTCTGAAAGAGCAGTCAGTGCCCTTAACTGCTGACCCATCTCTCCAGCCCCTGATTAATATATTTAAGCCTGCATTTGTAAACATATTCTTTAAAGATCTCCTTTCCATTTTCCCTTACAGTGGCAATTCTGAATTTCAGAGCTGATTCTCAGGGCCTTTTTAAGGATTGTGTAGATTCCAAATGTCTGGGTCACTTGGTAAAAATACATTGATGTTTCTTTTTCTGCTTAGGATGGGACTGAGGAAGACCCACAGGCAGAGCTGGCCATCATTCATGGTCAGATGGCCTACATCCTGCAGCTTCAGGGTCGAACAGAGGAGGCTCTACAGCTTTACAATCAGATAATAAAACTGAAGTGAGTTGTTACACGAGGTGTCCTTACTAGGGATGAGGCTTCTGTTACTCAGACTTCTTGGTATTAACGACTCTGTTCACAGGCCAACAGATGTGGCGCTGCTTGCTGTAATCGCAAATAACATCATCACCATTAACAAGGTATGGTCTCTGGTCTATGTGTGTTTTATACTGAGAACGTAATATTATCTCAACTTTATTCTAGGCTGTGTTCTTTCCATGACAAAAAGAAATTCAGGTGTAACAAAATCATAGTGGACAGTATTTTTAAATCATAATATTGGTGTTTCTTTCATGTTTATTCAAGTAGTAAACCTTCTTTGTAAGTATAGGCCTTGGAGTTTCCTAAATTTTTACTTTTCTGATTTATGGTAATAATGAAGACTCTCCATGTATAAGTATAATTATAAGTAGTTTGTCCCTTTAAGTACATGAATGCTTTATATTGCTTTTCTGAGTCTAAGTTTCTATATAATTTTTTTCTTGTCTCTTTTTGGGGAAGGTGGTTATGGGGACAAGGTGTGGGCAGGTACTACAGTTTGTCCTACCCACCTGTGCTTTGTAAAATGTTACAGGGATGGCTGTATGCACTTCTGACTGAAGAGTACTATGTTAAACAAATTACCATGTGCAACATAGTTTAGATGAAAAACAACAGTTCAAGTTGAGATCTGAAATCCAAGTCAGTAGAAAATAAGAGAAGTGACTATCATGCTATGTCATGCATTTTTTTCTTATTTTAAAGATTCACTGGTGGGGGGGGGGGGGAGTTGTGCATGTGAGTACAGATGCCCAGGGAGGGCAGAATTGCCCAATCACACTGGAGCTGGAGTTACAGATGGTTGTGAGTTATCTGATGTAGGTGCTAGATTTGAACACAGTTCTGAAAAAGCAGTGCAGTTATAAGTAGTTTGTACCTTTAAGTGCATGGGTGCTTTATATTCCCTTTCTGAGTCTAAATTTCTACATAATTTATTTCTTGTGTTTTGGGGGAGCAGGTGGGACAGTAATGGGGGACACGGTGACTGTCATTATAACTGAGCCATCTTCCCTGTCCTCTTGTAGAGGTTTGAAGTACTCCTTTAGTTCATTTCACAGTAATCTTTTGGGGTGGTTCTCCTTATCTTCAGTGTGCAGGAGATTGAGAAGCCATTTATATGAATCATTGCCAGGAAGAGTTAGAGCATAGATGCAGGTACCACTTTCTGACTCCAAAGGTTTCTCTGGTACTTCATTGTACCTCTGTCAAGGTAGAGTTCTCCAGGTGTGGGATAGTGGCATGACTTAGGCTTCCAAATGATGCTAACATTTGAGATTACAAGTACATGCTTTTGAAATGTTTGTCAGAATGAATACTTTTTATCAGATACAGAATTGTGGGGAAGAGAATTGTGAAATACTAAATATCTGTCTCCAGCTAAGTGTAATTTATACACTGAATTTTATTCAGTTCACTTTTTTTTTTTTTTTTTTTCTAAGACAGGGTCTCTCTATATAGCATTGGTTGCCCTGAAACTCACTGTTTAGTCTAGGCTAGCCTAAAACTCACAGAGACCTACCTATCTCTGCCTCCTGAGTGCTGGGATTAAAGCGTGTGGCATCACACCTGGCTTCACATGATTATTTTTTACTTTTTGTTTGAAATAGTATATTTTAAATCGTTATAGTTTAAAATGTCATCCTGAAAAGCCAGGCATGGTTGTACATGCCTGTAATTCCAGAGATTAGGAAGCTGGGGCAAGGAAATGAGGAGCTCAAGGCCAGCCTGGAGTATATATAGTGAAACCCTGACTCAGAGGTGGGTGGGACAACCCACTCATTCTGATATTGAAAATAATTACGTACATTGAATTTGTTGTCTTCATACTTCCTGGCTACTGTATTTGGTGCAAGGTCTCTGAACTGGTACATTTGAGCCAAATCTTGAAGGTTTAAAGACTAAGAAACAGCATATGTACATAGGAAAATTTTTTATGATTTGGGAGTAAGAGATGAGAAAACCAACACCCACCAAAAAGTGTTTGGTCAAAAAGTGTTATAACAAAGTTTAGGAAAAGTCTCACATTGGCATGCACAGAGAATTGATTTATTAGAAAGTGATCAGTACATGAGGACTAACTAGGAAACACCTCCTTTTGTCAGTCCCACTCTGTTAACCCAGGCTGCACATGAGCTCCAGTGTGCAGGGCCCCCTCTTGACAGCACCTGTCTCTTGCACTTGTTTTTAAACTGTTTTTTGGGGGGTATTTACACCTCTACCTCCCTTCCACCAACCCTTTAACTCTAGGTAAGAGAGAGGAGGTTAGTGGGGAAAGGGGTCGCAGACCCCTTCTCCCAGCTGTTTAGGGTTGATGGATTCTTTTGGGGATATACCAGTTTCCATCAGCATCAAATACAGCAGGCAGTCTCCTGTAAGCTGCTTCGTCAAAACATTTCTGTCTGTGTCCTGCAGGCCACTACACGGTCAGGCTGTGGTCTCACCAAACTGCCACTCCTTCTGTTTCTGGGCTCATGTCTGTACTCTAGCTTATATCCCTCAGACTCCTAGCCCATGCCCCTCTCCATGCTGCACGAGGCAGGCTGTTACCAGCTGGCAAAGACTGGGCTCCTCAGGAGGCAATTATGAGCTGTGGACAAACTAAAATTCCACAGTTGGAATTAAAACAAAAACATTTACATAACTGAGTTTTTAAAGAAACCAAAACTTTCATTACACCTCTCTGTCACGGACTGTGCGAGCATAACACTGCTTCTGGCTTCAAATTGCTTTGAAGCATCACATTGAAAAAAAGGTGGAATTTTTTTTTTTTACTTTTCACCTTAATTCAAAAGCATGGGTTTTGGGGAATAGCGGCTCAAATCTGTAATCCCAGTACTTGGGAGGTTTAGGCAAGAGGATCAAGAATTCAAGGTCATCCTCAGCTTCATACTGGTTCAAGGCTGGTTAAAGAGCTACCTAAGAATGTCTCAAAAAAAAAAAAAAAAAGCCTGCAAGTAAGTGGGTTGCTTCATAAAGCACTTTGAGAAATAAACTGTCTTCAGAATGCTTTAAGGTTTAGTTGTCTTGCTTTTGTTGTTTGTTTGTTTGTTTGTTTGTTTGTTTTGAGACAGGTTTTCTCTGTGTAGCCCTGGCTGTCTGGGAACTCCTATAGACCAGGCTGGCCTTGAACTCGGAGATCCTCTTGCCTGTGTCTTCTAGTGCTGGGCTTAAAGGTATGTGCTACCACTGCCTGGCCTTGCTTTGTCTTGCTTTCCTAAGAAATTGATGATACTTGATAATTTTGTTTTCTTTCATTCCCTATCTCCGTGCTGGTGTTTGAACTCAGGGCCTTCAGAGTGCTAAGTACATGGTTGCCCTGAAAAAAGTTTCATAAATAGAGCGAGACCCTGTCTGAAAAACCAAAACTAAAAACTATCAGTCAACAGTGGGAAGATAAAACAAAAATCCTGTTCTTGCCTCTAAAGAATTTCACATCAGTCTTTCCATAGCTATATGTAGACTAGGGAAAATATGTGTCATAGTATATTTTATTTATGTATATGAGCCAAAACCCAAGGCAAATGTGTATACATCTTGGTGGTTTAGGCACTCCAATCAATAGATGTATCCAAGCTTTCTTGTTACGCTATGTGAAATAAATGAATGGAAAGGGAAGGCTTTGGAGAATCAAAAAAGCCTAAGTAGGAGTTTCTGCTAATGGTGGGTGAACTTTTCTTTGTTAGGACCAAAATGTCTTTGACTCCAAGAAGAAAGTGAAATTAACCAATGCCGAAGGAGTAGAGTTTAAGCTTTCAAAGAGACAACTGCAAGCCATAGAGTTTAACAAAGCTTTGCTTGCTATGTATACAAACCAGGTAAGTAAAAAGTCTGTATTCCCTGGCTGACCATGAAGCACAGTGAGTATTTGTATGATCTCTTTATGCTTTGCTTGCATTTTGTCTTATTTCCTCCGTTAGTATTAATATTTTTTTATAATTTCATTAAATGAGTAATTTACCCCCTTCTCTAAGCATATGGAGTTAGTGGCTTTAAGAGAAAGAGTTAACCCTGGCGTTCTCATACTATTTCCCTGTTTATTTTAACTGTGCAGGTGATTGATCTCAGCCTTGTACGTGTCCAGCTCTTCTATTACCTTCATTGCTAATCTTCCTAAATTAAAATAGAATCATAGAAGACACCAATCAGATCTAAGATACAGCTTCAGTTTTACTTGACCTATTACAAATTATAACTGTGAAGAGGTTCAATTATTTTTTAAGCATTTGTTATTTATATTTTTACATTTAGTATTATTTTATGAGGGGCTGGAGCAATGGCTCAGTGGTTAAGAGCACTGTTTGCTCTTCCAGAGTTCAATTCCCAGTAACCACATGGTGGCTCACAGCTGTCTATATTAGAACCTGATGCCCTCTTCTGCATGCAGGTCTACATTGAGGACTCACATAAAATAAACAAGTAAATATTTAAAAAAATATAAAAGCAGTATTATTTTATTTGTTTTGTCTGCAAGTATGTCTGGCGCCACATGTGTGCCTGGTGTTGGATCCCCTAAGAACCCAGGCACTCTGGAAGAGCAACTAGTGCTCTTAACTGCTGAGTCATCTCTCCAGCCCCAAGGTGTTCAGTTCTTTACCTGTATCCTAGTTAAGTTCTGAATTCATAGAGCAGAAGATTTTAGTCCACAAATGAGAAGCAGTAATGTTTTTATTATTTAGAGTTGAGTAAATATTTCTTGATGTTTCAGCAAGAAGTGTATTTCCATGCTTTTCTGTTTGCTGTGTTGCTTTAAGGAAGAAATTCTAAACTCAGTTTATCTGGAGTTTAGGTATTCATATGATCATTTAGAACTTGCCTTTTGCTTACTGCTTTTAAAGCTTTGTTAAATTCAGTAAATACAAATCGTGTTTTAATAAAATAAGAGATGGATTATTATAAACTGATTTGCTTAACCCTAAACATTTTTTCACCTACTATTCTACAAGCTGATTACCCCATCCCTTTATTTTGGGTTATTTAATGTTTAATTTTATTACTACACTTACTAACAAAGGTGGGGACATCTTCTAGGCAGAACAATGCCGAAAAATATCTGCCAGCTTGCAGTCCCAGAGTCCTGAGCGTCTCCTGCCTGTGTTAATCCAAGCTGCCCAGCTCTGTCGTGAAAAGCAACATGCAAAGGCAATAGAGCTGCTTCAGGTATTTAACTTGAACTTGAACAGACATTGAACTTGATTGCTTAATAGGTGTCAGGTGGTTGAAGCTGTTTCATTACACTATAACGTACTATAACAACCTACAAACTAATAGGTAATGCACCACTTAGTTACAGTGTCGCTTTAGTTGACTTTTTAAGTTGGAAATTTCTTTGTATGTTGTTTTATGTAAATTTGTGTAAATTCTGAAGAATGATTTTTCATTTGGAAATGTATTCAGCGTGAATTAGGGGTTGAGCTTTAGGCTTGCAATACCAACCCATGCTTCACCCCCATTTCAGTGATACATTAATACCTCAGTGAGCTGTACTCCATATCATCAGGTAAGGAGATACTGACTTAATATTTAGCACCCCAAGCCAGTTATCATATTACATGTTATATATTACATGAGTTTCTTGAGTATAGATAGTTGGAAAAATGGACACCATAAAATTAGGGCCGTTCTGAGTTGTCTAACAGAGACCCCCCAGTGAAGAAGTAGTCCTTGAGTGTCTCTTTCAAACAAAAGACAAGAAGCATCTTCATTTTTTGTGTTAGTGACTTTCTGGGAACTTGATATCATTGTACTACTTGTAGAGCTCACTATAAAGAATGAGTGTTGAATTAAATTTTCAAGATAAGATTTTGACCAGAGCCAGCTGTGGTGGTACACACCTTTAATCTCAACATTCAGGAGGCAGAGGCAGGTGAATCTATGAATTCAAGGCCAGCCTGGTCTAAAGTTTCAGGACAGCCAGTGCTACACAGAGAAACCCTGTTTCGAAAGAAAGAGAGAGAGATTTTTTGACCTGAAACCAGAAGTTTAATACTTTAACCTGAACATTAAAATCTTATATATATGATAAAGTAAGTGTAATGTCTTACAGTTGTATAAACTAAATTTGTGTTTTTAATCCACAACTAAAAATATTTTAGGAATTTTCTGATCAACATCCAGAAAATGCAGCTGAAATCAAGCTTACTATGGCACAGTTGAAAATTTCCCAAGGTATTAACTTTAAGTTCTTCGTTCAATGGTGAAGTTCAACTGTTGTTTCAAACACGCTAGCCTGTGATTGAGTAGGGGGTAGCTGGCCCTTTACTTGGTTTGTTCCTGTGTTGTTAGAATGACTCTTAAGCCTTCGAGGTCCATTTAGGCATGAGGTGCCTTTGTTGCAGAGCAGATATTCCATATAGAGATGCCTGTGTCTACGAATATGCGAGTAAGAAAGTACTAGCCAGGAGCAGTTTTCAACACCTGTAACCCCAGCACTCAGGGAGGCAGAGGCAGGCAGATCTTTGTGAGTTCGAAGCCAGCCTGGTCTACATATGAGTCCAGGACAGCTAAGACTACACAGAAAAACTGTGTCTCAAAAAAAACCCCAAAGAAAAGAAAAAAGGAGGTACTTTGCAGTCTTTTTTAGCTTATTCCTTTATATATGTATGTATACTTTTTACAGAAATTTATGAGATCTGATATTTTTGATACTCAGCAGAAAACTACATGTTTTCTTTTGTCTTTTGTTAAGCTTGGCTATCTAGAATTGAGTTTTCTGGTGTGGTAGCTGCTGTCTTCATGTGTCTATTTGAATTTTAAACTGACCAGAATTAAATGAAATTTACAGCTAGTCATAGAACTCATGGCTATACCCCTTGCCCTCTGAAGGCTGATGCAGGAGGACCGTGAGTTCACAGCTAATCCAGACTACTGAGTCAGACCTGTCGCAGAAGCAGCATTTCAAGTTCGGCTTCTCTGCTGTAGTCAATGCACACGGCTAGCATGGCTATGTAGGACAGCACGGATGAATGGACCTTGATGTAATAGAAATACATATCTGACAGCTCAAGTTCTCAGTTGACAGTCCCAGATGGTCCAAAAAACTTTAGCTAGCCACAGTGCTTAGGTGAAAATTTCATGGGTTGGGGAAGAAGAGTTGACATTTAGGAAAAACTGTAATAAAAGAAAAACAAAGGCTCAATAGCAAAACACGGTTGAGAATTGGTTGAGGTTTAAAGGCGAAAGCTTTGGGTTATTAAAGTTTGCAGTGAGCATAAAATTAGAGTTCTAATACCGCCAGTTTTTCATCACACTCTAGTCTATATTAACATATTTCAAGGCCTTTTGAAAAGGACCCCCACCTCCTTCAGGTTGCTGTCTGAAAAAGAAGATATGTCTCCCAACAGCCTGGAGTTGCAAGTTCAACTTTGCCAATAGTGACTTTGTGAGCTTTAGGAAAACACTGTCTTCAAGCTCAAAGACCACTAGTGCAGGGCCTAAGAGCTCCTGTTGTGCTGCGTGAGGAGTTGAGTTTGAATGCCTGGCAGATCCCAGGAGGTTGCTGGCTGTGCAGGCTACCCAGGACAGAAAGCTTCAGTCTCAGTGGGATGCTTGTCGCAACAGTAAGAAGAACGGGCTAAGGGGAAGACAACTGATGTCCTCTTCATGTTCATGAACACAGTCACATGCCCCACACAGTCAGCATAGAAAAAAAAAAA